>NC_137674.1:30845664-30856064 GCF_963989245.1 Nansenia antarctica | reverse complement strand
TTAGCTTAATGACACCCTTTTTTTTTTTTTACTAGTATACCACCATTCAGAATGCATGGCCAAGGGGAGAGAGAGAGATGGGAGCTTCAAGTTTTTAAGTAGTACAGTACGCTCGTGTGGATATTGGAACATAGCCTACATCCTTATTCCAGCAGCAGTAGCGATGCCTCTGATGTGAGCTACCTCCATCTTTACTCCACCAGGTGTCTGGGCAAGGTTACATCTGTTCAGGTGGCTCCTTCTGGCCCTGCTGCAGGTAGCAGATGCTGTTCTCCCTGAGAACACCTTCAGAGGGACTTCCTCCCTGCAGATGAAGACGTTGTACCATACTGTACATGCATTAGCGATTGAGGAATTTGTGAGATTAACATATGCAGAGCTGTTTTGAGGAAGTGTAAAGTTTGAGAAGTGAGAAGTTGGATGGGGGTAAACACTGTAAAAATCTGAAATCCACTGCCAAATTGGTAGTTGTTAGAGATTTGACAACCGAGGTAGCACTGGCAACCACATATTCTCTGATGTTTGTTACAGTGAAAGACTGGAGAGAGAGACAGGAGGGAGGGATGAGGGTGGGGAAGAGAGAGAGGAGGGAGGGAGGAAGGGAGAGAGAGACTAGGGAGAGACAGAGAGAGGAGGAAGGAGGGATAGAGAGTAAAGAGAGGAGGGTGGGAGAGAGAGAGGAGGGAGAGAGAGCAGAGAGAGGAGGGAGGAAAGAGAGAGAGGGAGCAAAAGAGAGGAGGTAGGAAGGGAGAGAGAGAGAGAGAAAGAGAGAGGGAGAGAGAGAGAGAGAAGGAGCGAAAGGGAGAGAATTTGAATTGACACCAGTCAATACAGAAAATGCATGCACCACAATTACATGATATTTAAAACATTTATAAGATAAAACCAATGACTCGATCACATGCTAAAATCCAAAAGATTCAGCACTAGCGGGAGAGAGAGGGATGGGAGGCAGGGAGAGAGGGAGGGAGAGAGAGAGAGTGAGAGAGAGAAAAAGAGGAGGGGGGGGTCAACAGCACTCACGCCGCAGCCGTCAATAGCACTCTCAGTCACAGCATCGATCACATCCCACAAACCCCGGGAAGCCACGAAGCAATTAGCACCCGCTACAGTCAGGGACCCGATTACAGCCTGTCCCTGTCTCATCTTAAGCCTCAACAGTAAATAAAAGCCTTCCGGTACAGCCAGGGCCCTGATTAAACCCTGCCTTAGGGGCAGCCTGGCGTAGGTGTATACAGTCCTACAGGCTACGTACAACGGAACGTCCTTGACAGATACATGAATGGAATGGAATGAGGAACGGTGTGAATGGTACTGTGTGGAACTGTTCCTATCCCATTGAAGCACTGATAATAGATAGTCTAATGGATAAATCTCCCTCTGTCAGCGGCCTGCCAAGGACACCACTGAACATTTCCACCAGCATGCGCTCCTCCATCTACGCTCCAGCAAATTCATCACTCCGGTCATCCCCAAAGTCCGCACCTCCTCCTCCGGCCGTCACTCTTTCCAGTTTGAAGACACTAAAACTCCTGATGAAAAAACACCTTCATCTCCTTACCCTCTTTTAAAAACGCATTACTAGATATCAGTCTCTGATCACTGCAAATGCTTTTAAAATAACCCTCCCCCTGGTCCCTGCTGTTTTTATACAGTATAGTGGCGGGCGGTGCATTTCACACCTAGGCCTTCAGTGATGTCCGACACAGTCCTACCTGAATTATTCTACCTCTTAATACCATCATTATGACGCCATGGCTCTAGAAACTAGACAGAAACACAGTATAACCGGGCGTTGCATCACCTTAACATAATCAGACAAGTACAACAGAGTTATATTAATATTTCCGAAGCATTTTTAATCAATAAATCCGCATTTACAATGAAGAGTGTGATCTTTAAGATCGCTTCGCTTGGATACTGTCAAAACTTTTAAATAAAAGGCACTTTTATCGTCAAGAAACGTGACAAAACAATTCAACAAGTCTCCTTGAGTACTTTTACTGCACAGCTGATTCACGTGCGCCACCCACGTAATCTCCACATCTCTTGCAACCTGCAACAGACGCATCAAACATTTATTTTATAAGCCTATATTTGTCGTTTTAATTACCTATATATTAATTCGTTAATATTGAAACGAAAATAAAATGAATTTTAATTACCTATATATTAATTCGTTAATATTGAAACGAAAATAAAATGAAATAACGAAATAAAATGACAAAAATATATACAAATAAAAAAAAAAATTAAATGCTTTGTACTCACCAAAACAACTTCATTTGAAAACAAAATCCATCCTCCTTTCTTTCCCAAACACCCGATCGATCTGTTGCAAATAGCAGGCATTGCCAGCAGTACAATTTGCAGTGCCTTTCGGAGCCTGTGAGCCAGGGGTACCGCTCGTAGTTAGCGATCTGAAAGTGCTGGACAAACCCTTTTCCCCGCTGAGAAAGGCTCGCAAGAGTCGGGGTTGGCCGTTCTCTGATAATGTCTATCTTTTCCTGGAAAGTTCTTCTAGACAATGGCGTTGTTTTAAGATCTGCCACCACATCTGCCTCTTCTCCCCCTTCCGCCATTGTAGCTGATTGCAGACGGTATAAAGATACGCAAATTACCTTGCTACGCATCTCAATAGTGCGTATCCAATCAAAAGACGTGCTGGGTGCTGACATCAGATTGAGCCTTCCAGCAGGCGCCGTTGTTGATTTTGCTCGCATCTACGTAGGTTTACTAGGAACGCCACAGGTTTTCTCGTTCCAACGTTAAGTTACAGGTCGAATTCGCGGCACCGTCTGTTGTGAAGGCGGGCAGATTTGGGAGCCCCCTAGCAACACATTTTGATTGGATAAAAGCTCTAACATAAAGGCCAGCCCTCCAAATCTCAATTGGAGACTGGAAGCAGCGCAACCAAGAGGAAAGCTATGAAATGAAGAGAATAGACTATGGGGAATCATTAATACATATTTGTGGAAAAAATATATTAAATAAAATGTATATTCTGATGATGTTTAGGCCAGCAGAGAAGGCCTTGCTGGCCCTGACGGCACACCACTGCAGTATACTGTATATTGTAATGTTGTATTTGTTAGGATGTTTTTAAACTGACCTTTGTTGTTTTTGTACTCGTGTTTTATCTTGTATATACTGTGTTGTGTTATACTTGCCTCTGTTTGGCCTCTTCGGCCAGGTCGTCATTGCAAATGAGAATCGGTTCTCAATTGACCTACCTGGCTAAATAAAAGGACGCACTGTAAACAGTGTAGGACTTTAAACAGTACATACTTCAAGCCAAGGCCACAGTCAATGTGAAATAACCCCCCCCCCACCCCCCACCTTGAACTCAAGGATAATCAGTGATGAGCCGTCGGTGAAGGAGACGAGATGAAAGAGATGACATGACAGCAACTTTCAGAGCTGAGAACACGTGAGTGCTTTCAGAGAGCTCCAGACAGGAGGCCGCATACGTAACCGAAACACAGACTATTGGTGAGTCAGCATTGCCCTATTTCGCGTACGATAGTACATCAGAACAACAAGAACAGGGCTGGAAAAAGAAAGGGAGACAAAACAAGACAAAAATGCTGTGTTGCAAAGCCCTTTCTCTTCCCCCCCCTTCCCTCACAGCGTAAACCAGGAGGTAGGCCCCGTGTGACCTCAATACACCGGCAGCTGAGTTGTTGCTTCTCTCCCTAATCAAAAGGGAGCTCTCCATCTCAATGAACCTGCTCAGCACACAGCACACAGCACACCGGAGCCTGTTGAGATCTTCCGTGACGGGAATAAAGCGCCACGGAGCCAGGGCATTAATATTGGCAACTCTCGCTGCTTGATTCAATATGTAATAGACAACACAATAAACACCAACAAAACGAGTCGGGCCACCAGCCGCTCAACCGAGCTTCAGAAGGAATCTATAACGGGCAACCAAGAACAATAGACGTGAGCGCTGCGTAGCCGACCCCCCCGTTGTTGTTTGAGCGCCTTCTCTTCATTAAACAGTTACACATTGTTTCTGTTTGGGTTTTCGCCCCGTGATATTAACGAGCGCAACTTCTCAATCCCCCCATGGTGTCAGCATTGATGTCACCATAGCAACTGGAGGATTCTTTAAAGCGCCGTCTCTCTCTCTCTCTCTCTCTCTCTCTCTCTCTCTCTCTCTCTCTCTCTCTCTCTCTCTCTCTCTCTCTCTCTCTCTCTCTCTCTCTCTCTCTCTCTCTCTCTCTCTCTCTCTCTCTCTCTCTCTCTCTCTCTAGATTCAGACTGACTACATACAGTGTATGTATGTCATACCCTAACCAGGGAGAGATAGAGGGAGAGAGACAGAATGAGAGAGAGGGAGATTCATATGTTTTCCAATTGTTTGTTTTGTATTAGAAATGTTTTGATTTGGCAATACATCCTATGAATTTCAATTTGAGAGAGAGAGAGAGAGAGAGAGAGAGAGAGAGAGAGAGAGAGAGAGAGAGAGAGAGAGAGAGAGAGAGAGAGAGAGAGATCTACGAGTTTAAATGTAAAAATACAATTAAATGTTTAAATACTACCTATAGAAAATGAAAGGCTTATAGCTTGTAGGTGGAAGTCTCCCCATTATCTGACTACACAGAGGTGGATTTCAGACTTCATAGACATAGCCAGCTTGGAACACTGGGCAGCTAACAGGCATCAGGCTAATTATGATAATGTTTCATGCTGGGATCAAACCATTATTATTATTATTATTATACTCTCAAGTCCTTACAATAGGCTAATCTATTTGCTCCTTCCATGGGGGCCTGTGGGGTGGGGGGGGGGTGGGGGGCTGTGATGGGGAGGGTGGGCTGGAGGTCGGTGGGGGGATATTTGTGGGAGCGGGGGGGCAGGGGGAGGGGGAGGATGGGTGGGGAGGGTGGAGGGGTGGGAGGGATGGAAGGCTTGCGGGAATTTTGTCATTGTACTTCTCTTACTGTGTTTAATTGTTTGTTACCACTCCCCTGTAGTATTCCCTCGGGAAAAAAAGAAAAAAGAATAATAAGAAAATGTATCACAAAAAAAAGAAAATGTCACCACAGATATCCACCTCAGGATATAGAATCAGTGCTGTGATGCTTGCAACCTCTTTGAAGACAGGAAACTGCATAATAGTGAGTGATCATTTCTAGATGGGAAAAGGCACAGAGTAGTCTTTAGATAGCCATTAACAGCATAACGAGCAGGAGAGATCAGAGGAGTGGAGGAAGAGAGAAGGACATGTATGGTCCAATTGGAGAGGAGGGTGGCCAGAGTGAGGTCATTAACACCCGGAGGAGTGTTGAGGAAATGCCAAACATGATGTTTCACAGAACCCTGTCTTATAATGTATGCCAATTAGGCCCGCACACAACCACACATGTGTGCGCATGCACGCACGCACACACACACACACACACACACACACGCATACAAACATATGCACACAAGCACACACGCAACCGCACACACACACACACACACACACACACACACACACACATACGCACACACACGCACACACACACACACACACACACACACACACACACACACACACACACACACACACACACACACACAGACACAATGAAGTGTAAAGGTTAGCCTCACAAATTAAGATGATTGATTTCCAGTACATACGGTAACTGGTGTTAAGTCAAAACATCCATGATCCTTAAAAAATATGTAATATGTAATTGAGTCAAATGATAATTGTTTATATATGCAACAGGGCCCTCTAGTGGTGAAACGTCATCATCATCTTCTATAATCAGTCCTGCTGTCTGTGCCTTGTGTTCTTCTCTCCCTGCCAACCACTTCCCTGCTTACACACCTATCAGGGGAGGCTGGTGGAGGTAGAAATCAGAGGACGGGCTCATTGTTGTGCACAGAATGGAATGAGGAACGGTGTCAAACACGTCTCATTCCTTTCTGTGCCTTACAATGAGCCCGTCCTCAGATGTCTACCTCCACCAGCCTCCCCTGGGGTGAACATCGGTAGGGTCAGTGGGCCCAAACATGGGGGTATTCCATGGCTAACCATAGCACTCCTCCTGGTGCTAAACTAAGCTTGACAGTTAGCCTCATAAATATAAAAACTGTAGATATCTGTAGATATACTGTAGATAGACTGTAGATATAACCATATGATTATATCTACAGTATATCTACAGATATCTACAGTTTCCATATTTATGAGGCTAACTGTTAAGCTTAGTTTAGCTGAGTTTCAAAGAAGAAACAAAATCCCCCAAATCAGTTCCGTCAAGTGTCTTTTGGCAATCGCATCACTTTTGTCATGTCCGTGTTCGGAAACATCATTTTGGACCTTCTCCTCACAATGTGACCAAGCATGAATTTAAGTCTTCACTTAAGTTCCAAAGAACGTATAAACTACAGGAAAATAAACAAGTTCAGAAAATTACCATTTTCACTGTCTTCAAAAGCCAATAGATAGATAGACTTTCAGGGGGCTTGGACCCCCCCAAAAGAGATAAAACAACAAGTCTGAGGGTCTAAACCTTAATCCTTTCCTCACCAAATATTTCATAGCACTGACATGTAGCTGCAGAGCACTTATGCAAAACCAGATTTTAAATCTTACACAATGAGAGACCCCCAAAGTTCAAAATATTATTCTGGAATGTGAGACTAATGTTCAGATAATTGTGAACTGGGTTTTACATTTGGAAAGACACCACTGCATCACACACACTTCTAGTTATGCTGAACAATTTAGATCTCAGAGTCCGACCTGACAGGGCCTGTGACATCACTGTAGCCTGTGCAGTCTTGCACAACATTGCCACCTTACACTTCCCACAATGCTGCTGGAGAAGCTATGGGAAGACATTGACCCAGCCGTTGAACCCATAGATGGAAGACCTGTGCAGGACCTTTATAACGCTACCTATTTCACTTAATCCCCATTTTATTAATGGCCACCTTTGTTCTTGAATTAATCCTTTTATTTAATAGCTTAGCATTTACCATTTAAGAAAAAAAGTTGATTTGAAAGTTGATTTGAAGTTATTTATTCATTCAGTCAAACCATTTCCTGTGAAGACAAAAACATATAGGACCGGTTGCTCAGACATGGCTTAAGCCTAGTTCCAGACTAAAAAGCCATTTAAACTGGTTTAACTAAAAACGTCTTGCAGAGACATAGCTTAAAACAAGACAGATTTAGTCTATTCTGGTTTAAATTAAGATGATTGCAAGAAGGAAGTTTAGAGCTATTCTAGGACTAAATTGAACCAAGTTGGAGCTTAAATTAATCCTCCAAGGAGGCAGGTTTAACTTCAGTTTAACATTGTCTGCGAGGAAGCATGGAGTACTTGGATTATCTCAATGAAGACCAACATGCCTTACAGAGGCTAGCCAGACGGGTACTTGTGGATAGGAGTGATCCACTGACTTACTTTGATGAAATAACTTTTAGAGACCGCTTTCGGATGCACAAGGAAAATGCATCAGAAATAATTTCTTTGCTTGAGCCTGGACTATCCATTCAGCTGTCTCAACGAGGAAGGCCTGTACCTATTCCACTCCAAGTCCTCATTACCTTGAGGTTCTTGGCATCTGGAACCTTTCACCGGGAAACAGGTGATATGTGTGGTGTCCATGAATCTACTGCATGTAGAATAGTGCACAAAGTTTGCAGGGCCATTTGTGGACTGAAGAGTAGATATATAAACTTTCCTGATGCTGCTAGCCAAGCCAACTATAAATTAGAGTTTTATGAGTATGGACACTTTCCAGGAGTGATTGGCTGTATCGATGGGTGTCATATTCCAATCAAGTGCCCATCAACTCCTGATGCTGAGGAGTACAGGAACCGCAAGAACTGGTTCTCCATTAATGTTCAGGGTGTATGCACTCCTAATTTGGAGTTCTCAAATATTGTTGCCCGTTGGAAAGGTTCAACTCACGACTCACAGATCTTTTTCAATTCTTCATTGTGTGCTGAGTTTCTGAGGGGACAACATAGTGGACTAATGCTTGGTGACAGTGGATACGGCCAGAGTACATTTTTATTCACACCATACATTAATCCCATAACAGCGCCACAGAAGAGGTACAACAGGGCTCATATCCGCACTCGAGGTATGGTTGAGCGTATGTTTGGGGTATGGAAAAATCGATTCCAGTGTTTACGCAACACACTCCGCTTCAACCCAAGAAGATGCTGCATAGTGATCATTGCTACAGCTGTGCTGCACAACTACCTGAGGAGGCAGCACTGTCCTGAACCTCCACAGGAAGGTGAAGATGATGCAGATGTGCCCATGGTTGTGGCAGTCGGTGACCAACGAGGACTTGCACACAGGAATGCCTTCACATTGCAGCACTTCAACTAGGGTGAGATGCATTTATTGTTTGCTTTGTACATAATTCAAGAGTAAAATTAAATGAGTGACAAGGCTGGAATAAAATGGTCAGTACTCGTGTAAATACTCTTGGGAAATTACAAGACACTTTTATTGTGAATCACAAGAGTTAAGCACAATTGTCTCAGCACTGTACTTCATTGTGTTCATAGCTTTCTCCTCCAACTTCATTTCCAATTCAACCTGGAGTATACTCATTTTGAATTCATGTTCTTCCTTTAGATATTTCATTTTCTCTTCATGAAATTCTCTGGCTAACTTTTCATGCATGGTCATCTTTATTCTTCTTCGCTGACAGGTGCTGACAACTTCAGTTATGGCGGCAGCAGATGTGGACGGTAAACACTCATTGTGCACTGGCTCTGTCACTTGGGTCACAATTGTTTCCTCTGGGAAAATGAACAGTGTTAGAAGCACACATTTACTTATATAAACCTTAGAATGAAGATTGACAGTTGAATAAGGAGGTTACCATTTGGGCTCAGGCTCAGTTCTTCATTTGCACTGTCCAAATGGTCATCATCTGGAATACCATCCAGGGGTTGCTGGTGCTCTATCATTCCAGAAAGCACATCACTGAATTCATCAGTTTGGTGATCTTTTGGTGGTCCGCCACCAGTAGTGAATCGCTCTCTTCTGGCTTCTGCACTCTGTTTTTTTAAAGTCAGTTTGATGTTCTTCCAGAGAGTCTATAAAAGCAGATGTCATTCAATATGAATTATCTTACACAAATATGATTTTTAATTTTATTTAACCTTTATTTATCCAGGGAAGTCACACTGAGATTTGCATCTCTTTTACAGGTGAGCCGAGGCCAAAAAAAACAGCAAATAAGAAGTGAAATGCTGATAATCTCATGAAGAGATGAATGAATATCTCACCTGAAGTTGCTGTACTGTTCGTTTTGTTACTTTTTCATTTGCATTAAATTCACTGCTAATTGCAATCCAACTACTCTTCTTCTTTTGCTCGGTAGCAGCAGTATGGTTTTTACTTTCAATGATTGGATGGTTTGATGCAATTTGTTTTAGTAGCGTCTTTTCCAACTCAGTGTAGTTCTTTGAACGAATTCTGGTTGCCACTGCCATTGTTCCATCTCAAGATCCACATCAGTCACATCAGTTTCTTACATATTTTTCTGACAATTAAGATAAAACCATTTGCTTTCAAAATAAAAGCTCCTGGTATTGTTTTCTATCAATGTTCTCACAAAAAAATGTGTTTTCTATTCCATTCCGGGTTTTCATGGGGACCATTGTATGAACTAGCCTGGCTCCGCCTCCCTCAAATGAGGCTTAATCCAGGTGTTTGCAATAAGGCTTACTTAGTTTACTCCAGGACTCCATAGTCTCCGACTTACTAAGCCACAGTTGAGATACTTTAATGCAAGCGGCTTAAATGACCTAGTTTAACTAGTCAAGATTAGGCCTAGTCCTGTCTTTATTTAAGCCCTGTCTGAGCAACCGGCCCTTAAACATCAAATACAGTCCAAACCACGCCCTTCTGCTGTGTTTCAATGTATACTTACATCCTTCTCCAGATTCTTTATTTCCAACTGCAACTTCTTCATTTTTAACTTTTTGTACTGAATGTCAAGTTTCTGACGTTTATAATTGTTATTTCTGAGATGACGTTTATAAATTGAACAGACATTCTGTGAAAGAGAAAATGTGTCAGAGTAGCATATTATATAGATGGTAATAGCAATAGGAATAGTTACTTACTTCATTCCTTGCTGAAGTACTTGGTCCAGTCATGTCCTGCAGAAAGGTATATGGTTTTACATCATTTGAAGAATGCAAAAAAAACATTTCACATTTGGTCTTACCTCTGGCATCTCTGTGACTGCAGAACATTTCTCCCATTTAATGGTCTCCTCAGCAGCGACCCCAGACGTGCTGGGGCCATCTCCCTGCAAATAGAAAACACTGCAGTTGAAGCAGAACAAAGAATTGCATGAGATACAGGTATTTTTACAAAATAAGGACTACTCACACATAGGTCAGGTAAGCCTTC
>NC_137674.1:30823164-30840664 GCF_963989245.1 Nansenia antarctica | reverse complement strand
TTTAAATGGAAATTGAAGATGGCTCTCAAATCCAGGCAGGGACGTGCTCAGAGATATGCAAAGGGCACAACCACATCGAGGAAGAGTCCCCCCGCCCCTCCGTCCCCCCCTCCCCCCCCCACCCCCACCCCCACTTGTGCACATCCCTGGATCCAGTGGATACGATACGATATCGTCATTCTAAATTCTGGCCTTGTCGTGTGGCAAATCACTTGGTTGGTCTCAGATTGTGTTTCGGCTTTCTAATAAACAGCGTTCCTCACAGACTGTGCTGATGAGTTGCTCAGGTGTGGAGGAGGCATGACGTTTTGAATAATCCTTTTTAGTCATTCGAATCAGGTCCCCGCTGGATGTTGTAATTGTATTCTGTGGACAAAAATCACCCGTGACACGACCCGGAGCTGGGCATAATTTAGTTCCTGCCTCGGTGTGTAGAAAGTCCTAATCAAGCGTTTCATTATCCTGAGGCTCAGTGGATAATCAGAAATCTTCTTCTTCTTTTTCACCCCTTTCACCTCTATTTCTCTCCAATACACTCATTTGTTTTCCCTCCTCCCTGCTCTCAGACATACTGAATGCACAGGGAAAAGAGAAATATAAAAACGTTGTGTGGGATATTTCGGCTTTTGATTTGGTGGTTTTTGGTTTTATTTTTTGTTGTTGTTCTGAAATGCATGCATGTTGTCATGGCTACATTTGATGTTTGATGTTGTCTCGCTGATTCTGTCTCCCCAGGAGAGGTGAAAACACAGAACAAGCACAGTAATAATCACCAACACCACCTCAAACTCTCACTGACACACAGGTCAGTCAATAGAAAAGAAGACACAGCTGCTCCGAAGACAGATAGAAAGAGAATACACAGTCAGGCTGGTGGTGGAGGTAGAGGCTGGCGCAGGTAGAAATCGGAGGACAGGCTCATTGTAATGCATTGAACGGAATGAGTACCGGTAATGGTATTTAACACATACAATTCTCCCTCCACCAGCCTGCCTCCTCTGGCAGAGAGACAATAATAGGGACACTTGTGATGAGCTCAGTGTGTTGTCTTTTAACCCTCTTCACAGTCCTTCTCTCTGAAGGAACTACCGGTAACAAACTGTCTGAATTCTCTCGTGTGTCAGACTCTCACGATGCAGTTTTATTATGTAATAGACACACAGACAGACCTTGAAAACTAGACACATTCATGCACAAGCTCTTTTGTCACAAGCTTTTTTCTCACAAGCATTTCTGTCACAAGCCTTTTTGTGTCACGACCCACAATGATTTCCTGTTTACCCCCAACAACTTAATTCTATGCTATGCCAACACATACTAATAACGTCCAAGTGTATTCTAATAGCATTAAAATATGCTCTTATTGGTTGGATTTGAACCCCAAAACCACAATATAATGTAGGCTACAGGTGCAATACACACATTGTTTGTGTTTGTACTGTTATGCCCCTGCCCAGCTCTGCTCTGTTGAGGTGTTGTGCCAGAGGTGGTGTGCCACATGGATGTGATGCGCCTGCTGATTGTGCTAATTGGATGCACTGATTGTGCTAATTGGATGCACCTGTGGCTGATGTTCTCCAAAAAGCTCGTGTGGAGTGATTGCCCACTCCAGTTTGTTTTGTGTTGTTTAATTGCTGGTATTTTGGTTGGACTTCTTTTGACTTTGGTTGGTTGATTTTTTTCTCCCTGAGAAGTATGTTTGTCCTTTAGTTCTTTGCTTGGCAGGGCGGTGACCGGTGAGTATTGGTTTTCTTCTTTTGTTTTCCTCATCCGCCCTGCCACAGACTATTAAGGTAGTGGGAGATGCCTGTTTTGTTTAAATCCTTATTAGTGGATGTGTAGGTATGACTATTAAAGCATTACCCTTTTATACACCATTTCAGTGACTCTGAACATTTTCTTCTGTTGTGGCTGGCTTTACGTGTACAGCTTTTTGAGCAGCACTTTGATTTAGTCCCTTGTGTTTCCTTTACACTTTCAGCTGTAACAATACTAAATAAAAACATTTGTGTAGTTTATCAGTTCATAGAGGTTTCATGTTCTCAGGCAACCCCAATTTGCAGTCGCCAGGGGACACCTCATGCTGTGTTCATGTGTAACAGAGTTGGAGTTGGTGGGGGGGGGGGACTCCAAAACACTGTATTTTGGGTACTGGGTGCTATGGTAACGATCGAGTATGTGTGAGCTACAGTACGTGTAGGTATGGCTTTCACAGTAACCGTTACCTTGACAACCTTTCGTTTTCACTTGAGGAAGTTGACAGTTCACACAGTTATTCTGGGGTGACAGCACTAGTAAGTAACTAAGTAAAGCTTTATTTATACAGCACGTTTCATACAAGAAATGCACTAGACTTGCAAAGCTTTTGTACAGTGCGGTTGCAAAGGACAGAATGTTCCTAGTCAATTTCAAAGCGTTCCTAGATACATTCAGAACATTGGTCATTTTACCAGATTCAATGCATTGTCAAATGATGTTGATTCAGGATATTTCTCCAATCATCTACACAGCCTACTGGATACTCAAAAGCCAAAGAATAATTACACAGTGAAAATCTGATTGCATGAATAAACATCCACTTTGTTTTTGGCTCCTAAACTAGTTTGAATTCAGAAATGTCCTTAACAAGTTACACAATTTACACAAGTCCATCTGAGTGCAATTATAGTAGTTCACATGATTTCAGAATGAATACCACTCAAGCAATCATGAAGTTTGAATTTATTTAATTAAATGTTTTAATATGTTTTGCGTTTGCCTTGTAGATCAGTGGGAGAAAATCATTATTTGGTGTTTTTCAAATGAAAACTGAGGTAATAAAATGTGCATGACTGTGAAGATGTATTAAAGGCTGTAAAAGAAGAACAGAAGGGATCTTTACACAACATAATTCACAACTCTTTCCTAAATATATCTATCTATCTTCTGTCAAGAGTTATTTTAGCCCAGTACATATAGTATATCCAGCAAAGATACGACCATGATGCTAATCACTTAATATAACTTCATAGTTCACTTCATACTTCAATGAATACTTTAAAATGCTCATCATGAAGGCTAGATTGTCTACATGCTACTACAATACTGTCTCTAAATCCATAGTTTTTAAAGCCAGAAACATTACTTTAAGTACGGTTTAAAACATGCTTCTGGACAATGGAAACATGATCTGGACAATCTGCCAGAACATTGAATTTGAATTTAAAATAACTCAGTAAAACAGGGTGTACATGCCATGTTTCTAAATGGATGACATACCCATATCTGTCCCAGGGTGATTTGGCTACATTAGCTAGTTAGCGAGCAATCTGACTTAGGTGCATATTTCTTGTACCGTAACTCACAGATAAGATGGGCAAACAGAAAAGCATAGCACCCCTATTCCCCAATGTACCAGCACATTAGCATGGTTTGTAATCTTATCCACAGCATTGAAGTGAAACTACTGCAGTGGCGGACTCAGGCTGTTAGAAGGGCACCTACTGCACAACATGGGACCCCATCAGTGCACATGGTCAAGTTTAGATCATTGGAAGGGCAGCCAATAGGGCACATCCTCTAATTTTGCCACTCAAAGGGGCACTTTAGTGCGACGTTTTTCAACTGTGGGGGCACATGGTCAAGTTTAGATAGGGCCAATAGGGCACGTCCTCTAATTTTCGCCACTCAAAAGGGCATTTCTGCCACTCAAAAGGGCACTTAAGCGAGATGTTTTTCAACATCGTCGCCCCCCCCCCCCTGAGTCCACCAGTGAACTACTGTACAGGAATATTAATGGAATTACTTTGTTCAATCACATTTTCTAATTATGCAAATAAAATAAAAAAACATTTCCCTGATAAAGGGAAATCATTATAATATTCTCGGCTGCTCAAGGCTTTTCCTGAACCTCCACAGCCCATATCACAGGTAATCTGATCTGACAATGTCAAAAATGATACTGTCAGTTATAATATTAATTGCTGTTTCTGCTTCAAATCATTTATTTATTCATGCCCCAGTAGTAGCTATGTTTAAGGGTTATGGAACGAGAAGCCGTGTTGTATCATGGATATTGGCACAGCTAGCGGGATGCTTAGAGACCGCTTTTATACAGTTACCACATTTAGCTATCAATATTGCACAAAAGAAAGACAAGACAAACTTTTTAATGGAACTATGTTTTATTGTAAGTGTATTCATCCTCTGAACAGTTGTTTAACCGTACGAATGTAACTTCGATAACGGTAATATATACTAACGCAGAGTAATATGAAAAGATGTGTCAACATTCCATTTAGCTGTGCGTATATCATGGATATCATGGCACTTGTGATGAGTTCAGTGTGTTGTCTTCTAACCCTCTTCACAGTTCTGCTCTCTCTCTCTGAAGGAACTAACAAACTGTCTGGACTCATGTGAGCCAGACTCTCATGATGTTGTGTTACCTGTTTTATTATGTCATACTAATCTGATGAATCAGTCAGTCTTGGGATCAAGATGTGATCTGTCTATAACAGCAATATGAACCTAGGCAGGAAGGTACTGTATGCAATGCGACAGAGAGATGCAATGCTCTTCGAAGACGTTTGACAAGCCACAATAAAGGCTTTTAAACCTTCTCAGAGAGAGAGAGAGAGCCTTGGATGTTCTTTTTAAGTGGCTAGTCCTATTATTCTCGTTGTTTGCAGGCTACATCCTCCCCCCTCTTCCACAGAAGTCTGTAGCGGTCCGTAACGTCCTCTACCTTCCCTCCTCTCCCCTGTTACATAACATTTACACTTACATTTATGACATTTAGCAGACGCTTTTATCCAAAGCGACTTACAACAATAAATCATACTTTAATCAGATAAAATCTGTCAAACAATAGTAACATTAAGTCATAGGATAGAATTTTCCCGAAGGAAAAAAATGCAAGTGTATCTTTTTTTTTCTTACGTTTTCAGGTTTAATTTAAAACACAACTGACAGGAGGAAGGGGAAGCTTCAGGGGAGACAGCGAAGGTGCAGCCCGAGGAGTTCATAACATCATTTATCACCCTGCTCCTTCCCCTTGTGTCACCTTGTCCTCTGTAACCACCCTGTCACAAAGGACGCCTGTTTTATCTCCTTGCTTGCACCCTTCTGCCTCCTCGTAGCATCCTCTGTCCCTCTTTTCATTTCTTTGTTCCTTAGCATCTTTTATCCTCTCCTCAGATTCCTCTTCACTGTTCCTCTGGGACCAGAATAGTGTGTAATGTATCATTCATACTGTAGGCAAGTCACAAGAGGGGAATAGCGTGTGTGTGTGTGTGTGTGTGTGTGTGTGTGTGTGTGGCCAGGCTGTACCTGTACCACTCAGCTCAGCACACACAGTACAGTACAGCACGTTCTGGATTCCCCTCTTGTGAAAGGACGTCAGGCACTTTTCCCCTCTTTGCTGCTGATTGGAAGCTGATGAGGAATGGGGGGTGACGGGGGGTGACAGAGGGAAGGAGCCCCATGGTGTCAGATATAGCTGGAGGCACATAGACACTCATTAGCAGAGTGTGTTCTTAAAGTTTACAGGCACCTCAGGATGGAGGGATATGATATGGAATATGGTGACAGATTAATTAAGCAAGATGAACAGGAGAGAGAGAGAGACAGAGACAGTTTGAATAACAGATATCGCACCTAATTGAAACGTGCCCGAGCATGGCAGACAAACACACACATATGCACATTATGTGGGCGGACACACACACACACGCATACTAATTCACATACACACGAATGCACATACACACAGACAGACATACACAAACAGAAACACACACACACATACACAGGCAGCCACGCACACACACACACACCACACATACAAATCAACAATATCATACTGTTTACTACCCAGGCAACAGATAATGAATGTTTGTTGATTGATGTGGTTGTCCTGTATGCTGTATGTCTAGCAAGGTCTCCGAAATTAGGTTTCACGTGTGGGGCGTCTCCTAGTTTTGACACCACATGGTGAATAATTCATAGAGCAGTGAGCGAAATAGAGGTGGTGTGTGTGTGTGTGCGTGTGTGTGTGTGTGTGTGTGTGTGTACTGTCCAGTTAGGATGGGGTGTGTTCATTGTGCATGTTTTAGCCTATAAAATGGGACAAATGTGAAATGTTATTTTAAATGTTATTTGAATAATTATTAGTTATTATTAATTATTCAAATTATTAGATACTTGTAACATTATTTTGAGTTATGC
Source organism: Nansenia antarctica (assembly GCF_963989245.1). Lineage (NCBI taxonomy): Eukaryota > Metazoa > Chordata > Actinopteri > Argentiniformes > Microstomatidae > Nansenia > Nansenia antarctica. The sequence goes on along the minus strand of NC_137674.1, from coordinate 30,834,457 downwards.
CTCATAACTGCGTGGGAATTGTTTGATTATATAGATCCGTTATGCGTAGGGATATTGGGGGCTGTGATTAGGTGCTTAAATAGTGGGAGACCGTGCGTAGGGATTCATTGTGTGATGCCAGGACTCGAGGGATGCCACGGTTAGTGTGTTTGATGCGTGCTTTGTGTAACATTTATATGCTTTGTTTTAGTCTTTGAATGTGTCAGAGCTGTGTATTTATGTATGTTTTGTTGTCTGCATTCGCAGGTTTTACAATCTATTCAATTTTCATAAAGAATAAGAAAAACGAGTTGAATGGTATCCGTGTCTCTCAGTCCAGCCTTTCGGTCGGCAAGTAGACCGAACAATTGTAAAACCTACGGCCCGGGCGTCAAAGAAATATCTTTGAAAAGATTCCCGAGGTGGTGGAGAAGTACATTGACAGCCACATTCAGAGAGGAGTTCTCCGTGGGACGAATACAAGCGTCGAGGGAACTCGGAAAAGTGGCTGCAATTAACCGGAGCTAGCTAGCCAGGCCTGCTGTCTGTGAAGCGTGTCTGTGCAGAGCCTACTGGAAAAGTGACAGTGTCGGCAGCGCGAGACAGCGCGAGAGGACAGCAAGACCAGGAAAGCGGTCGGGTAAGCAACAGCACTGACCAACGAACTAATTCAAGCTGGATGTGTATAGAGACTTGCCTTGCTAGCCAGAGATATTAAAGTGGGACTGACTGTGTCTGCTAAAGTGGCTAACCGGCGGAGTGATATATCCAAACTGTGAAAGGAGGAGGAGCCCTAGTGCGTCGCAGCAACCAGGAAGTAAATATACGCAGAAGATCCGGAGTTTCAAAATAAGGGTCCCATTTATTCTTGAAGTAACCAGGAAGTAAAAATACACAGAAGATCCGGAGTTTCAAAATAAGAGTCCCATTTATTCTGACAGTAAATAAATGTCAGTTTTGACTGTAAAACATCACAGTTGAATAAAACGAAAATAAAAACACTAAGTGAGCAGTTTGAAGGGACTTTAATCTGTTAAAGAAAATAACAGCAGAGGTTAAATAAATATTTAAACATTGATAGCCTGTGAAAAGAGAAGGAAAATGGCTGAAGGGGACCAGTCCGTAGCTCAACTGAAAAAAGAGAGAAATTCAGCTAAATCCAACTTTAGCAAAAAATCTGCCTTCATGCTCCGCGTTATACCCTCCATGGTCGAGAGCGAATTAAAGGTCCAGTGGCAGGCTTTCTCTAATGAAGCTGAGAAGCTCCTGGCAGCCAATAGTAGCTATGAAGAGGGTCTGCTTGCAGAAGCGGAAGAGGACCCCACCAAACTATCGGAACAACAGACGAGAGACATCGAGAAGGTGAGCAAAGACTGCATGACTAAATTGTCGGAGGTTGGCGATCTCGTAAAACTCCATCTGTGGTCAAGATACGGTGAAAGAAGAGTGTTGTTCGCGATCAGGGAGGCTGAGCGAGCTAAAGAAGAGATAGAAGAGGTCCCATTGGGCCAGCTAGACCATGACTGCCATGAGAGACAAGTGCACTATTTAGAGGAGCTTACTACAGGAGCAGAGAAAGAGCTCTCTGTCTGGAGAGACTGGGCCCCTGTCGCTGCTATAGAAGACGTGGAGGGACGGCTGCATCATTTGATGTCCTCAAAGAACAAGCTCAGGCGAGATAGAGACGCCGAGATAGGAAAAGCTCAAAAGGCAACTGAGGAAGAAGACCGCGCCCGCCGCACAACAGCTGAAGGAAAGCGCCAGAGGGCTGAAGAGGAAGAACGCGCCAGACGCGCCCAGCTTATCCTGGCTCAACAGGCGGAGACTGAAGCACGGGCAGAGCTTGTTAAAGCCCAGCAAAAAGCGTTGGAGGAGACTCAAGCAGGCGCACAGGGTGGAAATGCAGCTACGAGAGGCATTCCAAAAGTGAGGCTAAAGCCTACAAGTCTCCCGACGTTTAGAGGTAGCATTCGGGAATACTACCGCTGGAGGAAGGATTGGGAAAGCCTACAGGAACAAGGCGATCCCTCCGGGTCTCCGGAAGTCAAGAAGTTTCAACTTCTGGAAAGTATAGAGGAGACCATAGTGAAGGATCTCAGGCTCGCGAGCCACAATACTGCCGAAGATGTCTTCAGGGTGCTAGATAATCGTTTCGGAAACAAGAATGCAATCACCAACCTGATCGTAGCAGAGCTGCAGAAGATTTCTCCAGTCAAAGAGCACCAATTCAGGAAGGTGATTGATCTGATCCGAATCACAGAGAAAGCTCTAGCAGACCTTAAAGATCTTGACAATGAAGTAGCCATCAAAAACCCTCTGGTGACTGGAGCCATTGAAAACAAACTGCCACTCACTTTGAAAAAAGAGTGGCTTACTTTCAAAAAAGACCCCCGAAATGGTTTCCAGCCGGAGAGATACTTTGACACCTTCCTGGACTTCCTACAAAAGCAGGAAAGCATCCTCGAACAGTTGGAGCAGATGGAGATCACGGAGATCCCAGACAAGAATACTGGGAATAAGTTTGCTTTCACTAGAGCCACTGAGAGAGGCAGCGCTGATGACAATTGTGTTCTGTGCGAAGATAAACACAGAAGTAGGCTGTTCACCTGTAAGAAGTTCAGAGGCCTCGACTTGGCAGCAAGAAAGGCCGCGGTGAAGAAGTCTAGAGCCTGCCGGCTGTGCCTTTCATCACATGGCGCTGACGAAGAGTGTAACCTTAAATTCCTCTGCACCAAGAGAGGCTGCAAAGAAGGAGAGTCGTCAGACCACCATTACCTTCTCTGCCCCAGTAGAGACAGTAAGAGGGATGGTGGGGAAAAGAGAGAAACTCCAAGTAGCGGCGTTGAACGTGCAAGGAGGTTAACCGTTGAACAGGAAGAGGTCTTGTCCCAACTCGCTCCAGAGATTGCGCAAAAAGTCAGGAAAGCCTTCACAAACAAGACAGCAGTTACGAGCTGCACTGAAGCAAAAGCCGGGAAGCTCCTGGAAGATAATGGAGTAAACGAGTGTCCGGTAATAAAGATGACCCTGGCGGAAGAAAAGGAGCTGGAGAGGATAAAGGAGGGTCTGTCCTATGTCGCCAGCGATCACCACAGCGATGCTCCACATTGGGATGCTAGTTACCCTTGGACAGAGGATCCATCCAGTCTACCGAACAACAGAGGAGCTGTGATGGCAACATTCCTAAGAACGGAGAAACGCCTCCTGAAACAGCCGGAGTGGCGAACTGCCTACGGAGAGCAGGTTCACGAGATGGTAAGGAGGGGCGCAGCAGTGAGGCTCACACCAGAGAAGATTCAAGAGTGGAAAGGTCCGGTTTGGTGCGAGAGCCACCTGGTTGCACCCAATCCCCATTCTGTGACAACACCGGTCCGGTTAGTGTGGAACAGTAGCCAATCATACAAAGGTGTCAGCATGAACGACCTTCTGTTAAAGGGGCCAGACGTGTTGAACCCCATCAGGGCTGTGCTCCTGCGGTTTCGGACTGGGGAGCATGCGGCCCTGGGCGACATCACCAAAATGTACAACTCTATGTGGCTGAAGAACCGAGAGATACACCTGCACAGGGTCCTTTGGAGAGACGATCCTGAAGAGGACATCGGGGAGTACGCCATCACGAGGGAGAACATTGGAGACCGTCCTGCTGGTTGCATTGCTCAACTAGCAATGAGGGAGACAGCAGGGCTACCTCAGTTCATTGAAAGGGAGGAAGAGCATCGTGTCTCGGAGAAAGACAGCTACGTCGACGACATCTTGACTTCCCATGATGATCTGAAGATGCTCGACACCATCACAAGTGGAGTGGAGGAGATCTTGAGCGCTGGAGGGTTCTTTCTAAAGCCGTGGGTCCGGTCTGGCCAAGGTGGGAGGAGAAAGGACGACGCCAGAACCTGTGGAGGGGAGAGGCCAGGAGCGACATCCAAAACCCTGGTGCTACCAAATCAGCTGAAACAAGAGGCAGGAGGCGGGAGCTCAGCCAAGGAAACGTGGGACCCTGGGAAGACAGGGTCTTCAACCGAGTGGTCGTGGATCCCCGGTGAGTGCAATGTGGCCGACATCAGCACAAGAGGAGCAGTTCCTGAAAAACTGAGCGAAGATTCTCTGTGGCAGAATGGACCTGGATTCCTGGAGAAGCCTTTTGAGGAGTGGCCCGTGAAATCAGCGGCAGAAGTGGCAGCTGATGCTCGAGAAAGTGTGAACAAGCTCAAACGGAAGGCCTTCTCAGGAGCGCTCACCAGGGCCCTGCCTCTCCAGGAGGAGCCAAAACAAGAGAAAAGAAAGGCTCTGGCAAGCTGCCCGGGGTCGTCCTCCACCGGGATGTCAGGAGGATGGTTGTTCTCCTCCCCATTGAGGAACAAGGGACATTGGTAGCCTCCCTAGACTAGTAGCTAGATCGGCTAGGTGGGAGGTGTACTGTCCAGTTAGGATGGGGTGTGTTCATTGTGCATGTTTTAGCCTATAAAATGGGACAAATGTGAAATGTTATTTTAAATGTTATTTGAATAATTATTAGTTATTATTAATTATTCAAATTATTAGATACTTGTAACATTATTTTGAGTTATGCCTCATAACTGCGTGGGAATTGTTTGATTATATAGATCCGTTATGCGTAGGGATATTGGGGGCTGTGATTAGGTGCTTAAATAGTGGGAGACCGTGCGTAGGGATTCATTGTGTGATGCCAGGACTCGAGGGATGCCACGGTTAGTGTGTTTGATGCGTGCTTTGTGTAACATTTATATGCTTTGTTTTAGTCTTTGAATGTGTCAGAGCTGTGTATTTATGTATGTTTTGTTGTCTGCATTCGCAGGTTTTACAATCTATTCAATTTTCATAAAGAATAAGAAAAACGAGTTGAATGGTATCCGTGTCTCTCAGTCCAGCCTTTCGGTCGGCAAGTAGACCGAACAGTGTGTGTGTGTGTGCGTGTGTGCGCGTGCGTCTAATGTTCGTGTGTGTGTGTGTGTGCGCTCGCACGTGTGTGCAAACAGACTGTCATATTTCACCACGGGAGGGATAGAGGAGAGGGATAATTACTGCGTTAGTAACCACACAATGCTCTCTCTCTCTCTTCTCTGTCTTCTCTCTCTCATCATGTGTGATGTAGAATATCTCCTGCTGCATCCTATACATGATAATGAGAAGCACTATTAGAAATAGCACAGACTTGTGATTGAAATACCCTGCAGAAAAGTGGGAAGTGTCCATCAGTAAATCAGTAATGTTAGGTGAGTGGATGAAATGGAAAGTGTCGTGAGATGGATGTTGTATGGTGGAAAATCGAGAAACAAAAAGCCAAACACCAAACAGGAAGAAGGTGCTGAGTAGAGAGAACCCCCCCCCCCACACACACACACAGGGACTAATGTGCCTGCCACTAGGCAGGAGAAACCAGGCCAGGTGTCCTGGATCATTCTAAAGGCTCTCCAGCCCCGCCTACCAGGTGGTCTACCTGCTAAATGACACAACACAAGGGTAAGAAGCACAAGCCTGCCCTGACAGACCAAGCTAGAGGGCCTTTGCAGCCTACTGTACAGCCCATTTGATTGTGGGGTGTAATCATTCCTTGAATTCTATTCTAGGATGCAACACTTGAGGACGCAAAACCAAGCGCTTCCAGTGTGGCCTTAATGAATATGGTGAGCAAGAACATAATAAACAAACAAAAAAAAGAATCTCCCATACACTGATGTCCTTGATTACTCCATTATACTAATTGTTGCACCAGTTCTGTATTTGTTTTCTCTCTCTTCCCACCTGGAGGGTATGCAAGGTATTCATTTTCTTCAGGCGAGGAATCTATTAAAAGCATTTGGGTTTTTTCCGATTACAAAATGTATTAGGAGAAGAGACATGAGACTGAGGTAATAGGAATTTAAAAAATCAGTGAGTCATGCCCCTGGTTTTCATGTCTCGCTCTCTCTCCTTCTCCCTCTCCCCCCCTCTCTTGTTCTCTCTCTTTCTCTGTAGCTATACTGTGTGTGTGTGTGTGTGTGTGTGTGTGTGTGTGTGTGTGTGTGTGTGTGTGTGTGTGTGTGTAGAGCTGAACCATGCAGACAGATTCCAGGGGCGGGCGGTCGATAGCTGCAGTCTATTGACAGGGGTGTGGGAGGGAGAGGAGGAGGTTGAACGGGCACAGTGCGGCTGAGAGCACATCCATCTCCATTATGTGTCATTCAGCTGAAACCAGGAAGCAGACACATGTGAAGAATCTCTGTCATGGCAGTCAAGCTCCTCGCGAGGTTCAGAAAATAGAACACACATTATTATAAACTCTGCACTGAGATGGCCACGCGTCACTGAGGGAGTAGAAAACATATTTTCATGCTTTTAGATTCAGGGTGTGTATGTATGTGTGTGCTCGTGAGCATGCAAATGTGTGTGTGTGTGTGTTTGTATGCGTGCGTGCGTGCGTGTGTGTGTGTGTGTATGCAGGTGTGTGTGTGTGTGCACATGCAGATGTGTGTATGCGTGTGTGAGCAGGTGTGTGTGTGTGCACATGCAGATGTGTGTATGCGTGCGTGAGCAAGTGTGTGTGTGTGTGTGTATGCGTGTGTGTGTGCGTGCATGCAGATGTGTGTGTGCGTGCATGAGTAGGTCTGTGTGTGTGTGTGAACATGCAGATGTGTGTATGCGTGCGTGAGCACGTGTGTGTGTGTGTGTGTGTGTGTGTGTGTCGTCTGCAGAGCCACCGTGACCTCCCTGTAGGTCATGTAATGTATTGTGACTGAGTATAACTAGCTATTTACACGTTCTGTGTGTCAGTAAACATAAACATATTAGTATTTACTCTGATGACTATCAGCTCCAGCCAGCTAGCATGCAATTACCCAGCTGCTTGGCTCCGATAGATCTCTGGATGAATAAACATTCAGACTGGGGATGGAGTAGTCCCTCGCCTCCCTTATATTAGATATTCCAAGTTATCCGTGGATAAGAGCAGACCATTTGGAGTTCATTTTAACTGTCCTGGAACCTTCTCCACCACCACCTAAACATCCGCACACACACACACACACACACACACACACACACACACTAACACACACACACACACACACACACTAACACACACACACACACACACGAAGGGAACACAAACAGTTGCAACACTCAGAGATACTTGCAGCCTTGTAACAACAATCATTAGGTTGTGCATATATTATTATCGCTGGTAACAAGCACTTCATTAAGTCTGTGAGTCCTAAAGTGCTTCTCGTAAATCTCCTCCGGAGGGCAACAAGCACGACGGAGTCGAAGAGGCTAAAGGGAATCTTGTCAAACATTATAGTCTGAGTTAATAAACCATCTGTTGGCGACTGTAAACACAGGAACAACTTAGGCTGCGTTTGTAAATTCGCTCTGGAAATCTGATCAGCACTCATGGAATGCCTCTTGTCCAATCAAATTACTTGGTCCCTTTATGACGTTGAACCCAGTGCACTCTCAGAGCGAATTTACGAATGCAGCCTAAAAATCTGAGGTCCAGCCCCTGCTCATCGACGGAGAGAGCGTGGAGAGAGTCTCAACCCTCCGATTCCTGGGGGTGCACATACAGGATGACCTGTCCTGGAAGAACAACACAGCAGCCATCATCAAGAAGGCACAACAGCGGCTCTACTTCCTGAGAGTCCTCAGGAAGGACCACAACAAGCAGGAGATACTGGTGGCCTTCTACCGCTGCGCAGTGGAGAGCATCCTCACCTACTGCATCTGCAACTGGTTCTCCAGCTGCACAGCCGCAGAGAGAAATGCGCTACAGAGAGTCGTGAGAACAGCCCAGAAGCTCACCGGCGCCCCCCTCCCCTCTCTGGAAGAGCTGTACAACACACACTGCCTCAGGAAGGCCTCCAAGATCTCCAGAGACCCATCCCACCCTGGGTACGAACACTTTGCCCGGCTGCCCTCGAAAATGGTACAGGACCATGGCCGCAAGGACAAACAGACTGAAGCTCAGCTTCTACCCCAGGGCCATCCAGGCCCTGAACACAGCAAAGACCTAGGTTCTGGGCCCTGGACAGTCTGGACGGATTGATGGCAGCTGCTGGATTGAAAAATCAGGTGTAGTGCTGAGGCACAAATGTGTACATTTCAAGCCTGCAAACTGCGACACTTTAAATGAATGTGCAATAACACTATGTGCAATATGACAACCCTAGTCGTTTTATCTGTACAGTATAGTATAGTGGATAGTGTACATAGCCTTTATTTATGTAAACCAGCTCCTTTCCCTTCTTGTTTTTTTCTTTTTTTTTTCTTTCCTAGCACCAGGGGAGCCACCCCTCCCAAATTTCGTTGTTTGGTACCTGTACTATAGCAATGACAATAAAGACCATTCATTCATAATGCCGGGTGCACACAGGGCCATTGCGTTGCACCGGAAGTCACTCCGGGTGCACACAGGGCCGCTGCGTTGCGTTGCGTTGCACCGGAAGTCATTCATCTCAATGGGGCCGTTGCGTTGATCAGTTGCGTTGCTCTGCATTGCGTTTCTTGACCGGCAGGGTGTGGCAATCAGTCAACAAATTTCAGCTTTTTGCGTTGCGTTGGATCCGTCAAAACAACCGGAAGTAGTTTCTTGCCCAGAGCTCTCGCCTCAGATTTTAAATCCTCAATTTTGGCCGCCATTGGCTAAAATCTGTAATGTGGCTCTACAAGTGTTAATATGTCATTTTATGAAGTTTTTATATGTTTTCAGGCGAGAAAGTAACCATATATATTGACAAAATGTGTCCAGTTTATCAAAATAACCCGTTTATATATCTGATCTGACGTTTTTTTCCCCACTTCTGTGGGAAACTTCGCTAGCAACACGAGTAGAGCAACACGTCTGCATCGCACGTTGAAGTACGTCAAGTCCATCCCACCAGGTTGCGCCAGAACGACACAACGCAACGCAACGCAATAGCCCTGTGTGCACCCGGCGTCATTCATCTCAATGGGGCCGTTGCGTTGCCGTTGCGTTGATCAGTTGCGTTGCTCTGCATTGCGTTTCTTGACCGTCAGGGTGCGGCAATCAGTCAAAAAATGTCAGCTTTTGCGTTGCGTTGGATCCGTCAAAACAACCGGAAGTAGTTTCTTGCACGGAGCTCTCGCCTCAGATTTTAAATCCTCAATTTGGGCCGCCATTGGCAAAAATCTGTAATTTGGCTCTACAAGTGTTAATATGTCATTTTATGAAGTTTTTATATGTTTTCAGGCGAGAAAGTAACCATATATATTCACAAAATGTGTCCAGTTTATCAAAATAACCTGTTTATATATCTGATCTGACGTTTTTTCCCCCACTTCTGTGGGAAACTTCGCTAGCAACACGAGTAGATGTAGCTTTCTGCATCGCACGTTGAAGTACGTCAAGTCCATCCCACCAGGTTGCGCCAGAACGACGCAACGCAATGGCCCTGTGTGCACCCGGCGTAACGGCCAAGCTCCACCTGCTGCGTTGCGTCAACTTCCCGTTGTCCAAGCTCCACCTACTGCGTTGCGTCAACGTTGCGTCAACGTCAACGTTCTACTCTAGCTCCACTGGCTAGCTCGTACTTGGAGCTGTCCGTGGTACCACGTGGTACAATTGGTCTCATTGTGACGTCTGCGTCCACTGTCAAAAATCTAACTTTTTTGAATGTCTACTTTGGACGCAGCCATCGGACGCAACGCTGAAGCAACGCAACGCTGACGCAACGCAGCAGGTGGAGCACCTTTCATTGATTACAATGCATTTGATCCCAATTTCGGACGCAACGCACATTAGACGCAACGCTGACGCAACGCTCGATGGCCATGGTGGAGCTTGGCCGTAAGCTAGCCAGTAATCTCTTAAACTCCTAGCTGGCTCAGGGACATCTCGCACCAATCACAATGGATTTTAGGTTTTAGTCTGTGAATAGAAATGCACCAAAAGAGTGAGATTTGGTTGACACAAGTCTGTTTGCTACAGTTGTCATAGAAAACAACTACCAGTCGGCTAAATCTTGATTTTCGTGAAAACCATGGAACAAATACAATTATATAATGTAATCATGTTTTGTTCTTACATTATTTATCACAATGACATTGCCTATTTGGGAGGAGCGCACCTCTCTTGCTTATCGTGACTGTGTGAGCGAGTCCCCTCTCCCTCCCCGTCCCCCTCCCATTGTATTATTATAATTATGAGCTTCATACTGCTGTGTGAAACGACAGTGTGCCTTGGTCGGGAACAGTTCATCTACAGTTATGTACTCAGGAATAATACAACGACTCCTACAGTACTGGTTAGCTGTAATCAGTATGTTAATATGTTCTTATGCGCAGTGAAACGGGGGAAATTTTCAGCACAGTCTGACATGCGTCTGACAAGAGTTTCAAGTCTTCAAAACCTTAGATTCAAGGTTGACAGGTTTTTACCTGTGGGCTTCCCAAGAACTGCCTTATCTGTCTTTTACAAATGTATGTCTTGAAATAACCAGAACTCTGTTGAAGGACTGTTGAAGTCGACGAACACTTTCCACCCCAGATTGGAATGCAATGTGAACCTCGAGGTGCGGTGTGAGTCTGTGTCAGGGGGAGGCTGGTGGAGGTAGAAATCGGAGGAGGTGCTCATTGTAACGCATGGAATGGATTTAGGACCAGTATCAAACACACGCTTCCAGCAGCCTCCCCTGGTCTGTTGTTCGGTGTGAGAAATCCTCAGCCTTGGAAGACAACACAGGGAAACGTAGCTTCTTTATGTAATGCTAAGAAGCTTCTTCAGCATTCAGCCTTCCTCAAGGTTTTACAGAGAGATGGGAGACAAGAAGAAGAAGAAGAAGAAGGTTCAAACTTTGTCATTGCACAGTACAACGAAATGTATTCTGACCACATGCTCTAGGCAAGGGGTCAGAGCCATAGAAGGCGACCCTGGAGCAATTAGGGGTTTAGTGCATCGCTCAAGGACACTTCGACATGTGGCCAGCTGGGGTTCGAACCGCCGAGCTGCCAACCTTGCGATCATTAGACGCCAGCTCTTCCGGCTGAGCCACAGCCGCCCCAAACAGGTACACTAACACTTCAAACAATGTGGTAGACAGCAGGCAACCTGTAGTCGCTCGTTCTATGCAGTTGAAGTAGGGGACACTGGCTTCATACAGCGAATACCTTCTGCTAGGGCTATGGGTGCATGCCACACATGTATGTTTGTAGCCAACTGCTCTACATGTGTTGTCATGCCATTTATGTAAAGACAACTTCTACAGAATTGTAGTTTCTGTCATGCCATAGATGTTTTAAAAATATATATATATTACATTTTTACCAGACACTTTTATCCAATTTACAATGAGAGATTACAGAG
>NC_137674.1:30720664-30818164 GCF_963989245.1 Nansenia antarctica | reverse complement strand
CATTGCTCACACATCATAGGCTACAGTATATTATACTGAAAAAGGTATCCACTCACTGCAATGTCAGTCACTTTGGATAAAAGCGTCAACTAAATGTCATATATTATTATTATTATTATTATTATTATTATTATTAAGCGTCTTTGAGTCTCTAGAAAATCGCTATATTAGTCTAATATTCTATTATTATTATTATTTATTTATTATTATATTGATGTGATTCATGTGATCTTCCAAACCACCTCTATTTCTTTTTTTTTGACTGGGGCAGTCCCACTGATTTTTAGCTGACATTTTTGCATTTCAGCTCATTTTCATAGCAAAGGGTCTGAATACTTATATACATGAGGTATTTCTGTAATAACATTTTTATAAATTAACTGAAATTTTAAAAAACATGAATCACTTTCTCATTCTGAGGTATTGTGTGTGAATCGATGTCAAATTATTTTAATTTAATCCATTTTAAATTGAGTCTATAACACAACAACAATGTGGAAAAAGTGAAAGTGTCTGAGTACTTCCCGAAGGCACTAGATATATGTTGGATAGAGACAGTGGACAGGAAATTCAGGAGGACAGGTCATGTCGAACCCATACCCATAGGCATGTGTGTGCACTGTAGGCTGCGGGGATAGACCACTGGACCGCCCCAGGCCACGACAACACAGTTATCTTAATAGGAAAAAAATGGTTAAATAGGGTTACAATTAAAAACCGACACTGCAGGTTCTCACTCAAGTCTAGAGCCAGCCATGAGGTCAATCTACGGGGGCACCGATGTCCCCACTCTTTAATAACATCCAATCAAACTCAGAGCTTCCTGGTAGAGAGCAGATGAGAGGACAGATCTCAGACAAGATTGGCAGACAGGAAATCGATGGATGACTCCTCCACTTTAATAAAGCAAAAAAGCAAAATCGGACATTTCATATTGTGTTGCCTTGAGGTGGCGACCACACACGCATGCACTCACACACTCACACACACACACACACACACACACACACACACACACACACTCACACATGCACACACACACGCACACGCACACGCACACACACACACACACACACACACACACACACACACACACTCCCTGTAGAGTCCTATCCACAAGTTATCACAGCCAGTTTCCTCCCCTGCCGATGTAATAGTGGGAGCAGATCGAGTCTCTGCTGACCAGCATCCAGAGAACCAGAGAACATGATCAGATGCAGAGATTGTCACAATCATTTTTCACTCTCTTCACCCCTTGGGAAAACCTTTTTATTTTCAAGTCATGGTACAAAAAGACTACATGATGTGGCCTGCCCTGTTCATGATAGAAAATATACAGTACTCTACACTACAGTATAATATAAATAGTATGTATATATAATATATATTTGTATAGTGTACTAGTACAGTATATATATATATATATCTCAGTACGCTACTTAACGCTAAGTGCAATCTGGAATTGGTACATCCATATTTGGACATAAAGATATGGTTGAAGAATATGACTTATAAATGCCTCATAAGCTTAGTTCAGTTGTCTTACCCCCATCAGAACCCAAAATATAAGCTTGTTTTACTCCATTGTTCATACACAATGCAATTGTAAAAAACACTGGCTATGAATGCCTCCGTAGTCTATGAAATTGAGAGTGGTTACAGTTCTCCAGCCCCGTCCCTCAGCTGTTTCCAGTTTGCACCTTTAAATATGTTGTATCCAGATCAGGGGAGGCTGCTGGAGGTAGAAATCGGAGGACAGGCTCGTTGTAATGAATGGAATGGAATGAGGAACGATACACACGTGCATTTGATACCATTCCTGATTCCTTTCCATGCATTATAATGAGGCGGCTGTGGCTCAGGAGGTAGAGCCGGTGTCTAATGTTCGCAAGGTCTGCGGTTCGGCGGTTCGATCCCTAGCTGGCCACGTGTCGAGGTGTCCTTGGGCAAGACATTGAACCACAAATTGCTCCCAATGAGCGACCCAGCGCCTTGCAAGCTTGCCGCCATTGGTGTGTGAATGTGTGTGTGTGAATGGGTGAATGAGAGGCCGTTGTAAAGCGCTTTGGAATAAGGCGCTATATAAGTGCAGTCCATTTACCATTACAATGAGCCTGTCTTCCAATGTCTACCTCCACCAGCCTCCACTAATATACTTCTATATGATGGCTAGCATAGCAGTTATTGTTGTTGTGCAAGCAGCCTCTTAAACCTTAATTGCCTGTCCCCTAGTTTAGCCCACTCCAGGAGCCAGATTGATATTGATCTGTGGTTTAAAAGTCACTCCACATCAATTCCAGTTACCATAATAAGAGTCCAGAGTCATATGGTTAAAAATATAATTTGCTAAAGATCAATGATGTTGTAATATGTTAGACATTATTCATTTTCAACTGTACTTATACTGTATGTCCTATATGCTTCTGTGTGCTGTAGCACCACAATGGTACTATAGCAAACAAAAATCACAACATTTGATATATGAAGAGTAGACCCAATTTATACTGGGTACGAGTGTAATGGATTTTTCACATATGGCATGTATGGCATTGTTGGGAGTCTGTGGGGTGCTGTCCATGAGCGCAGGGCCCTGCTACAGGGCCTTGTGTTCATGGACAGTGATGGAATGCAGACTCGTTATCAATGTTGTGACTATGTTGACCCAGTGTACAGTGCGAAATGAAGACCTTGTCCAGCATTGTTCCAATGTTCCAACATTTATGGAATGCAGACTCCTATCGCTGTTTACACCATATAAGAGATGTGTTGTGTGTAAGTGGGGACTTCAGTCTATACCTGAAGTAGGCTGGGTCCAACTCGAGTTGTGAAGGACCACTTTCTTTAATAAATATTATACCTACATGGGGCGGCTGTGGCTCTGATGATCGCAAGGTTGGCAGATCGGCGGTTCGAGCCCTGGCTGGCCACATGTCGAAGTGTCCTTGGGCAAGACACTGAACCCCAAATTGCTCCCAATGAGCGGGCCGGCGCCTTGCATGGTAGCTTGCCGCCATTGGTGTGTGAATGTGTGTGTGAATGGGTGAATGAGAGACCGTTGTAAAAGCGCTGTGGATAAAGGCGCTATATAAGTGCAGTCCATTTTACCATTTTACATTTAAAGCAAGTTCCTATCTTGAGTCTCATTATTAATCCACAACACAAGTGATCCTTTGTGAGTCACTAAAAACAGCATGAGAAGCGACTGCAGAGAGTTATGAGGAGGGTTATCTGGGCCGTTACCCCGTACAGCAGGAGACCGGGAGACAGATGCTCCAGACTCTTTAGAATACAGTGTCTCCCTATCACCCAGGCAGCTACATGTAGGTCACAGTGGAGAGCAATATCACTGCTCACTAAAAGGGACAGGACAGGAGAGAAGATTTCCCAGGGTTGCTGTACCATTCTACTGCAGATCCAAAATTGCCTGGGTGTTGAAGAACGTGGATGATTAAGCCTTCCGGCTAAGCTCTGTCTGTTTTCGTGCCACAGGGAAATTCCCCACAGTGTGTGTGTGTGTGTGTGTGTGTGTGTGTGTGTGTGTGTGTGTGTGTGTGTGTGTGTGTGTGTGTGTGTGTGTGTGTGTGTGTGTGCGCGCGTGTGAGTGTGTGTATGTATGTGTGTGAGAGAGAAAGATACAGAGACAGAGACAGAGAGATACAGAGACAGGCAGAGCGAGGGGTGATTGGAAAGTATAATAAATAATAGATATTAATATGCATGACAGGTCGTGTGAACAGAACAGACATCATTCAGATTAGCTCAAAGACATTGAATGAATGAATCCGAATAGAGAGAAAGAGAGGGTTAGTTTTTACCATGAGTATACGGTTAGAACCAATGCTGTACGGTTCTTTACAAAGACCGTATGACCCTGGTAGGCCTACAGAATATTTTGGAACATTGACTCCAATTTACACTTTCTTGCTGTGTCTGAAATTGACCAACAATAATAAAGCTTGATGTGGCAACGCTTCCGCATCTCGATTTAGCACCGATTTCTGTATTATTATTTATGGTTAGGCTATGTATTACGTAACATAAGCCTGTTTATCATTTATCACGATATCAGACTAGTTATTTATTTATTTATTTATTTTTACGTGGATGCGGTTTTTTTTAATAGCCTAGATTATCCAGTGAAGTTTAGTCCAGTGGTGTGATGCGATGCAATCCTTCCCCTCCTCATTACGTCTCAGCAGGTCGGAGTGCTGGACAGCTCCGTTTCTAATCAGGTGGGCGTGGCATCAGGGGACCGACGGTGCATTCGTAGATTTGCTCTGGAAATCTGATCAGCACTCATGGAATGCCTCTCGTCCAATCAAATTACTCGGTGGTTTTATGACGCTGAACCCAGTGTGCGCTCCGGCATTCTCAGAGCAAATTTACGAACGCACCACAAGTATCCAGAGTGCGGTCTTCATCTGGTACCAAACCCTCACGTCTCAGTGATACAGTGCGTCGAAACAGTGTGACCCGCGTGTGCGAATGAATGCAATATGATTGGCATCAATAGAAAGCGGAGCAACGACGCGAAATAGGTAAAATATTACATTTTGTTCAAAGTTATTCGTCTTAACAGTACCATTCTGAAGACCTGTACTGATCTAATCGGACCGTTTTTTTCTTTTTTTCTCAGAGATACTGTTTTCTATGTCATATCTTCTTTTGTGCCTGTGCGTATCGGGTGCTTGAGGGGAGTGCATTGTTATACAACAGAGGGAATTATATTCTGCCCAGGTGCGATGTTGAAAGGACGCACATTTTGATACCTGCATTAACTTTTCTACAATGTTAAACAGTTCTTCCGAGACAGGGGACCGGACGCACAGAGCTTAATTCTTGACAGAAATAAAGAAAACTGTGGTACGACCACATGTCCATTTTACAGGACAGGACGCACATTGCTGGGAATTAGGATGTTCGTGACAAGCATTTGGTTATTGCTGCTCGTGACTGTTGGCATCGCCAAAGGTAAATTGTTTCACTGTTTTATCATCACTTTTATGACTATGGCAAATTCCCAGAAGAGGCAAATACACATTTTTACTTTGCCATTTAGTAGTATAAATATAAAGTTGACTACTAACTGTAGCAAATACTCACTGTTTTTTTTAATTATTATTCTGTGTACAAAAACACAATTTGATAGCCAATGTATTTTCTCCTCTCACAAATCAATAGGCTTGGAATGCAGTGCTGGGTGCAATCGTGAAAATGGTTTCTGTGAGAAGCCCGGTGAATGCAGGTACAGAAATCTCAATCGGTTTCATAGATTCTCTGCAGGCTGTAACAGCAGCTTCTGGATCAATGCTGTAGCATAGCCGTGTTTAGCATCACCATGGAGCTCAACACCATTTGCTTGACATTTTCACTCTAAAAAGAGTCACATTATCACAGATAATTATGTTGAAAATTAAAAGAAAAACATAAATTTGCTCCTGCAAAAGTCAAGTTCTGACATACAGGCTATACTCTCTAGCTGTTGTAGTGGTAGCTGGAGAAATATACATTTTGTGAAAACTTAATCTGAAACATTCACTCCTGAGCTGGGCTGAGAAAAATAGATTATGCCAAACATAGAAATAGAAATAGAATTCTACTCTATTCTCATTTAATTTCTATGAAGCCAACAACTGTGTTTCCCACATGTACCGTATTCCCACATGTACCGTAACACATAGATTTTTCAGTACATATGGTCCCAGCAGGAATCGAACCCCCAGCCTAAGCGTTGTTAGCTTAGAGGTTAGCCATGATGATCCATAATGTTGGTTGTCGTTACCAGATGCAAGCCAGGCTGGCAGGGTGCCACATGCGACCAGTGCATGCCCTTCCCTGGTTGTCTGCATGGCACATGTGAGAAAGCATGGCAGTGCGTCTGCGAAGAAGGATGGGTAGGCAGCCAGTGTGACCAAGGTGAGTCCACTTACCTCAGATAAATGTCAGCGTGAAGCCGGGGAATTAGGCAAAGGCCAGAGTAGGCTAGATTGGATTCTCACACTCTGAGATCTATTTGCATCTGAAACTTGTTAAAATGCTAATGTTAGTTTCTTTACCTGGAGAGTGGTAGTGGGGGGATGGGAGAGAGAGAGAGAGAGAGAGAGAGAGAGAGAGAGAGAGAGAGAGAGAGAGAGAGAGAGAGAGAAAGAAAGAGAAAGATTATACATTTAAGGAAAAAGAAAAGATAAAAAATAATCAGCTTCTCCAGCTCAGACTGCTCTCTGCTTATCATCATATGGACAATGTATCAGACAATGTCCAACTATCCTGAAACACAATTACAGAAAGGTAAAATATTTATTTTGGTAGTAGGTTGGCTTGTTTGTTTGTTTTCAGTTAATTTTGGATACTAAAATCGTGTGTGTATGTGTGTGTGTGTGTGTGTGTGTGTATGTGCATGCACGCGTGCGTGTGCATGCTTGTGTCAAGAATGTGAGTGTTTTTTGTCTTCGTGTGTGTAAGAGAGCATGTGTGTGAGTGTGTGCCTGCGTCTGCTATGACGTCACCCTAACAACATCCCTGGTGCCTCTTCTTCTTTTGTTTCCAGATACCAACATGTGCTCATCCAAGCCGTGCTCCGGCAACTCCACCTGCATCGAGACAGGGGAGGGTGGCTACCTCTGCATATGTCCACACGGCTACACAGGGCAGAACTGCCATCTGAGGAAGGGCCCTTGTCTGACCAATGGGTAAACGGCAACATCTGCATAATCTTAAATGAACATTTGTAATTAACTGATTAAGCTTTGAGGAAATATTCTCAAGGCTGTTGCTACGTATAGCAGATTAGGGGCTGGGTGAGTCTGTGGGGGATGCCCCCCGTCCGCCCCGCACCCCCGCCCCCCCCGCCTGCCTGGCAGACCTCTAAAGGCTTGTCCTCTGAGATGGAGATAAACATGGTCTGCCTTCTAGACCTGCCAGGTCCCTGTATATTTGTTCTTTGTTAGGCTGACCTGCTATCGACAGTGGAAGAGGCCCACCCGAGATTCAATTAGAGCTCAGACGGTGGGTTCTCTGTCTCTTTTACTTCTCGCTCAATACGCAATCATTTGGTTCTATTTAAGTTGGGATGAATGAGAGGGCTTTTGCATATACAGGTGCCCTCCACTCAGACAGACTTGAGGATTTAATCTCAATCGCGTGAGGTTGCATCAATCGGCTTTAGGAGAGACAGACAATGTCTTGTGAATCATCTGGCTGTAACACATCGGTCTGATGCAGTGAGCGAGAGAGAGTCAATGTATTGAATGTAGGTGATTACAATAGATGTTGTTTTTCATCACAGATTTTTCTTACTTACAGGAATCTCTAGACGATTGTTTTGATTAGAAAAGGGGTCGATCGCAGTGCTGCCTGCTGGTGCAAAGCCGTCTAACAATCGTCTAATTGGCGTGGTGTTTTTCCTCTGATCTATTATTTGCTTTAATTATGATAAATAATGCTTTATTTATGATCAAAATGGATGACATACAATGCATTTATGACCTTTATACATTACTTGGTATGGTATGAGCTATAGTTTTTTAAAAAAAGTCTAGAAATATCTTCTTGAGTGTGAATCCAGGCACTGATCCATATGCTCTGTCCTTGTCTCCATGGCAATGAAATTATTTAATAAAACTCTACTTATGCTGGGGGTTCCAGAATAATCAAACAGACTTGCTGTATCCTCCCAATCTCCCCATGTCTCCAGGCTACACCTTAACTGTCCATCCTGAATCTACCTCCCCTTTACCCCCCCCCCCCTGTACAGTTTCTCTACAGTTAATTAAAAAAAAGAAAAATCCTTCTTCTAGCACGACGACTGCCAATGGCCCCTGGCCCGAGCATAGATTACTTTCTCCTGCTATGACTGGTGGATAGATGATTCACTTACATTAGTCAAATGTATTTGTCTGTAAATGTAAGTCGCTTTGGATAAAGGCGTCTGCTAAAATACCCAAAATGTAAAACGGAAATGTCCAATGATATTATTGAATAAAACTCTTCTCTATAGTCTAACACTATGGTGTTGAGAGTAGTCTGACTGACCTGCTGTGACCTCTGTCCCCGAGCTCCCCTTGCCAGAACGGTGGCACCTGCGTCGACTCGGAGGGCTCTGCCGCCTTCCCCTCCTGCCTTTGTCCCCCGGGGTTCTCCGGAGACTTCTGTGAGATCGACGCTGACATGTGTGACCCCAACCCCTGCCTCCACGGGGGGAGCTGCAGCGCTCGTGACGACCCAAGCGGCGACCTCGGCCCGACCTTCGCCTGCGCCTGCCCCTCCGGGCGCACCGGCCCCACCTGCAACGCCACCCTCGCCCCCTGCGCCTGCAGCCCCGCCTGCGTCAATGGGGCCGCCTGCGTGACGGACGCCGACGGAGCTCACCTCTGCGCGTGCCGTCCGGGTTTCACCGGGCCTACGTGCGCCGTCCAGCAGCACAAACCCAGCCAGGCCAAAGCCCAAGCCAGGCCCGGGTTTAAACAACAACAACAACAACAACAACAACAACAACAACACCCGGACAAGGGTTTCGTCCACCCTCCGCTCTCTCCCCCACAGCACTACAGCCTCTCCGCCCACGCCTTCCACAAGCTCCTCCAGCCTCGGGACAGGGACCTCCTCAAGATTACCCTGAAGGAGACGGTCCACTCCCCCTCCGGGGGGGGGCTGGTCACCCGCAGCCAGCTCATCTGCTTCGGGATGCTGGGCCTGCTCACGTGCCTGGTGATCCTGGGCACCACCGGCATCATCTTCTACGGCCGCTGCGAGGCCTGGATGGCCAACGCCAAGTACAGCCAGCTGGTCCGCCAGCAGAAAGAGCACCTGTTGAAGGGCAACAGCAGCGGCGAGGAGAACTCGGTGAATATCATACTCCCCGAGAAGATCAGACTCACCAGCTTTGGGAAACACTATACGTCCATTTGACAGTTGGGAGATATGAGAGGAGTCTTTACTGTTCGTCGTGGTCTCTTCGTTTTGGTGTCAGTTTCTAACGAGGACGCGAGGGTGCTGTGTGACACGATGCGTCTGTGTGGTCTATTGGATTTCTGTCGCATCAACTTTTAATGAGGAACTATTGTCGTCTGCCGGCTTTGTGGCCGCTCCGAAAGGAGGATTGGGATTCTGCCACCATCTCTGTGAGGATTCAGGGGAGGCTGGTGGAGGTAGAAATCGGAGGACGGGCTCGTTGTAATGCATGGAACGGAATGAGGAATGGTATCAAACACATCTGTTTGATAGCATTTCTCATAACATTCCATGCATTACAATGAGCCTGTCTGCCTGTAAAACAGCTGCCTGATATCTACCTCCACCAGCCTCTACTGTACTGTGCCAGCCAGGCGTTCATGTGCCGTCTGTACGTCTGCCAAATGTGGACTATCAGGAAATCCTCAAGCTGTTTCCTTTTTAGATGTTATCTTAACTCTTAACTGTTGTGCTGTTGGACAACATGGTATTCATTAGCAACCAGTGGAGGCTGGAGGAGGTAGACAGCGGAGGACGGGCTCATTGTAATGCATGGAATGGATTACGTGTGTGTTTAATACCATTCCTCATTGCGTTCCATGCATTACAATGATCCTGTCCTCCGATTTCTACCTCCACTAGCCTCCCCTGTTAGCAACAGTATGGCTATACTTTGTTACTTGAATGGAGCCTCATTTCTGGACCATATCATGCTGGTGAAATGCTTTATTTGCGTACAGTGCTGAGGTATTAGCATCGTTTTTACACAGTATCCCCTTTTGCACTTTTTCATCTTTATGATTTGGCACGTTCTACATCCTTAAAGGTGCCTCATTTAATTTTCCTCTTCATTATACGATAATGAATTATTCAGTAACTCAAGAGATGAGATTCTGAGATCCAACATTATCGTTTGTTTACAGTGTTACACGTTATACAAGTCATGCTTTCAATACGTTGATGCTTTTGGATGACGTAATGCTTTTCACCGTTTCACAAGAGTGTTCCATCTACTGTAGATAGCTATTCTTAGCTCTAGTCTGCAAATGGCAGTTATTGGATATGGATTTGAAATAGTATTTATTGGATTTCTTTAGTGTTTGTTTTCAGTGAGTCATTACACCCCTTTTGATTGATTTAATTCAGGAGGGACTCATTCCGTTCCATGCATTACAATGAGTTTGTCTTTTGATTGACCTTGTCCTCCACCAGTCTCCACTGGAATGCACATAATCTAGACTAAACCATTGCACCCTGGTAATTGTAAAAGCTGATATGAAGATAGATGAGTCCTACAGTATGGGTATATCATTTGTCTTCCAGACAAAGCCCTATGAATAAATGGCAGTGGGTGGATTCATCCATATGAATATTCAACAACAGCTGTTCATGTAACCATAAAATATGGCTTCGAAAAAAAAACTCCTTTTCTTTCCTTGATTGATTTGACACGATTTGATCTGAAGGTGAAACACCGACACTCACTCCACAATGAAGATGACATTTATTATAATTATTCCAGCTCTGCAGTAATAACATCGACCTGTGCAATTCGTCTGAGGGCAAAAGCACATTTGTTGAGATGTGGGCGGCCTTTGTTTGCAGCCATACTTTCCAGGCCAGGAAAATATGGGTTGCTTCATAAATCACATAAAACGTCAAAGTCAGCAGAAACAGGATCTTATTGTTTGTGTAGGTCGGTGACCGGGGGAGCATATTTCTAGGTCTCCTTTCATGTCACGTCCCATTTCAAACTATAAACATTGTAGAAACGAGGTACGTCATCATTCCCCCTTCACCTATCCACTGACAGCTGATGTGTGGTGAGCTTTCAAGCCCATAATGGCTGTTGTGGTGGTGCAGTACACATTGATAGTGGATGAGGTGAGTTACCCTAACGGTGAAAAGCACTTTGAGCACCTACTGTATGTAAGGTGGAAAAGCGGTATATGAATCCAAGCAATTACATTATTATATTATACATTGTTGTGACCGGTTTGTATGTGGCCTTGCTATTGGTAACTACAGTACTGGTAATTACCATGGTTGTTACCATGGTTATTCAGGTAGTTACCATGGTCATTGGGATGTTCTTACATTGGTTATTCATGACGGTGTTTCTTGCCATCCCCAGTAGGTTATCACTATCTATGGCTGTGTTTCGCTAGGCTAGGATATTGCTTGTTGCTGTGTTTTTCATTGCCTTTGTAAAATAAAGATCATGTAAATAAATAAGTACCTTGTCTGCTGAGGTTTCATTCCCCTTTGAAATTAATTGGACTGATTAAATTATACGATAGGGGTGTACATTTTTATTCAACATTAGAAGTAGGATTACAAATCGTCTCTCTCAGGTGAAGATGGTTTTCAGTCTAGGATTGGTAAACCAGACATATACCTCACAAGGCTTTCCTAGCTTGGTCTCCAGAGTATTCTGTTTAGGATCACCAATGAGGTTCCTTCTGTACAGGTAGGACAGAGCTCATTGTAATGCATGGAATAGATTGACGAATAGTACCAAACGTGTGTTTAACGGAATAAGGAATGGGACTATACTGTTGGACCAAAGAAATGGGACCATACATTCCCGCTAGGACCATATATACTGAAAAATGTATTCCCTCACTACAATGTATAATGTTTAGATAAAGCGAAATGGCATATATTATTATTATATTATAAATGGATATCAATCCTCATTCCATCCCATGCATCCGATTTCTGCTTGCAACAGCCTCCCCTGAGATATACAGTATTATGCCACATTTTCACCATGTCTCCGAAAGGCGAAACATCAGGTGTGTGACGACACCCCCTGGGCACCCTGCTCTATCAGTTAACAGCCGCCCTTAAACGGTCAAATTATTTTCACACCCTGGAATCTCTTCCCACGCCTTTCCCCCAGTTCCACACCTGCAGCTCTGTCCTCTTCCAAACCTGTCAGCCTCCATCCCAGTCTGGTATCACTCTCTTCTAGCTGTGCTCACACTCAGAAGACAGACAGGTTTTACAGCTGTGCTCACACTCAGAAGAGAGACAGGTTTTACAGCTGTGAGAAGACAGACAGCTGTGCTCACACTCAGAAGAGAGACAGGTTTTACAGCTGTGCTCACACTCAGAAGAGAGACAGGTTTTACAGCTGTGCTCACACTCAGAAGAGAGACAGGTTTTACAGCTGTGCTCACACTCAGAAGAGAGACAGGTTTTACAGCTGTGCTCACACTCAGAAGACAGACAGGTTTTGCAGCTGTGAGAAGACAGACAGCTGTGCTCACACTCAGAAGACAGACAGGCTTTACAGCTGTGCTCACACTCAGAAGAGAGACAGGTTTTACAGCTGTGCTCACACTCAGAAGAGAGACAGGTTTTACAGCTGTGCTCACACTCAGAAGACAGACAGGTTTTACAGCTGTCTCTTCACAACACTGGCTCCCCGCTGGTGGAATGAGCTCCCCACGGCCGTCAGAACGGCTGAGTCACTACCCATCTTCCGTCGTAGACTGAAGACCCATCTCTTCAGGTTACATCTTAACTGCTCCTCCTGAGACATCTTCTGACCCTCACCACTACGTCTCCTAAAGACACCCGCTTTCCCCTCTACTGTGTCCCTAAGAACTTCTATTGCCCCCCTTGGACTGTTTCTCAGTTTCTCCAGAAAAAAAAAAGGCGATAGGGAGAAGGTTTTTCCTTCTATCAGTGGCCCCGGGCCCGAGCTAGATTACTCTTCCTGCAACGAATGGTGGATTGCTGATTCACATGCTTAGTATTCAAATGTATTGATTGTAAGTCGCTTTGGAATAAGGCGTCTGCTAAATGCCAAAAATGTAAAAATGTAAATGTCTGTGCTCACACTCAGAAGACAGACAGGTTTTAAACCTGTGCTCACGTTGAGAAGAGAGACAGGTTTTCCAGCTGTGGTCACACTCAGAAGAGAGACAGGTTTTACAGCTGTGCTCACACTCAGAAGAGAGACAGGGTTTACAGCTGTGCTCACACTCAGAAGAGAGACAGGCTTTACAGCTGTGAGAAGACAGACAGCTGTGCTCACACACAGAAGAGAGACAGGTTTTACAGCTGTGCTCACATTGAGAAGAGAGACAGGTTTTCCAGCTGTGGTCACACTCAGAAGAGAGACAGGTTTTACAGCTGTGCTCACATTGAGAAGAGAGACAGGTTTTACAGCTGTGCTCACACTCAGAGGACAGACAGGTTTTACAGTACAGACTGATCACACTAAGAAGCCAGACAGGTTTTAGACAATGGTCTCTGCCTCCCCCTTGTGGTGTGTGTAGACTATCATACTGTATCAACTAATGGCCAAATCAATGGCCAAGACACTTAGATTTAGTAATCTAAAAAATAATTAGACCCCTATACTTTCTTTTATTTCTTTTTTTGTTCCTTTTTATTTTACTACTCGATCTTTTTAGTTTGTAAAGTGCCTTTGAGTGTCTAGAAAAGCGCTATATAAGTCATTCATTCATTCATTCATTCATAATGTATTATTATTATTATTATTATTATTATTATTATTATTATTATTATTATCGTGAGTAATGGGGCGGCAGGTAGCCTAGAGGTTAGAGAGGCCGGCCGGCAACCGGAAGGTTCCACCCCAGGAGGGAGCCGGGTGTGAGCTGGTGACTGGAGGGCTGCTGGCATCATATCTAAGGGATCCTCCCACCACTGCTGTTGAGCCCTTGAGCCCCCCCCCCCCCAAGTGCTCCAGGGGCGACTGACTGGGGGCTGACCCTGTGCCAGAGCTCTGTTCTCCCTAAGAGTGTGCTGTGCTGAGTGTGTGCTCTCTTGGAGCGTGGGCTCTCTTTCCCCTCAGGGATCAATACAAGTATATCTTTGTCTTCGGAGTTGCAGAAACAGTGATGGAAAAGACAATGTGAAAGGAACAGGTTAAAGGGTCGCCCCAGTATTGGGCTGAGCCCACCCCTGCCCCTAGCTACTGCCCCCCTTGGTTAAGCCCCCCAGTAATTCTTACCAAAAGAACACATTGCCTGAAATGTATCATCATCTTCACTTCACAACACCAGTGTATACATCTGAAAACATGTATTCATGGTCCTCATCCTTAAACAATAGAATTTGCTTTTTTTCAGGCACTGAAACATACAGTAATACTTATATAAAATACCTTGAAACAGAAACGACAAATGATGTGTTTAACTTAACTCAGTTGTAGCAGTGCAGTACAGTATACAACACACCCTGTCAGATATCCAGGGGAGGCTGGTGGAGGTAGAAATCAGAGGACAGGCTCATTGATGAAATAAGGAATGGTAACAAACATTTGTGTACAGCAGTAGAGGCTGGTGGAGGTAAAAATCGGAGGACGGCCTAGATATCATTTCTTATTCCATTCCATGCATTACAATGAGCCCATCCTCCGATTTCTACCTCCACAAGCCTCCATTGCTTTTATTGTATGCTACTAACAGCATAATACTGGACATGAAGCAGCCTCCGTGTGTAAACCTGTAATGCAGAGTTTGTCCAGTAGGTGTCACCCCTCGCAAAAGAAAACAGCGGGCAGACCGCAGGCAGGGCAGAGGTTGTGAAGATGCGTGAGAGAAACCACCTTGAGACAACACTGCCAACGGACAGACAGACGCATGATCAAATGACACCTTGTGTCGAGTCACCCTGTCCGACACTTGAAGAACCAGTTGATCTTAAACAAACAAGGGGAGGCTGGTGGAGGTAGAAATCGGAGAACGGGCTCAATGTAAGGCGTGGGACGGAATGAGGAATGGTATCGAACACGCCAGTCACAATAGCCATACCAGCTCTAGCTTTTCAGAGCTCAGACTGACAGATTTAATGAAAATGGCTTAAAGCCCCCCTCCCACCACCACCCCACCCCAAAGCCATGAGCACCATGTATCTAGGTGAGAGGGAATGACCTCTGGGTTACTAAAGCCCCTGGTATTCCATACAGTACTATACCATACTACCATACCGTTCAGGTGGTGTTTAGATTAGGTTAGATTAGATTCAGCTTCAACTTTTATTGTCATTGAACACAGAGAACAAGTACTGGGACAACAAACCAAAACATGATTTGGCATGTAACCAGATAGTGTCCAAATAGTGTCCTAGTGCGTGTTACATAAGTGCCTGGATGTACAACAACAATAGCTGTACTGTAGGTTCTTAATCCAACACACACATTCCTAGTGAAGGAAAGACACCCGCCTCCCCTTTCCTGCACATATGTGAACATTAACCTTTAACCAGGGGCCCCAGTGTTCGTCAGCAGAGGTTACGGTATGGGGAGAGTTATGGGGAGAGAGGAGGAGGACCTTACCTTCAAAGGGGGTCTCAGGACCCTAAATACCGCTACAGCAGATCTATCACGATACGGTGTTATTTTTATGGTCATATAACAGCAAATCTCTCCCTGCAGCCCCCCCTGACTGCTCCTGACCTCTTCTCCCCCCACCACACATACACACACACACACACACACACACACACACACACACACACACACACATGTGTGCTGGGATATGCACACATGCACACACACATATATACACACACACACACACATACACAGACGCACACGAACATGCACATGCACATGCACATACACATACACATACACATACATACTTCAACTTCAACCCCTAACCAACTAACATTAACTTACAGGAAAACTAAAACCTGTGGAAACACACCCGATTCAAAGCATTCCACTGGTGTTTTTCTTTTTCAGGGGTACATATAGATAAATGTCAAGCCTGTCAACACAAGAATCAGAGGACAGGCTCGTTATAATGTGTGCTTAACATTCCTCACTCCATTCTAGGCATTATAATGTGTGCTTGATACAATGAGCCTCCAGCCTCCACCAGCCTCCCCCCCTGGTCCTCCACCAGCCTCCCCCCTAGTCCTTCCCCAGCCTCCCCCCCTGGTCCTCCACCAGCCTCCCCCCCTGGTCCTCCCCCAGCCTCCCCCCCTGGTCCTCCACCAGCCTCCCCCCCTGGTCCTCCACCAGCCTCCCCCCCTGGTCCTCCACCAGCCTCCCCCCCTGGTCCTCCACCAGCCTCCCTCCCTGGTCCTCCACCAGCCTCCCCTGGTCCTCCACCAGCCTCCCCCCCTGGTCCTCCCCCAGCCTCCCCCCCTGGTCCTCCCCCAGCCTCCCCCCCTGGTCCTCCACCAGCCTCCCCTGGTCCTCCATCAGCCTCCCCCTCTGGTCCTCCCCCAGCCTCCCCCCTCGTCCTCCACCAGCCTCCCCTGGTCCTCACCCAGCCCCCCCCTCTGGTCCTCCCCCAGCCTCACCCTCTGGTCCTCCCCCAGCCTCCCCCTCTGGTCCTCCCCCAGCCTCCCCCTCTGGTCCTCGCCCAGCCTCCCCCTCTGGTCCTCCCCTGGTCCTCCACCAGCCTCCCCTGGTCCTCCACCACCCTCCCCTGATAAAGGTAATATAATGCCCCATGTGTGGAGTGCACATAAATACTGGCTGTGTTCCTGATGAGATCCAGATGTCCACTGAGGGGTGGGAGGGCAATGAGGAAGGGGAGGGGGGGTGTCGGGGCAGTCAGGAGGGGATGAGGGGGGACAGTGAGCAAAGCCCCTATAGCCTCCCCCCCTTCTCTATCTCCAGCAGGACCTGACTAACTCCTGATCGACATCCATTTGACATACATGACCCTGACCCGAGGCCTTACCCGAACCCAAGCCCCAGCCCCAGCAAGCTGCCAGGGCATAGTGTGTTGATAGTATCTGCAGAAGTCTACAGGGTCTATAGGGGCTTGTCCAAATACTGTGGGGCCCTTTTACGACAAAGGGGGTCCAAATCGTTGATGACGGTCGTATTTCATACCATTGCTTATACATAAAACGGTGCGAAGTATGTCCAACGATGCAATTCACGAGGGCCCTCGCTTTTACATACCCCTCCCAGAGGAGAGCATTTTATGTGAAACAATATTGTTCAACGGTATGGAATGCTAAAGTAATGTATTTCTATAGAAGAAATGTCAGGAAACAAGATGGTAAACCCTACATGCCTGACCTATGGGACATGCAAAAATATATTTGAAATAGAGCACATCAATAAAAGGAAACTGAAGCCTCATTAAATCGGAAATTATCCACACACCACATCCGCATACATTTTTTACCATTCTATAGGATCACTACAGATGCATGTCAAATCAGTATGAAGCACACTGCAGGCTCCGACTGAAAGGAAACCAGATATCCTGGAGGCTGGTGGACATAGAAATCACTGTAATATAACAATGTCCTCCGATGTATGAATCAAATATAATCAGTGTCTTGAGTTTCACAGTCACTATTAGCACTGACTAACATCTCTCTATACCCCACAGAACCAATGTAAACAACCTGCTACTTGCTACGTCGCTGGATTAAACTGTGTTTATTTGGAAGGGGGGGGGGGGGGTTAGGCGGGGGGCGGGGGGGTAAAAGATGCGGTTGTGTGAGTGGATAAAAATGAAATGGTCTGACCCAGTGAGGGTCTGTGCCACATGGCTAAATAAATACCCAAATACCCTAATGAAAACAGTGATCAAAGAGAGGTTTGATCAGCCCCCCTGTGAGAAATGTCCCAGATTAAATATAGATGGCAACTATCTAAAATGCGTGTGCAACCTCTGTGAAATTCTAAGAATGAGAGACCTGGAGTTCCAGAGTTCCAATCCTTTGTTCCAGAGTTCCAAACACCATCCTTTGTTGCTTTGGAAATCTGGATTTGGATGTCTCTTTCTTACAGAGAAAAGCGTGCAAATTGTTGCACGCATCCAAAGACTTTTCTAAACTGGGGGTTGGTAGATGAAGTGAATGTGCTGTACACTAGTGGAGGTAGAAATCGGAGGACGGTCTCATCATGTATTACTCCTTGTTCCGTTCCATGCATTACAATGAGCCCTTCCTCCGATTTCTACCTCCACCAGCCTCCACTAGTCTTATCTTCTCTACTGTCGGCCTCTAAATAAAGACATGGCACGTTGATGGTACATTTATATAACTTCAACTGTACTGAAACGGTAGGCTGCAGCATAATACAGTATGTACTGCAGAGTTCCCAACACCTCTGTCAAATCTGCCATGTCATCATGCTACGCCCTTAGTGTGTTTTGTTCGTTTCCTGTGTTTCTTCCAGGTGATTCCTTCCTACCTGCCTATCGCCATGGTGACGACCTGATTGATCACACCTCTGCTCAAGGGTGGAGGTGGAGGATAAAAGACTGGGAGAGACATTCAGAAGGTGCCAGCGGGCTGCAGAGTTGTGTATGGTTAAAGCTTTAGCTTCTGTTACTGTGTGGTCTACTATGGTGTCTTTCTGCCTGTTTGTTGCTAGTTAGCTTAAGCTACTGGTTTGCATGTTAGCTACAACTGTTGTGATTGTAGGTTGTAGGCCTACCGGTGTCTGTGACTTTGACTCCCCTTTATAGACGGAGTGCGTTTGCTAGTCTTGTGTTCTGAATCACTTTTAGTTACTTGCTTCATTGTTCATTACATTGCTCACTATCTAATTTACTTTACACTGTTTATTATTCATTCTCTCTCTCCTTTTTATAGAGTAGTTATATACCTGTTCATTTTACCATTATTCAATAAATCTTGATTTATTTATATTCTCCTGTTGCCTCTGGTTCTTGTCCCCCAGTTCTATTATTTATATTGTTACTCCCCATATCCCCTAGATAATATTTGGGGACGTAACACATCATCTTTACTCAGACAATGTCTGAACCTGTCCCTTTCCACTACATTCTTTCGCTGTGACAGCGACAATAAAATGACTAAGGGACAGTTGAAAAATAACTGATGCAACTCAGGAACTTCTAATATAATGAGGAGCAAAGCAATTATTCAAAGTACGAGGTCTCTAGTTTGATGATGTGTCAAAACCCATCCCTGCTCCATCTCTGAAGCTCACAATAATCCCCGATCCCAGCAGACCTGTCAAACTGGCAGGGGAGTATGACACACAGGCAGTGTTTCCTGCTGGAAGCTTCCTCACAGGTGTTTGTTTGGTTTTGGTGTGTGTGCATGCAAACTGTTACCTTGTCAGAAACTTCTAGATGGATATGAAATTATTTGTCTTCCGATTATCCGATGTGAATAATCAAAGTCACCTAATTTTGGCCAGTCTTTCCTAAAGGCTTCCCAATTTAAGTGCAGTAAACCCATGGAAAACGAGAAGAATTACTGTTTTCACTTCAGGTAAGCAATACTGCTTGTGCTTAGACAGGTTTAGCAAAATGTTGGTAACTTGTAGGAAGATCCTGGTATGTCATTATCCATTCCTCTCCTGTCTAAATGGTTGGATGTCTTTCTACACATTTTATCAATATTGTTTTGTCAATATCATTATTAACCCAATAACTGCCAAATAATTCCGGAACACTCACCACCTAGAATGCCAGGAGTTTTACGTGGTATTTATCTAGCAACAATACATTGATTGACTACAAATCAAAGCATCATTGCAAGTCACCCATGGCACTCCAAGAATGTTGACAATTTGTGACATGGTCTGGTCGACTGGTCCGCAATCTGCATCCGATTTAATGTTCAGACTTTTCTTTTGACAAATGTAAACGCATTTCAGCGTTGTTGAAAATTGATGACACACTCGCTAATCAACTAACACAGCTTGTTTTGTGAGCCTGCTAACAATGTAAAGTAGTGTTATAGTTAACTCGGTAGCAGTGGGGATCACCGAATCCATTGCATTGCAGTATTTTGGCTTGACTAGCGAGTTTGTGTTGTGATTTTCAACAATGTTGAAATGTATTTCTGTGTTTCAAAATAAAAGTCAGAACATTTCGATTGGTTGCCGACTTGCGGCCCAAATGACCAGACAGTGTCACATTTGGGCGACTTTATTCGCCTTCGGCACTTAATGAGTTACGGTTGTTCTGTTAACCCTCCGGTTGTGTTCCCGGTCAAATCTGACTGAGAGCAACTTTCATCAATTATAAATATTGTGTTTTACATTTGATTGCCTCAAGGCCTTATGATATCCTCCACACTAGGCATTTGAACATATAAAATTGCTGACTAACCACTGGCATTGAATCTTTAGGTTTTAGTCAACTTTGTAACATCGGTGGTGTTTCCGGTAAAAAATGACCGCCATAGGAAATTAATGGATAACACAAGTTGTAACAAGCTACAACATTCCAGGATGTATCAGACCTGTTCAAATACCTCATAAAGTTGGACACATTTCAAACTAAACAATTAGGTGTTTGTTATGGGAACCCTTCTCTTTCCCGTGCTTATTTGCCCATCCGAACCAGACCTTCCAGACTAAACATTGTTTAGTCTGGAAGGTGTGGTTCACCTGGGGTGAAAGAGAAGGGTTCCCATAACTCTGGAAGGTATGGTTCTGATGGACACATAAGCACGGGAAGAGAAGGGTTCCCATAACAAACACTGAAATGTATCAAACGAAACAGGTGTTTGTTATGGGAACCCTTCTCTTTCCCGTGCTTATGAAATGTATCAAATGAAACAGGTGTTTGTTATGGGAACCCTTCTCTTTCCCGTGCTTATATGCCCATCCAGTTATTCAGGTTAACCAATAGTCTACATTGTTTATGTCTCATCACATTTTGCACAGTATATGTTGAGATGTTGAAGAACTGATCCAATGTGTTGTTTGGCAGAGATATATAGAGTTTCAGGGTGTAACTGGCCTTCTTATTTGAAATTCTCAAAAACGGAAATGAAATATTAAATTTCTACTGTGTATTTAGTCACATTACAGTAATTTGGTCATATCTATGTTCATTTTTCACAGGTCTCAGCTTTCACCAGGTACCAAATTTAGCAAATTTGACCATGTAGTTTTGGAGATATGAAGCAGTTAATCAGACCGGTCTAATTAGACCGGGAACACCAAGGATGGGGGGGCAAACATGAACACAACCGGAGGGTTTTAATGATATGAATGCCAAACGTTTACCATCCAGTTTGAGCTGTGTGTAGACAAGACCACAGGGCTGTGGAGTCTCCAGGTGGGTTAAACATAAAGCAGCTGGATTAAAACTGACAAGCCATTTCCACACACCCCAAACCTGTCTTGAAATTAAATACATAAACATGGACCTTTGGCTCCAAATCGGTCTCCCAATTATTTTAGAAATGCTATCTTTTATGTAGTGGTGTGGCTTTAGGTCACTATAATCACTGCTGTCTCTTTCTTGTCCTCCCCTAGTATGTCAGAAATATGGTGCCCAACGACCCTGTCAAATTGGCCGCAGACTCACAGACTCACAGACTTCAACAGCAACGTCAATCGTAGCCTTGTTTAGAATATGACTCTGAAATGAATGGTGAGATTGTGTCCCCTGGGAGTGAATGTCATAAATCGCTCATCACAACACAAACATTTATGCTGTCTTGCTAAATCACACACCTGTCACATTCTTTTCGATGTACCCGTTACGACATACACAAAGCTGTCAGTACACAGAGTTGAAGTGAATTGATGATTAATTGTAAAATGCTCTTTCTGTTGTCAAGGAGGAATACTTTTAACATTCTCCTTGGTAGGTATTTGTGTTTTAAAGTACCCTTTGAAAAATAGATTTTCATAACAAACTCTAACTGTCTTTTGGAGTTTGTGTTGATTCCCCCCAGGACCTGTATGACAACCCAGCTGGGTTGGATCTGAGTGGGAAGGGTCCAACAAGAGCTCCAGTGGGTCCAGTGATAAAGACCTCTATTTAACGCCAAAGCCGAGACCCTTTGACTCTCTCTGTCTGAAGGACAGGCCAACGTCTCTGTGTGTGTGTGTGTGTGTGTGTGTGTGTGTGTGTGTGTGTGTGTGTGCGTGCGTGCGTGCGTGCGTGTGTTTGTTTTATGATACCGTTGTGTTTGGGCTTTGAATGCAGCAGTCCTTTAACTTGTCTATCCACCCTCTAATCTGACCATCATGGAGAACAGCCCTGGACAGGATGGACATGATTATGTCCTGCTCTTCAAACCTTCAGTCTCAGGGTTCGGTCCAGAGAAGCCCCTAGCTGTGTATGAGCTCCCCTTCCTTCTCCTTGTTTGAGTTACAACTGACAAAAGTTGGTCGCACTAATCCGTTCTACTGTGTTTTAATTTACCGTCCCCCTGGCTCAAATAGCTCCTTTATGTCCGAGTTCAGTGATTTCTTATCCTCCATTGTCAGACTGGACAGAGTTGTAATGGCTGGTGACTTTAACGTTCGCATTGATGATAAAACAGATAACTTTGCTGCAGATTTTCACAGAGTCATAGAATTTCACCCAGCACGTGACTGGTCCCACACTAGACCTTGTGTTTTTCGCTTGGTTTAGATGTTGACTCCATTGGTTCTGAAGATCTGCATGTTTCTGACCATGACTGTATAATGTTTAATATATCATTTAAGTTGGATCACGTGCCCGGTAAACATGTAAAGTCTCGTGTCCAGCAGAGACATTTTCTTGGTAGTGGTCTTGGCAGTTGGACTTGTGAGTGGTCTTGGCAGTTGGACAAGGATGTCTGGTGATCTTGACCGTTGACCCTTGACCCCCCCATAGAACCAGCAGCCTGATGTCTGAACTGAGCATGAAGAAAGACCAGCTCTGCGAGACCATTGACTTCTAGAAGAATCATATTGATACACACAGGAAACTCGCCGCTGAGCTCAACAGTACGCTTGCCATATCAAAATGATGATGTTGTGGTGAATGTGAGAATCTTGTCCTTCTGGGGAGTTGATGCAATGTCTAATGTGGTGTTTTCATTCACTCTATCAGACCAGATGCGAGACGCCACCATCGAGGAGAAGCATATGAATTCTGAGCTCAGAAAGAATAACTTGAATGTGGACCAACTGGCATCTGTGAGTGTTTGATCATGCCCACATTTTCCCCCACCATCTTCATAGACGAACAAAAACAACAACAACAACAACAACAACAACAACAACAACAACAACACAGTTGGTATACTGAAAGTGAAAGATTGGATGATGACACTTTTTGGATGAATTATATTTTTCAAGAAAACAGCTGACGCGCAGAGAGGATTCAACTCCAGCCGAAGAGAGTAAGACCAGCTCAGTGGCCTTGCGGTTAGAGTGTCTGCCCTGAGATTGGGAGGTCATGAATTCGATCTCCGGCCGAGTCATACCAAAGACTAGAAAAATGGTACCTGATGCTTCCCTGCTTGGCACTCAGCATTAAGGGTTGGATTGAGGGTAAGACCCTGCGACATACCAGCGTCATGCCCAGGGGTTGTACTTGTACATGTACTTGTACATCAAGCCGCCGCTATGATGTCTGGTGATCTTGACCGTTGACCCTTGAGATAGGCTCCTGCCGCCTAAGGGCCATTAGTTCCATCGGTTCTCGAGGCTTACTTACTAGGAGAGTCTGCTCCATAGCTGACCCCCTCAGTTTCAGTGTGGACGCCCTGGGAAAGGTAAAAGTCTGAAATATCTACCTGCCTCTGCAGCTGTCTTATGCCTCTGAACCCTTGTAATGGTTTAACCAGGAAAGAACACTGTATATTATGGGTTCTTTAAATTGAGATTGAATTTCAGATTGACGTAGGTGTTCTGGTCATGTCATGTCCCCCGCAGACTACCCTGACCACAGCCGCGGCGAGGAGGATCTACGACACCCAGGGGAAGCAGAAGGTCATGCCCCTCGACACTTGTGTTTCTGGAAAAACTTCAACTGGTATGGGGCCACACTAAGCCACAATGTCCAAAGATTATTTTGTATTTCTAAATGTGAATAAAATCTTTTAAATAAGTTGAGTACAATTGCAATTTGTGTTCAGTGTGTACTCCTGATTATATTTATCCATTCAATCTGGAATATATACAATTAAGTATCCCGTATTTAGTGTTTCTAACACTAGTTGTCTGGTCAATGACACTCCATCACATGTGTTATAATATGAGATTACCACATCAGTTGGACGATATGTTCCAATTTGAGTTTGGTAAATTAGACACTTTTCTTAACCAGATCTTATCCACCTCATTTTTCTGGTTTTTGTTTGTTTATGATGCAGCAATGATGACAGACACGTGTATCAAGTTCAGCCATGTAATATCAAAGTGAAGGGAACAAGCCCCTACACACGGGTCATGCAGAAACAACCAAACAAGTCGATAGCCGATGGCATCGATCTAAGTAGACCCGTAACATCCTCCTTTTCCAAGTGAACACAAACACCTTAGAACTTAGTGCAAAAATAACAAAAGTAATCTAGTGCAAAAATAACAAAAGTTTGTTCTTATATAAAATGTAACAACAGTCTCTGTTAACTTCTGTATTCTCTGTGTCTTTCCTTTTTCATTTTTTTTCCATTTTTATTTTATGGCAACAGCCCTATATAGTTTAGGTTACAAATTGAGTCTCACAGGTGGCTTAGACAGCCGTCCAGCCCTAGTGTATGCGCGTCCCTCAAATGGTGCTGTGCCAATTGGACTAGGTGAGGTCCTAGGTGTGAACCTGACCGGGCTCGGCTCGGCCACAGTTGGGGGAGCCTCTGCAGCAGTACTCTCTGGCACAGGGTCATTCTCTTCGTAGGTCGGAGTAGCAGTCGGCTCGGCTACTCTGAGGTCCACCCTGTTGCGTCGATAGAGGGAGCCGTCGACATCCACCAGGTACGATCTCGGTGCAACCCTGCGGAGGCAGGTCCCAGCCCTCCAGATGCCAGTGTTGTCAGTAGGCAGGGGCTTCATTCGGACGGTTTCCCCGACTGCCAGCTCCGGCAGGTCCCGGGCGGACCGGTCATAGAAAGACTTGGCAAGCTGCCTCCTGTGGCGCAGCTTTTCAGTGACTCCTACCACAACGACTGGTTCCAGCAGCTTGTTTGTCACTGGAATAGAGGTCTTCAGCCGACGAGACATGAGACGTTGTGCCGGGCTGCTGTTCATGCTTTCGGTGGGAGTATTTCTCCAGTGTAGTATGGCCTTCCAGGGGTCGTCACTGTCACGCATAGCCTTGCGCAGCAGATTCTTTGCAATCTTGACGGCCGACTCTGCCTTGCCGTTTGCTTTCGGGTGCCTTGGAGAGGAGGTCACATGCTCAAACTCCCATTCAGAGGCAAAACGTGAGAACTGAGAGGTAAATTGTGGGCCATTGTCTGTGATGACCCTCTCTGGCTGGCCATGCCGAGCGAACTGTGCCTTACATCGCTTGATGACTGTCTCTGCAGATAAGTCAGGGAGGAGCTCAACTTCCCAAAAGTCAGAATAGTGGTCGACTATAATAAGATAGTCCTTCTGCCTATGACTGAACAGGTCCATGCTCAGAATTTGCCACGGCCTGGTGGGCAGTTCATGTGAGAGCATGGTCTCCTTTTGCTGTTTGTGAGCATACTCATTGCAGGTTGAGCAGGTGCCCACAAAATCCTTTATCTCTGCCTGCATGTTCGGCCAGTACAATGTCTCTCGAGCATGTCGGTAGCATGCGTCTCCTCCTGTGTGACTTGAATGAATGCGCGTAAGCATCTCTGGGCGTAGTGATTTTGGGATGATGACTTTCTGCCCCCGGAATAGAACACCGTTCTGTACACTGACTTCATCTCTGTAAGGCCAGTATTCTCTGGTAATGAGAGGTGCTTCTTCTCTCACATCTGGCCAGCCTATGAGAACTGTGGACTTAAGTGCCTGCAGGCATTCATCTCGGTCAGTGTGCAGCCTGATTTGTTCGAGACGCTGGTCACTTACATTCAAGTAGTCTGCCTGGTTCACATGCTGTATCTCCTCTTGCTCTTGTTGCAGGGAGCAGATAGCGTGCCGCTGGTAGGTTGTTCCTCTGCCGGTGCATCCTGCTGTAGCTCTGCTGAGCGTGTCGCTGATGAACATTTCAGGCCCTGGTTTGTAGATGACCGTCAGACTGTAGTTCTGTAAGGTCATGAGCATGCTCTGAAGCCTCTTGGGAGCGTTGAGGAGAGGTTTGCTGAAAATTGAGATTAGGGGCTTATGGTCTGTCTCCGCTGTGATCAGGTCGCGGCCATATAGATAGTAGTGAAACCTCTGACAGGCGAAGACGATGCTGAGACACTCTTTCTCAATCTGTGCGTAGTTCTTTTCTGTGGGGGTAAGAGCTCTCGAAGCGAACGCGATGGGCTGTCCTTCCTGCATGAGGCAGCATCCGAGACCATTCTGGCTGGCGTCGCTCTGGACTGTGATTGGCTTGGTCACATCATAGTAGCGCAGGACAGGCATGGTTGTAGCTAGAGACTTGAGTTCTTGAACTGCCGCCTCGTGTTTGGGTAGCCAATGCCAGGGGGTTTCCTTGTCCAGCAAGCGTCGCAACGGCTCACAGACACTTGATAAGTGTGGCATGAATTTGGCCAAGTAGTTGGCAAAGCCAATCAGACGCTGCACCCCTTTTGCGTCAGTTGGATTGGGCATTTCGATGATGGCCCTCACCTTCTCTGGGTCAGGCTTCAGCCCTGTGGATGAGAGGATGTGGCCGTGAAACTGGACCTCAGCTACTTTGAACTGCAGCTTCTTCAACCCTAGCCGCAGCTTGACCTCACGGCAGCGTTCCATCAGTGCCAAAAGCTTGACATCATGGTCACTCTCAGCCTCTTTGTCTGTGTCCCCACAACCCACAACCAGGATGTCGTCCGCAATGGGCTCGATGCCCTTGAGTCCAGCCAGGAGCTCGTGTTGTTTTCGCTGATACACCTCGGGTGCCACAGACACTCCGAATGGTAGCTTAAGCCAGCGTTTCCTCCCCCAGGGGGTCCAGAATGTGGTCATGAGGCTGCTCTCGTAGTCAAGTCTGCATTGTAGAAATGCATCTCGGGCATCCACTAAGGTGAATACTCTTGCCTTCGGTAGTTTGTACAGGACATCATCCAGAGTAGGCATGATGTAATGAGAGCGCTTTAGGGCCTTGTTCAGGAACTTAGGATCTATACATAGTCTGAGCTTGTCTGTTTTTTTTTACAATAACCATGTTGCTGATCCAATCAGTTGGGTCTGTGACCGGCGCCATGTGGCCGTCAGCCTCGTACTTGTCCAGCTGGGCTTTGACTGCTGCTTTCATTGCAATGGGAACATTGCGAGGGGCACATTGAACTGTAGGAACCCTGGAATCTAGGTCAAAGTGGACCTCCCCGGGTAGAGATTCCACAGGTGAGTTGAATACATCACTGTATTTGTTAGTCAGCTGCTCCTTGGTTAGGGCTCCAGGCTGTGCATGTTCCACTTTGAGCACGTCCTCAGGGATTGTGAACTGCATGAGACCTAGGCGTTCACAGGTAGAGCCTGACAGGAGAGGATTTTGCCTAGACTTAACTATTTCAAATGAGAGCTTGTATGTTTGACCTCTTACTCTACATTCTGTCTCAAAGATGCCTATGGAGCTCAGTGTTTCCCCGGAGTACAGCTTTAGTCTGGCCTCACTTGGGCAGAGTGGTGCGTTGGGTGCCAGCCTTTTCTTGTCATGAAGGCTCATTACATTGCATGTCGCTCCAGAGTCCAACTGACATTGCTGTGGCTTGTTGTGAAAACGTAATGTTACAAACCATTTCTTCCCTTTGGCTTGCACTGCACCAATTGACTCGTGCATGTATATGTCTTCCTCACTGTTTTGTTCTGAGCTCTCAGCTGTATTTTCCATGCAGTGTATCTTTCCCTCAGTGGGTCTTTTGCTTTTTTGACACACTTTAGCAAAGTGATTATTTACTCCACATGATTTGCATTGTTTTCCGAATGCTGGGCAGTGATCTCTGCCCCTTGCATGCGAGTTGCCACAGTATTTACATGCATAGCCTGCGTCTACAGCTCTGGGTGAATTACTCTGCCTCCATTGGTTTTGCCTGGATTGTTGTTGCCTAGATTGTTGCCTAGCAACGGCGAGCACCGCTTCTACGTGCGGAGGAATCGCTATCTCCATCGCTCTCATACGAATGTCTGTCTGCTCCGTTGCGCGGCACATGTCAATTGCTGTGATCAACGTCAGTTGCTTTTCTCTAAGCAATCTGCGCCTTATGCTCTCGTTACCAACACCCAGTACAATTTTGTCACGAATCATCTCATCTCTTAACTGTCCGTACTCACAGGTTGCTGCCCTTTCTCTCAGCCTGGTCACAAAACCGTCTATAGATTCTCCTTCCTCCTGTTTGCATCTCCCGAAGACGTACCTTTCATATATTGTGTTCTTGGTAGGTTTGAAATACTTCTCCAACGCGGCCAGTATGATCGCAGCATCCCCCTGATCCTCTTCGGAAAGATTTAAGTTGTGACGGTATATATGTCTGCATTCACTTCCCATCACGGTCCTCAGAGTTGCAGCCTGGATTTTCTTGTCCTTTTCAGTTATGCCAGTAACGATGACATAGTCCTCATATTCGGCCCGGAATATGTCCCAATTGACGCTCCAATCGCCCGTGAAGCTCATGGGTGAAGGGGGTGGAAAAGTAATGGCTGCCATGCTAGCTATCGTTGCTCGCTGACTTGTCTCGTCTTCTAAAGTCTCCGAATCACTTGATTCCGATCCAGACATAGGCTACTCTACCTGTACTCACTTCATATTATCTAATATTCCGCTAACGTGAGTTCAGCAGCTTCTGACACCATGTTTGTGTATGATGCAGCAATGATGACAGACACGTGTATCAAGTTCAGCCATGTTTTGATTGATTGATTGAAAACTTTATTAGAAGATTTGCAGAAGTAGGTACATGAAAGTACATATTACATACAAGGTCAACTAACAGGATAAAAACCCAAGAAAGCCACTGGCTTATTTCAATTGGGGTCCTTGATTTAGTGATTTACATCTGTCTGATGTAATATCAAAGTGAAGGGAACAAGCCCCTACACACGGGTCATGCAGAAACAACCAAACAAGTCGATAGCCGATGGCATCGATCTAAGTAGACCCGTAACAGTTTTCTGCTCGAAATGACATGCCCACAGTGAATATAGAATATCTCCACAATCACAAGGGCCTTCATAATGATCTTGTTATCAAATGAAAGCTAACACCTGTGGGGTGGCTGTAGAAGTGTCAGAATCAAAATCTATGTTACTGTGTCAGAGTAAATAGAGCTAGAACATTATAAAACATCTCAAATTCAGTCTCCGCCTAAAAAAACAACAGCTTTTACAGTGAATATCACCTTGGAAACCTGATAACGAAGCCCAAATCATCTAGGAATCAGTACTCCAGGGTCTTATTAGTACTTGTGCCAAAGTCAATGCTAGTAATGTGAGCAAATGCAACTTTGTACCTGTTTTAGTACAGGTATGTTTAGGCGGACACCTATATGTTTAGGCCATTTTGGAGATATTTTGGCACCATCTTTGACCTTTGACCATGTATCAGATTTATTTTTATTTTGGGGGGGGGGGGGTTGGCCGACCAATGGTATGAAAATTCGTCGTTGAAACCGGACATGACACATTCTCCAGTTGGAGAAAACTGGATGTGACTTAGGCCGTGTTTACCGTCTCGGGAAAAAAATGGTGGCATCGTATAGCATGCAAAGTTGTGAAAAAAATGTGATATCGATGAAGAGAATTGATCGAGGTAAGCTCTTTATATCACTTCGGATCCACCTGTGGGTCCGTTGGCTACTATGAGTTAAACCCGGGCACATTTTCTTTGTTATTTTTTGTCAAATGCAAAATCTTAAGGTTGACAACGTACTTTGTATACCCTCAAACTGAAGCCTCTGGATGAATGGGGCGGTCAATGATCTGTCTGAATGGAGATCATTGACACACATGTAGGCCTATATGTTATTTTAAAATAATTTGATAGCAAATATAACAGATATATGTGTTTGCAAAGATTAAAGGGTTGAGTGCGATGGAGCGCCGACGGTGACCGTGAGCACCTTTGCGCGCGATTGAGCATATGCCAGAGGCGCGTCTTCAAAGACAATATCTTCATGTGCGTCATGATTATATTGTGGAAAGCAATAAAATTAAGAGTGTCTTAGAATCAGAAGTGATAGGCCTATTTGCTCGTGTTGGTCGCCTAAACCCAATAATGGGCAGTGAGAGTGAGATATAATAATGACATTTGTAATTGCTCTTTTTTATAGGCATATAGGCTGTAGCAAATTGCATAGGCCTACACAATTGCCACTGGCTGTGCATAGCTGGGAACAGACAGACAGACAGCTGGGAACAGAGCTCAGACGGAGCTCAGAGCTCAAACTACAGCAGATGAGTGATGTGAGGAAATGGAAAACGAGACATGATCGGGGGGGGGGGGAGCAGGGGGGGGGGTCAGTTGAGCCCCAAACATCACATTACAGGGCACAGGCTATACCCTGCAAGCAAACATTTATCATTGCGTATTTATGCGAGTGAGCTGTGCCGTCCTGGGAGGCACAGAGAGTTTTGTGCAGCCTGAGTCCTTTCCCTTCCCGACGCATCAGCCAAATTGCGCGCAACAAGTGATGTAAGTGTCCCAAGAGGCTAGAATGGGTGGAGGGCGGCTATTTGTATTAGTCTTGAGAGTTTTGCTACAGTAGTGGCTCAACATGAACAATGACATGACATTGAATGATCACGTCTCAACAATGTGTCTAAAACACAAGGCATAATCTTTCTACAAGTCTCCAAATCGGAGATTTACGAATGTGATCGTTCCAAGCGCACCGTGAACGCAGCACGCTATCCCTCTTTTATTGCCTTTCTTTCATACCCTGGGGGGTATTGCATCAACGTTGCTAAAGGAAAATGCGAGACTTATCCAAAAAAATCCAGGGTTATTTTGATAAATCTCGCGAGACTTGTGAAAAATAAGCCTGGATTTTCTGGATATCCTATCGTTGAGAGAATACCCCCCTGGAGTACTGAATGTTACAGACACAGGGTTGTGCTCATAATCATATCCATGCAGGGGAGGCTGGTTTATTTATTTTTATTTTATTTCACAGGGGAGGTAGAAATCGTAAGACAGCCTCATTGTAATGCATGCAACTGAATGAGGAATGACATCCATGTTAATGTTAACTGTGGTGACTGTTTCCTCCTTAGTCACCGCGACTGTTGAACTGTGAACTTTAGTTGACTCGTGATACCAACACCGACGACTTCTGTACGTTGCAATCATTTGTTTACTTTAATATAAAAACATGATACACTAAAACAGTTTCGCGTGTGGCAACACGGTCAAAGACTGTGTGCTCACCAGTTCAATCAGTAACACCTGTGGCTACCGGTGAGCTCACCTATATACCTGTGCACTCCTATGCCCTCGCCACTCAGTGGTCAACAGTAAACATGACATCCAGCACAGACATAATGGCTGCAACACTCCGGCTCCTATTTGTTCATTGGCTAGAGACACTAACAAATACAATTCAAACAACAAAGCCATTATGCAGCAACACCATACATACTGTAGCAAGAGGTTTTCTTAAAAAAATCATAGTCCATAATCCCAAAAAAAACGACAGTTACTGTGCCGCTTGCAGAAGACACAGCTTGGTGATGGGCCTGACCAGAACGCTAGTCTTGGTCTTGACCCTCACAGAACGTACAAATCCACGCTTGTCCGCAAACGTGTCCTGTATTCGGCCCAACAGCCAAGAACTGCGAGGAGCGGTAGAGTCAGCTACCAAAACCACGTCTCCTGGAACAAGATTCCTCTTCTCTCTATTCCATTTGGAACGCTCCTGGAGTAAAGGTAAATACTCCCGCATCCACCTTTTCCAGAACAAGTCTGAGATGTATTGCACCTGTTTCCAGCGTCTCCTGCCATAGCAGTCTTCATCTTTAAACAATCCTGGTGGTAATACAGGCAGTCCTTTCATTGTCAACAGGTGACTGGGAGTAAGAGCTTCAAGATCATTTGGATCATCAGATACCTTTGTGATAGGCCTATCGTTTAAGATGGCCTCAACTTCACACAACACTGT
This sequence comes from Nansenia antarctica, assembly GCF_963989245.1. Classification (NCBI taxonomy): domain Eukaryota; kingdom Metazoa; phylum Chordata; class Actinopteri; order Argentiniformes; family Microstomatidae; genus Nansenia; species Nansenia antarctica. The sequence continues at coordinate 30,786,346 of NC_137674.1, read as the reverse complement.
GTGAAAGCTCTCGTCATCCAATGTCTGCTGCTGAAAAACGGAGGTAAGTATCTTCCTTATCATCCGGATAATTCGTTCCCACACACCTCCGTGGTGGGACGCAGCAGGTGGGTTGAAACTCCACTCGATTCCATCTTGCAGAAAAGCTCTCTGGATTTTGCTGTGGTTCAGAGAAGCCAGCGTCTCTCTCAACTCCCTCTCTGCTCCGATGAAATTCGTTCCATTATCCGATCTCATGTGCACAACTTGCCCACGCCGACAGATGAATCTTCGTAGAGCATTGATACACGAGTCTGTGTCCAATGAGTAGGCGCACTCCAGATGGACTGCCCTGCTTGCCATGCACGTGAAAATGACCCCGTAGCGTTTCACTTTGCTGCGTCCTCTTTTCACTTCCACTGGTCCAAAATAGTCCACTCCCACATTTGTAAAAGGAGGAAGATCGGGAGAAATCCTCTCTTTCGGTAAATCGGCCATCTTCTGTTCACCTGGTTGTGCCCTTTGTCGCTTGCAGACTCCACAGTTTGAAATCACTTTCCTCGCTGCAGTATTGGCATTTGTAATCCAGTAATTTCTGCGCAACCTGGAGAGCATATGATTTCGTCCGGCATGACCCAGCTGGTTATGGATGTGCTTCAGAATCAAAGAGGACACATGATGCTCCTTGGAGATAATGACGGGATGTTTTGTGGTTTCAGGCATTGCCGCCTTGCCCAAACGCCCTCCGACTCTCAGCAACCCCTCTTGCAGCACAGGATCCAACTTGTAGATAGCACTGTCCCGTTTTACTCCAGAACTACCAGATGTCAATGCTTCAATTTCCTTGTGGAACGTTTCCTGCTGGCTGAAGTACATTATGGCTGTTTCCGCCTCCTGAAGATCCTTCACCGACAGACTTTGTCCACCAAGAGTACCTTTCAGCTGCTGCATTTCATCCTCCACTTGAACATGAGGATTCACTTGGGCCTTTTCCTGTAAAAGCCTTCTCCTCTGACTCAACTTTAGTAGAGTCCTTGTCACCTTCATGAACCATGCAACAGAGTTTCTTAGCTTCTTCCAGTCTGAAAAGTATGTCATTAGCTGGTGAGTGGCATTAGGGCTGTCGGCAACCACAACAGCGTTTACCATGAGATCCCTCTTTACCTCTGGGTCACCTTCAACAATGACTGAGTCTGATCTTTCACTTGGCCACTTCCCCTCTGACATTCTCAGAAACTCTGGTCCTTCAATCCATCTGTTTTGTGTCAAAAGATGTTCCACTCTCAGTCCTCTTGAGGCGTCATCTGCCGGATTTTGTGCCGTAGGGATATATCTCCACTGTGATATGTCAGATTCTTCCCTGATGGTGGACACTCGATTGGCAACAAATGTGTGGAACCTTTTATCCTCGTTTTTGATGTACTTGAGAACTGAGGTGCTGTCTGTCCAAAATACAGATTTCTCCAGTTCAAGGCCCAGTTCTGCTTGAAGCATTCGGTCAACTCTGACTGCGACAACAGCAGCTGTGAGCTCCATGCGAGGGATCGTCATTTGCTTCAGGGGCGCCACCCTTGCCTTGCCAAGGACGAAGGCGACGTGACTGCTCTCTTCATGTTGCATCCTGATGTAGCTGACAGTGCCATATCCATCCTGGCTGGCATCAGAAAAATGATGCAACTGAACACTTGTTGGTTGTCCAAAGCTTTTTGGCTTAAAACATCGACTGACTCTGAAGTCTGTCACCCTTTCAAGGTCAGTCAACCACTTTCTCCATTTCTTTTGTAGAACCTGAGGCACTGGATCATCCCACTGATACTTCATGCGACAAAGCTCCTGCAACATCATTTTTGGCACGAGTGTAAGTGGTGCTAAAAATCCCAAAGGATCATACACAGAGCTGACCATGGACAAGATTCCACGTCTTGTGTGCGGCTGCTCTTTGATGGCGAGCTTGAATGTGAATGTGTCCGTCTCAACACACCAGTGTAGGCCCAAAGCCCTCTCCAATGGCAACTTGTCTTGGTCAAGATCCAGGTCATGCATAGGTGCTGACCTGTGCTCCTTGGCAATGGCCTGCAACACTTTACGGCTATTGCTAGTCCATTTTGTCAGCTGGAATCCTCCTTCTTTGCATAGTGCCATTAGGTCCTCAACCATGTGCACAGTCTCCTCCTCCGTTGACAAGCTCTTAAGCAGATCGTCCACATAAAAGTTGTGTGTAAGGGTGTTAATCACTTCGGCAGGGAATTTGTGTTTGTTATCTTCCGCTGTCTTGTGAAGGGCGTAACACGCACAACTGGGTGAGGAGGCCGCACCAAAAAGGTGAACAGTCATACGGTGCTGCACCGGCTCCTGTTTGATGTCACCTGCTGGCCACCACAAGAACCTCAACAAATCAGTATGTTCATCTGCAACCTTGACCTGGTGAAACATGGCTTTCACATCTGCCATGACTGCCACTGGTTCCAGTCTGAATCTGGTCAGCACTCCCACCAAAGAGCTGGTCAGATTGGGCCCTTGCACCAGCTGCTGATTTAGCGATGTTCCCCTGAACTCGGCCGCACAGTCAAAAACAACCCGCAGTGTTCCCTTCTTGGGGTGACGTACTCCATGATGGGGTATATACCACATTTTACCATCAGGCTGATTCAACTGATGTTGGGGTACTCTCTCCGCGTATCCTTTGCTGATAACATCCTCCATGAAAACGACATATTCATGATGGAAGGCTTGGTCCCGCAGAAACCTCTTCCGTAATCCACAGATTCTCTGTTTAGCCACACTGAGATTGTTTGGAAGCATAACAACATCTCTCTTGAAGGGGAGTTTCATCTTGTAATGTCCATCTTGCAACTGGACTGAGCTGGATACGACATCCATGAATCTCCTGTCTTCTCTGGACATCTCCTCTTGTTCACTTGAGGTCTTCTCGTTAAAATCTGTATTATACTGATTGACAAGCAGCTCCTCCAGCTTATCCACTGCAATTCTATTCACAACCACCGGAGAGCAGTCATTTTGCTCGATGCAGATTCCTTGGAGGGGTCCACTTATCACCCATCCCAGCAGGGTTTTAAAAGCGTACGGCCCCTCTCCAACACTGTTCACCACCTCCCAGGGTTCCATTAGCCTGGAGGCATTGGTGCCAATCAGCAATTCCACCTGGGCTTGGATGTGAGGGATGCAGATGCCATTCAAATATGACCACTTCGCCACTTCTTCATCTGAGATTATATTAGATGTTGACACAGGCATTTTCTCTTGGGTCAAAACTTCAGGAAGGCTGTAAAACTGTCCATCGTTACAGCCAGCAATCTCCAAACCTTGAAGAATAAAGCTAGAAACTTCCTGATCTGGCGCCATGGTACGCAACTGAACCTTTACTCTCCTTCCAGTCATTTTCAACCTTGTCATCAAGCTTTCAGAGCAGAATGTTGAAGTGCTTCCTGGGTCCAAAAATGCATATGTTTGAATTATTATGTCACCTTTGGAGGACTTAACTTGCACTGGGAGGATTGAGAGAATGCCGTCACTGCTACCGGCTCCTGTATGTCCAGAAAAGGTAGAGATGTGTGTGTGGTCACTTGATTTTTCCTGTAGCCCATCTGTGTCAATTTTCTTTTCCATGTTTATGTGGAGAACACTTGGATGTTTCTGACCACACACCTTGCAACTCATGCGCCTTTCACAGTGTTTGCTCATATGTCCAGTTTGCAAACAAGCAAAACAAACGCCTTTCTCCTTCAGGAAACTTATCTTCTGTGTGTGTGCTTTCTTTTCCAATTGTGGGCATTGCTCCAACCCATGCTCAAGGGAGCAACACAGACACAGATTTGATTTTGTAGTCTTGTACTGTACACTTTGTCTCTTGCTTCTGTCATTACTTGTAGACTCTGCAACATCACTCTGTTCAGTGTTTACAATAGTTGTAGCATAGGCATTTCCCTTGATCCTTGATGGTGATCTGTTCCTGTCACCAAATGGTTTCTTCTCTACAGGCTTAGTTGTTTTTTCATAGCTACTGTACTGTAAATCTCCAAAAATAGGTTCGGATGCAATTCTCACTTGGCGCTCAACAAAAAGAACAATATCTAACAACTGAGCTCTGCGCTGATGGCGCTCCCAAAGCTCACATGCCTTTGTTCTCCATTTTTCTTTCAACTTGTAGGGGAGTTTCTGAATCACGGCTCGCATGTTAGCTGGCATGTCAAGTTCATTGATGTATTTCAGTTCTTCCATTGCGTTACAGCACTCACGCAAAAGGAGTGAATATGCTTGCAGTCCTTTGACATCCTCAGCCTTCACCAATGGCCAGCCAAGCACCTTGTCCACATATGCAGCGGTAATTTTCAACTCATCCCCAAAATGCTCCTGCAGCAGTTCCATTGCTCTTTCATAACCTCTGTCGGGAGGCATAAGTTGACAACTGCGGACTAGCTCCTGAGGCTGCCCTCTTGTGTACTGCTGTAGGAAGTACAAACAATCACCTTTGTTGTTGGTCTTATTTACCACACAGTGTTGAAATGCTCGGACGAAAGCTCTGTATGACAGAGGATCTCCATAAAACACTGGAATTTCTCTTATTGGAAGGGAATTCATGTTTTGCTGTTGCACCAAGAGCGCCGTTATTTGATTTTGTGATTGAAGTAGACTGTAAATATTGCCATCCTGGGTGTTAGGAGAAGGTACAACACCACGGTTAGCCTGACCGTGAGAAGATTGAACGGCATGTTCAGAATCCTGACTGTGTGAAATCTGCATGTGAGGAGATTGTATGACCTGTGCAGCATCCAGAATGTGGGAAGATTCCATGACCTGTCCAGAATCCATCATTTGGTTTGTTGTTCCATGTCTCTTTAACCTTGATGCCTTCTGGTTGGATTGTGAATGAGACTGTAGGCCTATATTTTGCTTTGGCTGCACATACATGTTTTTCATAACAGTGCTTGGAAATGGATTGAATTCATTGGCCCCAAGATTGAGAGGTGTTTTCCTTTCCTTTGTCTTTGCACCTTTCTTTGTGTACGATTCTTTAATTGAACTCCCTCCATCAGATTTCATAAACACTGCTAGTTTAGCAGAAGACACTGCAATCTCGGTGTTAAGTTCAAGCTGTTCCTGTTTCCTCCGAAGCTGCTCAGCCTGCTCCTGCAATACATGTTTGTCACGCAAAGCAGCAGCGCGCGTTTCTAGTGCAGCTTTCTCGGCTGCAGCTTCAATGCATTTTAATGAGAATGTAGAAGATCGGCCACTCCTTGAGCTGCCACGGCTCTTCTGTGATCGTTTACTTGAAACCTGCGTTCCCACATTAGAAACACTGTCATAAGGATGCACCTCATCTTCGTCGTCAATTTTGTAGTGATTCACAGCTCCATCAACATCATTATTGCTTTCCAACCATTTTGTAACTGCACCAGTCGATTCATTATCCATTTCACATTCCAACCATTTTGTAACCACATCTGTAAATTCATTGACACTCAACATTTTGGCTTTATACCACACTTCATGCTTGTCAGCTTCATCGGCTGGCAGCAAAGGTAATAGAGTTGTGTGTGCATTTTGTGCGTCATGGCACATCAGTTTAAACTTGTCAAACTCGCATTTCACTGGTTCTTTACCATCCTTGTTGCTGTTAGACATCAGTTTATTAATAGTCTCCTTTAGTTTGTTTGCTTTGTTCAAATGACATTTTCTTTTTGTTTGCAAAGTGTCTATTTTGTCTAGCAAAGCTTTTGTGGTGAGCTGCCTTTTGCGTTTTAAATCCTCTGGGCTCATTTCCACAGGGCTGGCAGTAGCCACGCCCACCAGCTGTGCATCATCACAATTGTTACTTTGCGCTGTAGCCATTGTATTCAGTCATTTGTTTACGCTTTGTTTTCAAACAAATTATCTCCAGCGACTTGGCTACTCACCACTCAACGGCAGATTTCCGCTGTAGCAATTCAATCACTCACCCAGAGCTCTGAAACGGGTGGATCTGAAATGGATAGCTTACTGAAGTCGAGTTGTCCACTGGTCCTCTCGGTTCCATACATCGGTTTCCAATTCTTCTTTCTTGAAGCGCAACACTTCACCAATTAGTCCACTCGCCCAAATGAGCTAGTCTTTGACTTAAATGTGGTGACTGTTTCCTCCTTAGTCACCGCGACTGTTGAACTGTGAACTTTAGTTGACTCGTGATACCAACACCGACGACTTCTGTACGTTGCAATCATTTGTTTACTTTAATATAAAAACATGATACACTAAAACAGTTTCGCGTGTGGCAACACGGTCAAAGACTGTGTGCTCACCAGTTCAATCAGTAACACCTGTGGCTACCGGTGAGCTCACCTATATACCTGTGCACTCCTATGCCCTCGCCACTCAGTGGTCAACAGTAAACATGACATCCAGCACAGACATAATGGCTGCAACAGTTAACCTTTGTTGTAAGATAGCTGGCTAATCAACCCTCGCTCGATAATCCGTAAAAGAATAATCATTATAATCATGGTTCGAATTACTATATTCTTATCCACCTCATTTTTCTGGTTTTCTGCTCGAAATGACATGCCCACAGTGAATATAGAATATCTCCACAATCACAAGGGCCTTCATAATGATCTTGTTATCAAATGAAAGCTAACACCTGTGGGGTGGCTGTAGAAGAATCACAATCTATGTTACTGTGTCAGAGTAAATAGAGCTAGAACATTATAAAACATCTCAAATTCAGTCTCCGCCTAAAAAAACAACAGCTTTTACAGTGAATATCACCTTGGAAACCTGATGACCAAGCCCAAATCATCTAGGAATCAGTACTCCAGGGTCTTATTAGTACTTGTGCCAAAGTCGATGCTAGTAATGTGAGCAAATGCAACTTTGTACCTGTTTTAGTACAGGTATGTTTAGGCGGACACCTATATGTTTAGGCCATTTGGAGATATTTTGGCACCATCTGTGCCATTTGACCTTTCTCATGTATCAGATTTTTTTTTTTTTTTTTTTTTTTTTTTTTTTGGGTTGGCCGACCAATGGTATGGAAATTCGGCGTTGAAACCGGACATGACACATTCTCCAGTTGGAGAAAACTGGAAGTGACTTCGGCCGTGTTTACCGTCTCGGAAACAAAATGATGGCATCGTATAGCATGCAAAGTTGTGAAAAAAATTTGATATCGATGAAGAGAATTGATCGAGGTAAGCTCTTTATATCACTTCGGATCCACCTGTGGGTCCGTTGGATCAGAAAAAGACGTGTCTAACTTCTTATTACTTTATGATGTCGCCTTCGGTGAACTAACTATAACCAGGTTTATCTAGAGTGGTGAATAGCTACATATCTATTTCTTTTTAATAGTCTTTTGTGTGACTGTAGTGGTTAAGTAAGTCTTTAGCCTTTTTTTGTGTTAGCTTTGTTTAATCCAGCCCGTGCCCTGCTGACATGTCCTCTCTCCCATCTTCTCCTTACTTTCCTGTCTGTCTTCACTATATCTGTCCAATAAAAAATGAAAAATATGAGTGGGACTGTCTGCACCACTCAGAAAAAAAGTCCTTAATTCACAGAGTCAACATGAGCGAGAGGAAAGGAGATATCCAGCACTTTCTTGGTGCAAAAAAAAGAGTATGTTGAAACTTGTAAGAATTATAACTTAGAGATGAGCCTGTAGTTTTATGTGGTTGCCCTGCAGGCTTAATACTGAGCAGGATAGTATGGGTGATGGTGAGTTTTACGTGTATGTGCTAGGGATGGACGGTTTCCAATTATTGAAACCGAAAAACCGTCAAAGACTAAAACCGCGGTTTTCCGGTTAACCGAAAAACGGAAAAAAACGGAAGAAAAAAAAAACGGAAAAAAAACCGGAAAAAAAAAATGACAATTTCAAATAATTGAGCCCTACTGCTACAATACACTCATGTCGAACACCATTAAAACACCGTAAGCACAGTCGCAACACATTTAGGCTACTTAGTTTCACAAATATAAGTGGAAAGGCAGACTTTTGTAAGCTACACCATACATGAAAACACATGAACTCTTAACACACCAGCTCCGCTGATCCAGGGTGCTCGCCTGCACGGAAGATCATCTCTTGGAACAGCGTCTTCATTGAATGAACTGCTTTCTCAATATCTGGGTTCTTAGACAAAGTTTCAGCTGCTGCTCAATGTATTTAAATATTTGAATACTGCTCAATAATCACTGAAATATTAGACTAAAGGGCTCTGCACACAGCGTGCGATTTCTGTTGCGCATCAACGTTCCATTTTGAAGTTTGAATGGAAGTCTATGAGAACATCGCATTTACCCACACACGGCCCCGATTTTAATCGCACGGCGAACATTCGATTCCATTCATTTTGAATGGGACAAAGCAGTGCGACAAAACTCGCACGCCGTGTGCTTTGTCCCATTCAAAATGAATGGAATCGAATGTTCGCCGTGCGATTAAAATCGGGGCCGTGTGTGGGTAAATGCGATGTTCTCATAGACTTCCATTCAAACTTCAAAATGGAACGTTGATGCGCAACAGAATCGCACGCTGTGTGCAGAGCCCTTTAGAATTATGCAGTGAAAACGCCCCACGGTGGTGTAGCGGTCTACGCACTGGCCACTAGTGCATGCTGCCCACCGGGGCCGGGGTTCGTATCCCGGCTCGCCAGATCCAGATATGGCCGAGGCACACGGGAAGCGGCATATTGGCCGGCCGCTTCCGAGGGCGGTATAGGAGTATTTCTGGACTAGGATCCGTCGCGCAACACCGCCCCCTGGGCGCCGGAATAACGGTACTGGGCTCGAGGAGCCAGTCAGCCTAGTCTGCCTGGCGGCCTCTTCTGGGACTGCCGGCCACGGGGTCGTGCGGCGGATCCTATGCAATAGGCAGGGGATAATTGGATGCTAAGTTGGGTTAAATTGGCTACCAAATTGGGTGAAAAAGGGATAAAATCTGAAAAACAAATTTATAAAAAATAAATAAAAATTATGCAGTGAACATACTTAAAGCTTTTCATAAAAACCACATGCCGCGAGACTGACTCGTCCTGAACTGTCGTAAGTCAATCAACAAAGAATGCCCCATCAAAATAAAAGTGCCCATGGTAGAGCTGTCAAAATAGAGCTTTCAAAATAAATGTACTAGAGATAAATACAGAACTACCTTTGCGTCACTAAGTGACCGCGTATCTTCTGAGACATGCGTTCTGTCATCACTTTCAGTAGCGCCTTCACACACAGTGGTGCTGTGCACAAACACTCTTGATCCGTATAGCTCTTGTTTTATTATATTGTGGTTTAGTAAATACTGCACTTGGAGTTACATTCAATGCATGATTTGTGCTATAGAACATAAATAAAGTTTGATTGATTGATTGATATCAAATCAAATCACATTTTATTTCTATAGCGCATTTCTCACAAAAGTGACCCAATGCGCTTTACAGAGAGCAGCGAAAATGATCTTATTAAATGTAAGCGAGTAATTGTAAAAAACCTTTCCTATCTACCAATAACTGAAGGCAACTATCTTTCCCATAGAGTGATTCGTTACCCTTACATATAATCCCAATTAGATATTAATCCTCAGTTATTCTTCACAACTGACCAAACCTCTCACTCATTGCGCGGCAGATTCAGACTGTATCATTGTTATTTTCACACACGACAAACATGTGACATGTTCCAGTTTTATTCTTTGAACAACATAGGAAAAAAAAAAAAAAAAAAAAAAAAAACGGTTTCAGACGGTTTTGATAAAAAACCGTTTCTATTTTTATAAACCCCGGTTTTCGGTTTAACCGAAAAACCGTCCATCCCTAGTATGTGCTGTTGTATTACAAGAGCAGAGGAAGTCAGAGTGTCACAGTGAGCAGGCAGGAGCAGGCAGAACCTAGCAGCTAAGAGGGGAGTTAGAAAGGAGACTGCACTTAAAGATGTATGCCATCATACCCCCCCCCCCCCCCCACCTCCACCCCCAAGGTTTTTCCTACAATGACTAGTCACCTTACTTACTGCACATTGCACATTCTAGTACTCCAGTAAGTTAGCCTTGTATAGTTTTTTTTATACCTAAGTTGTTATACCATGTGTGTGTCCAATGTCTGTCTTGTACGCAACTTGTTTTATGTATCTTATTTATTACATTTTCTATGTATCTGTATATATTTTATTATCAATATTTCTGGATCATCATCTGGAGTAAATTTATCTGGTGAATCTGATTCTGATGTGTGTCTTGACAACATAAGAATATCAAAATCTTGCTGAAGGCCAAAGGAGCTGGAGATCATCCAGCTCCGGCTGGGGGTCCCCCGGGAGCAGGGGGGGGGGGGGGTTGCGGGCCGCTGCTGTGCGCTGGTAGGCAAACTGGAGGTAGTCGCTCTATGAGTAGAGGGCTGCAAGGGAATTTTCCTGGATGCACAGTGTACAGGTTTTTTGCCCTTGCCTGCTTGCATGTTCTGTCATCATGTGGTTTTAATGTCCATCTTAGTTGTTGCTTTATCTTCTTTGCTCTCTGTGAATCGCATTGGGTCACATTTTGTGAGAAATGCGCTATACAAATTTGATTTTATTTGATCCACCACCGAATGATCCACCATCACATGATTCACCAGCAAAACTTGATTGATTCACCAGCAAATTTGGACTTAGATGATAACGCAGCCTGTATTTTCTGTGGTTGTCAGGCTTAATACTGAGCAGGCTAGTATGGGCGATGGTGAGTTTTACATGTACTTTTATTATTATTTTTATTATTATTACAGCTATTTGCTGTTGTATTAATGTTATGAATTTGATTTATCATCTCCAGACTGCAGACATTATGTGAAACAAGCACGATACTGTAAGGATTTTAAGACTTTAGTTCACTGAAGCACGTGCCTGTGCTGTACTGTGTTCCCTTTACGCCCTGGAGAAAAAGTTGACCCCCCTGATTGTCATTGTATAATTCACCCCCTGATTATAATCATGATAATCGCTCGATAATCCCGCCCCCAGCCCCTGACGTAAGCGGTTCTTGGATCTAGACCAACCAAGCCAGTTTTCCTGGCTGAGAGCCGGTTCTTTAGCTGTAAGAAACGCAAAGAACTGGTTGAGTTTAGGCACCGGCTCCAAAAAAGAGGGGAAGAGGGGGAACAGAAAGAAAAAAATGTATAAACGTATAAATTCAAATTTTGAAGTCAAGTTATTTTTGGCCTCTTGTGGAGTGAACAGTTCATCATACTCAAACTGCTGGACGGGTCGTTCAAAAGAGGCTAATGTTAGTCTGTCGTGAGAGGAGAGCATTCTGGGAGTTAGTCTGGACCGCAGTGGTCGGCCGCAAGCCAATCCAGTCAATCAGACAACAGACAAAAGACAACCGAAAAACCATATGATATTTATGTTCCTCATGTGCTCCTTAAGCATATTAAGAAAACATTTGTCATGCAACATTTAGGCTACGTGGGTGGTGACTTGCTCTGACAAACCGCTACAAACCCTCCCTCCGTAGATTGAAGACCCATCTCCTAAGGCTACGTCTTAACTGTCCATCCTAAAGACCTCTTCATCTCCACTACCCCCCTGTACAGTTTCTCTACTATAAATAAATAATAATAATAAAAAAGAAGTAATTCTTCCTTCTTCTAGCATTGTAACTGCCAATGCCCCCTGGTCATAGCATAGATTACTTTTTCTCATGATGACTGATGGAAAGATGATTCACTTACATAGACAAATGTATTTGTTGTAAGTCGCTTTGGATTAAGGTGTCTTAATGCAAAAAATGTATACGTGAACCCTGACACTAGAAACTCAACTGTGTGGTTGAAAAAGCTGTCAATCAGTGGTTCGATCGCTAGCAGGCAGCAAATGCACTGGCAAAAACTTCAAAGAACAAAGCGAACACAAATCAATCACATCTCTGAAAAGCTCCTTTACTGTACGAATGAGTGTCTAAGTAGATGAGATAATAAGTCGATATTTAAGCCGTCAGTGTTTACAGACCAAGGGAGGCTGGTGGAGGTAGAAATCGGAGGTGGGACTCAATTGCAATTCATGGAACGAAATGTGTTTGATACTTTTTCAAATCAGGTTCCATGCATTACAATGATCCCATCCTCCAATTCCTACCTCCCCTGTCTCAGACCACCCCAGCATTAGATTGTTGATGCTCTGGGGGACCTCATGTCTCATTCAGGGAAGATCGTCTCCCTCAGGCTCCCCCTTAATTCCCACCCTGCTTAGTGCTTAGACTACACTTGCTCAGCAGTCCTCCGTCTATCAGCAGTCCTCTAATCTTAGTCAGCAAAACCGAGATTCTTGCCAATGCAAATCTTAACATTTGTTTTATATTCATGTACTGTAAAGAGGTCCTAGATGAGTCATCATCGTTTTTTTCTGCGTTTTATATATGAGCTCTCTCTTTAGAAAACTTTTAAAAAGTATTTTAAAGTTTAAAATACTTTTAAAGTCTTTATCTTTTGGAATTTGGTAACTTTTCTCTTTTTCTCTCTCTCTCTCTCTCTCTCTCTTTCTCTCTCTCTCTTTCTCTCTCTCTCACTCACACACACACACACACACACACACACACATACTGTACTCTTTCACCGAGCTATCACTCTGATAAACAATCCCCCCCTCCACACACCCCGCTGAACTATACCCCCCCCCCCCCACATTGGGTACTTTGACAATGACTCTCAGTATCCCCCCCCCCCCATCCTGGGATACAATGACTCTCAGTATCCCCCTCCCCGCCCCCCCGCCACCCCCCCACCCGTGACACTGTGAACAATCCAATTTAGCGTTTGCACGACTGCTGGTTGCACATCCCTGGGCAATGTGATCACTCTTTAACCATTACACTATTGATGTCTACAATACTACCATTGCACATTGCACATGCCTTTTTGACATAGCCTCTTTTTATACATTTGCACATTACATACTGTACATAGGCTACCTTAACTGTACATAGCTCATAACTGTGTATACCTCTAAACTACTGTACATGCATTACTGTACCTATTACTATCGTTGTCATGTTTTTTATATCATGTTGTTATGTCACTATTTGCTCTTCTGGTTAGATGCTAAACTGCATTTCGTTGTCTAGTACTTGTACTCTGCAATGACAATAAATATGAATCTAATCTAATCTAGCATTCTGGAACAGGTCGGGCACAGTCACAATGTTGAACATTGTTTTGAATGCAAAAGTCACTAATTCCATGTAGTCGTATTTTGTGTAGCAACAACACTGACTTTGGATGATGACAGCAATGGTGACATAACACCAACAGAATGGCTCTCAGGCCACTGCATCTGTGTCCCGGTGTAACTCACACACTAACGATCATTGCGTTCCGCCCCTCGACTAGTCTGGCCTAGCAGGACACAGCTCATCCCTTTCCCTCTCGACTAGTCGGGCCTAGCAGGACACAGCTCATCCCTTTCCCTCTCGACTAGTCTGGCCTAGCAGGACACAGCTCATCCCTTTCTGCTCCCTCTCGACTAGTTTGGCCTAGCAGGACACAGCTCATCCCTTTCCACTCCCTCTCGACTAGTCTGGCCTAGCAGGACACAGCTCATCCCTTTCCTCTCCCTCTCGACTAGTCTGGCCTAGCAGGACACAGCTCATCCCTTTCCCTCTCGACTAGTCTGGCCTAGCAGGACACGGCTCATCCATTTCCCTCTTGACTAGTCTGGCCTAGCAGGACACAGCTCATCCCTTTCCCCCTCGACTAGTCTGGCCTAGCAGGACACAGCTCATCCCTTTCCCTCTCGACTAGTCTGGCCTAGCAGGACACAGCTCATCCCTTTCCCTCTCGACTAGTCTGGCCTAGCAGGACACAGCTCATCCTTTTCCCTCTCGACTAGTCTGGCCTAGCAGGACACAGCTCATCCCTCCCATTAGAATGGAAATGAGAACAAATCTCAGAATCATAATGTCAGCATTACTCTAGCTCAACTTGACTGCTAAAGATTTAATCTAAATTTGATGAATAAATCAAAGCACAGGGAGTCGTGACACGGTGAGTGGGTGCCTGTGATCTGATACTTTAATCTCCAATACACAATGTTACGGCTCGCCCTCCTCCTTAGTTTATGTCCTTGTTTCATGTTTTTAATGGATTGTTTCCTCTTTTTTTTCTTTCTTGTTGTTTCTTGTTTCTGTCACTTCGCTACCTGCTCTTGTTCCCCACCTGTGTGACTGTCTACCACGCCCTGATCGGTCTGTGAGTCTGTGTGTTCCTTTGTCTGGTTGCCAGTTCATCTTTGTCCTTTCTGCCAAGCTTACCAGCCATCATTCCTGGTGTTTCTGTATTCCCTGCATTTTGACCATCGCTTGTTTTCCCTGATGTTCCCTGTTGCCATCTCTCAAACGGATTATATGCCTGCCTTCTGATCGTTTTCCTGTGTACCGAACCCTGCTTTGACAGACTCCTTATTGGATTATATGTTTGGGTTTCTTCACACTGACTGGATACCTGTGTACCGACGAACCATTTTTGGAATTAAAGACTATTCTTTTGGATTAAGCTTTTTTCCCCCCCACCCGAGTCATGCAATTGAGTCCTCTGCCTTAGTCTATTGTCATTACACACAATACACAAGCAACAGCTGAAGTTGTCGAATTGATCTGAGTTCACTGATTGAGGTCAACTTATAGTTGTAACATACAGTAGCAACTTGCATTTATCTGTGTGTTCACACATGTTCACTGCTTCAGGATTTGTCACCGTCATTGAGGGGAGAGAGAGAGGGTGAGGGGGTAGAGAGAGGGTAGGGAGGGGGAGTAGAGAGAGGGTGAGGGGGTAGAGAGAGGGTGGGGAGGGGGAGTAGAGAGAGGGGGTATAGAGAAAGAGGGAAGGGTTAGAGACAGTGTGAGGGGTAGAGAGAGAGGATTGGGGGGTAGGGAGGGAGAGAGAGATGGGCGGGTAGAGAGCGAGAGAGAGAGAGGGGGGATAGACAGGAAGAGAGAGTGAGAGAACATGAAAGAGAGCATGCGAGGGCTTGTTTTATGTGCTTTTTCACATTTCTGATAGGCGCCAAAAATAACAAAGGTGTGAGTAGGAGTGTAATCTCTGGGACATGTTTCCCACAATGCAACAGGCAGGTCCTATGCTGGAGAAATATCTGATTAAACATGCCCTATAGATGCACACTATATAAGAGAGCTCACTGGAATGTCCAGAGATAAGGTCAATACTCAGATAGAATCTCAGTCTGGACCACATGCTAAGTAGTGGTTGGCCACAAGCCAACCAGCTCAGTCAGAAAACTAACTAGCAGACAAAAGACCAAAACAACCAAAACATATGGAACATATGATATGTATCTTCCTTGTGTACTTTTTAATCATATTAAGAAAACACTTGTCATGTGAGATTTAGGCTACGTGGGCGGGGGTAGGATTTTTCTGAGCCATGAAACACATTGGCAAAAACAACAAAGAACAAAGCCAACACAAATTAATCAAATGTCTGAAAAGCATGAGTTACAATAATATAAGTTGACAGTTGTTGATTACTCACTGTAAGAAGGAAGTAAGGACACCACAGTGTGTGTGTGTGTGTGTGTGTGTGTGTGTGTGTGTGTGTGTGTGTGTGTGTGTGTGTGTCGGTGTGTGTGTGTGTGTCGTGTGTGTGTGTGTCGTGTGTGTCGTGTGTCGTGTGTGTGTGTGTGTCGTGTGTGCGTGTCGTGTGTGGTGTGTGTGGTGTGTGTGTGTGTGTGTGTGCGTGTGTGTCGTGTGTCGTGTGTCGTGTGTGTGTGTGTGTGTGTATTGCCCACCATATATAAAGTCTTTATGAAATGCTTACTCACCCGCATCTTACCCTGGCTGGTGGACACAGGGATTCTCTCCCCCCATCAGAAAGCATACATCAACAGACAGGGAATGAACGAACATGTGTTTTGCTTAAAAACCGGAATAGATGACTTCAAACATGAATCATCTAGATTCTACACAGTGTTTTTGGACTTCAGAGATGCATTTGGTACACTCCCCCATGAGGTGATGCTAAAAGCATTAGAGGAAATACACCTGCCTCAGCCTTTTGTGAATATTGTATCCAGCCTGTACCAAGGCTCATTTCTCCAAGTTATCTGTGGGCAGCAGCTCACAGAGCCGATTGCACTGAAGGTGGGAATAAAAACTGGCTGTCCCTGGAGTGCCGTGAACTTCATCTTAGCACTCAACCAATGGATGAAGTGGATTTACCAGTGCGCTCCTCTGCATGTCCGATCCCCAAATCCTGTGCAGGGATACGCGGACGACGTGCAGGTGTCATCACGACAGGAGGATGTCATCACCAACATGCTGGCACGCACTGATGAGTTCCTCCAATGGTCAGGGCTGGAGGTGAAGCAAGCCAAGTGTGCCATACTCCATGAGCGCCGCAGTGGAGGCAACCGCTGGTATAAGGCCAAGAACGACAAGCCCCCCACCTTTCTTGTAATGGGCCAACCCATTAGGGTGTATTCCCGCAATGAGACTTACCCATACCTTGGCCACAGGTTTAACATCGCTGGCGAGTGGAGCGAGCAGGTCGAGGAGCTCACTACAGAGTTTCTCCATCGTCTCCACCTGATTGACTTGTCCCCCCTCCCCATCCTCATGAAGCTCCAGGCTGTGAGAGAGGTGGCTCTGGCCAAAATCCAACACCTCTTCGCCAATGTGCACATCCCTCTCAAGGCACTGAGAGAGATGACGAACAGAACTGTCCAGCTGGTCAGAAAGTGGGTGGGCCTCAACACACACTCCACACGGGGCATGATCTTTCTCCCATGTGGAGAGGGAGGGCTGGGAGTCCCCAATGTCGAGTGGGCCTACATAGCCACCAGGCTAGCCCACCTGCTCTACATGCTTAACAATGACGATGCCACCGTTAGAGAAATGGCCAGGGCCTCTCTCCTACTGGATCTACGCAGAAGGAAGATCCCCCTGGCCAGCGCACACCAGAACGACTTCCTCGGCTTCAGGAGGAAAGACTCTGGGAAACTGGATTCCCAGGCCAAGGGCTTCGGGGTCTGGTCTGACTGGCCGGATCTCAATGACCTCTGCAACCAGACTGGAGTTCAGCTAAGATGGACAGAACTTAACACACAGACTGAAGTCCCTGTCTCTGATGAGGTGATCACAGACCCCTGATTGTGAAGGCCGACATCACAACACCGCAGGAAGAGACTGTCGGACTGCACAGAGACTCTGCAAGGAGGGTTCTGCTCAGCCTGAAGCAGTCTGAGATCAGGCAGCACTGGTGTGGACTCAGACTACAGGGAAAGCTAGCCTGTTTGCAGTTCGCTGACCACTCAGTCTCACACTCAGTGTATAAGAACGTCGCTGTTGGTGAGGATGTTCTGAAATTCACCATCAAAGCAAGACTGCAGGTATTACCGACCAAGTACAATCTGTCAACCTGGAATCCCCACACTCACAGTCCATTCTGTTTAAACCATCAGGATTCACAACACCTAGAGTCCATTGCACACATAACAAATGGATGTAATGCATACAAACACCTGTACATAGCTCGTCATGACCGTATTGTGGACATTGTGTCTGATACAGTACAAAACATCTTACCATCTAGCGCAGCTATGTACAAGCATGCCAGAGTGTTACCAGAGTGGTTTGGTTTTGCCAATGATGTTTTTTCCAACATCCCAAATACACCTGATGTTGTCTTTGTTGACACCAGCCACAAGGAGGTGCTGATTGTAGAAGTAGGCTGCCCCTTTGACCTGTACATGGACCAGACTTTCCAGGACAAGTATATCAAATACCAACCACTGCTTGGTACGATAACCAGCTTTGGGTACAAGTGCAAATTCAGCATACTTGTATTTGGAAGTCTGGGCCATGTATATAAATGCACCATGAGGGGTCTGAGAATTGCTGCAATGTCTAAAAGAAAGGCCAAACAGGTTGCCAAATTTTGCTCTGTCTCAGCTATTATTGGCAGCTTGGCCGTGTGGAGAAGGAGGTGTTATGTGTACCCTTAAGTGTTCAGTGCTGCTTAGCCCCGAAATATTTGATTCCCTGTTTGTATAATATAATTTGTGGAACCAAATAAAGTATTCAAATGTCTGTGTGTTGTGGGAGTTTGGAAAACATTTGACCATAAGCAGTATCCAAATATATCAATATACCATCTAAATCAATTTGCATATCAAACCATATGGACTTTGCATTAACATTACCAACATAATCAGTGTGCAATTAACATTGCAAATACTCCATGTATAATCATTGAGTTACGGTGTTGTCATGTGGAACGTATGGTAAACCTATGGTGAAGCCTGCGTGAGTGATATGGATACTGATGACAATTGACATACATATGGGATGGTTACAAGTTCAGGGGCACAGCAGCTGACCCTTACAGATGAGTGAGTAAGGCCTTTAGGATCTCATGAGATATGGGAACTCTGACTAGCACATGCAGGAGGCCTGCGGTCCACGTGGCAACGCTGTACTCAGCTCAGTAACTCCGCCATGTAGGGACGAGCAACTACGCACGTACGCCTACCGCTGTGAACTGTCTGTGTGATACACTTATTCCTGCGTATTCCCATATGTCACACTGTGCTGGGCGAATGCGGGAGTATCATGAGAAGGGGAAGCGATGCGAAGCCAGAAGCGGTGTTTTGCAAAGTGCGGCGTTCAATGTCACAAGGCCTTGATCTGGGAGTAATCAATACCATCTCCGCATCCCACTCACTCCTGCATCATCCTTGTGTTCTGCCACTACTATGGTTAAGAAACAGAACTATTGGGTAAAGATGTTGTTTATTAAGTCCACTGCCCTGTATCCTATATGTCCCTACACAGTTCCATGCTTCAAGAAGTTTGTATAAGTTTATATTACTGTCGGGAGAAACTGAGTAGGTTCCGGGGAGGGTGAAAAGATTCGTAAATTCGCTTTGAGAGTGCCGGAGCACACACTGGGTTCACCGTCATAAAGGGACCATGTAATTTGATTGGACAAATGGCATTTCAAGAATGCTGATCAGATTCCAGAGCGAATTTACGAACGAAGCCTAAAGCCTGGTACACACACTTCTGAATCTTAACAGATTTTTTCTCTGAAAGAGTCTTGTCCCCCAAGCCAGAAATGTTGCGTGATCAGGGTAGTAGTACCCTGACTGACCTGTACGAGGCAGCCATGTGCGACAGGGCAAATAAAGTGCAGAAGAACGAAAAGAAGAAGACGCGTCAGTCAGCTCGCTTCTTGATTGGCTACATTCCATTCCACGTCACAATCGGACTCGCGAGCAGGGTTGCCAGATGGGACGGGTTTTTATTTTATTTTACAAACATCATTGGCAACAGACATACAGTTTAGGAGGCAGGAGATGGGCACATGCCCAATAGTATAGCGGTTTTCTGACAATATCGTTTTTGAGCTGGTTTTTAGACAGTGGTTAGGCTGGAAATGGTCAATCCTATCTAGTAACCCTGATCGCAAGTTGTCGGTTTCCCCCATACACAAGAGGACTTTTGATCTGCTCGGAATCTGCTCAAAAAATGGTCGGGGCCGACGATCGTAAATATTAAACGTGTTCAATATTTACGATCGTCGGCCCCGACCATTTTCCGAGCAGATTGTCGGGAGAAATTGACTCTTAACACGCCTCACACCACAGGATAATCTTGTAGGATAATCTTTAGAGCCATCCGATAATCGGGCGTTTGCTGTCCTTGGTCGGAAGGGGGGAAATCGGGCCAAAATCTGACAGATTATCTTTATGTGTGTAAATGTGTGTAAATGTGCTTAAGTAAGGATACGCTTATTGGGGGCCACCCAAGGTCATCGGGGGGGGAGGCTTTTGCCATTCAGTCATTTTCTCATTCAGTTGTGGCTCAAACCAACTCTTTTGTTGTAATCTATGAATTAAATATTGGTTAAGCTCAGTATATCTATAGAATACATTTTTAAGTCTTTGGATTTAAAAATGTTTGAGTGGGACAAAATCCAAACTTCCCACAGTGTGTGTGTGTGTGTGTGTGTGTGTGTGTGTGTGTGTGTGTGTGTGTGTGTGTGTGTCTCGAAGAATTCTAGAGAAAGCAGTGGCTTTGTGGCTTGTTGGTACCTGCCATGCATTGTACAAGTGTGAGTGCATATATGTGGGCGTGTGTGTGTGTGCATGCACATGTGTATGCGTGTGCTTGCGTGCACACGTGTGTGTATGGTTCTATAGAAATTGTACAGAAGAAGACCGTTCAGTGCACACACGTACTGCAACGTCCAGTGACCAAGACGTACAAGATCACGATTAGTTTGTCATCGTCGATTCGTTCATGTAATTATCATGACGCAGCATTCCACAACGACAGAACAAAGCCACCCCTGTCTGAAATAGACAACAAGGATCAGGCTCCACCGCAACGGCAACAGCAACAAACAAAACGTAACAAATCGAAACCTGACAAAACGTTTTTATCGCCCGTTCTCTCCAAACCTCTCCATCTCTCATCGGCACAGTTAGTAAAGCGCCACATCAGACGGTAATGACACACAGATGTTGAGGAGGAGGAGGAGGAGGAGGAGGAGGAAGCTGGTAGTGGAGTCAACAACAACATCAGCCATGGAGACGTTCGGTAGAACCAGGCGGTAATTAAGAGGACAAATTTGAACAGAGAGTTCAGGAACAGGAAATACCCCGTGGCAACGAATGATGAGGCAGAGTCTAATCCCAGACACTGCCGCCGCTTTCTCAATCAAAGGCTCCTCGGATGCCAGCAAACACGCTCTGTAATCCGTGGTGTGGCGCTGCTCTTGTGTACGACAGTCACAGTAGCTGTCATTCACTCTGTGCTCCGGGTCCCGGGTCTGTCTCTGTGATGAGTCTTCCCACATGGGGTTAGGTAAGGTGAAGGTAACACAGCGGCTGGTTCCCCCTGCCACCACGGATTGTGTGTGTGTGTGTGTGTGTGTGTGTGTGTGTGTGTGTGTGTGTGTGTGTGTGTGTGCGTGTGTGTGTGTGTGCGTGTGTGTGAGTGCGTATGTGTGTGTGTGTGTGTGTGCGTGTGTGTGCGCGTGTGTGTGTGTGTGTGTGTGTGTGTGTGTGTGTGTTAAAAAAGCCAAGCAGCTTGCAAGATATTGTTCTGTGCCAGCTGGGAAAGCTTAGCTGCGTGGCGAAGATGGTATAAATGCTTATCTGTGTGAACTTTGTTATAATTTGGGTTCTTAGATTTTTTTATGTTTTGCTGTGAACCCAAATATAGTATTTGTGTGTGTGTGTGTGTGTGTGTGTGTGTGTGTGTGTGTGGTGGTGGGGGGGAGGGTACTTACTGTATGTGTTTTTAGTGTCAGCCAGTATCAATAATGGGGATCAATAAATTCAATTCAATACAATCACATTCAAATCAATTACTACTGTATCTGTAGTCTAAACGTTTCTCAAGTACTGCATACATGTAAGACTTCATGAGTAGATCGTTTGCCAGATCGCCTGTGTGATGGCCACGCAGTGGAGGCTGGTGGAAGTAGAAATCGGAGGACGGCCTCATTGTAATGCATGGAACGGAAAGAGGAATGGTGTTTGACACTTGTATTTGATACAATTTCTCATCTGATTCCATTCCATGCATTACAATGAGCCTGTCCTCCGATTTCTACACTGTAAAAAAAAAAAACTACGCTTTATTCAGTAGAGTTAGTATTCTGAATTGTTCAGACAGGAACATTTAAATTACTATGAGTAAACGTAAAAATGTACATCAGAGGAATGGAATGGACCCCAATAAGTTCTAAACATACAATTGTGAATAAACTGAAATTGCAATTCGTTGTTGGCACATCTGGTTCGTTGGTATAACAGCAGCGCATGCGCACAAGGCAGCTCAGACCTCAACGCATTTTTTTGATTAGCCGCTTGGCCACAACTGATTTGCATATTAGCAGCCCCAAAGGATTCTGGGCCCAATTTATGTGAGTTTTGTGAGTCACACCGTGAGTCACACCGTTGTACAGGGGAAAGTATGGGGTAGTTCCAAATTCTCGGGGATAAGTCAAGCAATAGCCATCCCTTCATAAGTTTGACTGTGTCAATGCTCCAATGGCAGTTGACGTTCAATAACAGATCACATGATTACATTGTGTGCGAGCCCAATAAATATCCACGCTACAATACAAGTCAGCATTGTTCTCACTGAATAAAAGTAGATTCATATTGATTAAAATTCAGTATTGTGGCGAATGTTATCGCCTGGTTACGTGTTACAGCAGCTAGCTAGTCATGGCTACTGTTATGTTCACTACTGTTGTTCACTGCGTTGTTGTTGTTCATTGATTGGCCGCTTGGCCACAACTGGTTTGCATATTAGCGGCCCCAAAGGATTATGGGCACATTCTATGTAAGTGTTATGGGTCAAACCGTATATGTGTCGTACAGGGGGAAGTATGGGGTAGTTCGAGTTCAAGCGGATATCCCAAGCTATAACCGTGCCTTGAATTGTGACTGTGTCAGTGTTTGATGGCGTGCAACGGTCAATAAAAGCTCGCGTGATTACACTTAGTGTGCGGAGTCCAATTCATATCCACGCTACAGTATTATTGATTCATTACAGAATTTAGGTTATTTAATTATTTTGGCTAATGGAGAAAAAGTGAATGGGGTGGAAAGAAAGACGATTATATTCTCGATTAGCTTTTTGTCGTTTTGTGAACAACACCATTTATTGAACAAACAAATCTGCATTGGCAGAATGAAGAATTAAACGTGATGACCATTGACAGGACAAACTAATATTAGTTGGACCAACATTCTAATATCAGTTGGACCAACAATCTAATATGAGTTGGACCAACAATCTAATATTAGTTGGACCAATGATCTAATATGAGTTGGACCAACGATCTAATATTAGTTGGACCAACGATCTAATATGAGTTGGACCAACGATCTAATATGAGTTGGACCAACGATCTAATATGAGTTGGACCAACGATCTAATATGACTGGGACCAACGATCTAATATTAGTTGAACCCACATTCTAATATTAGTTGGAACAACAAACTCAAAATTCTTAGTGCTCAACTATTCTTTTTTTAGAGGGTACCTCCACCAGCCTCCACATTCACGGTGGACAACAGAGATCGCCTGAGCATCTGTTGACCATCTTGTGTGACATTCAGGGCTGCTACTGGACGTGACTATGGAGTACCTGCTCTTTGGCTCCTCTGAACAGGTAAGATGGTAATGGACTGACAGGTAAGATGGTAACACTCTAAGCGATTCAAAGTAAGATAGCCTGCCAACAAACACGCTCTGTAACCCATGCATGGTGTTGTTTGTAACAGTAGCTGTCATTCACTCTGAGCACGACTTTCACCTGATTGACTACATACTGTAGTTCATAGTTTAAACCACTATGAATACAAATGTTTCCGGGAAATACAGAAATAAGGTTAACTTGGGATGAGCTGGACCAGTTAGCCGACAATGACAAAGACTGCAACGTTCACAAACGTTATTAAACCTTGTTAAAGATATTGCAGCTATTTATCTGCATGCCCGGGACGCACTCCTACACTCACCAGGTAAGCAGCAAGAACAATAGATTGTGTTTTTCTTCACCTCTAGATGTAGAAATTGCAAATAAGACTGACAAAACAAGATTTCAATGATTGCACCGGCAATGTAACAAGCTTCTCTGAGCATTCTAGTACAGGTAGGCCTACTCATAATTCTAAACCTGATTGAAATCCTAGACCAGCACAGGCCTAGGGGGGGGGGGTTCTGTTTCCGAATTTACAATCTTTCCGAATTCTGTTTGAGAATACTGATATCAAACTGTTTTCATGCAAGGGGTGTCATCACCGAAACAGCAAGGATCTTTAGAAGCCAGACACATTCGCTCGAATTAGACAGCAGCCTGCTGGCCACCCCCCCACCCCCACCCCTCCTCACCGCCTCCCCCGTCTCACCCACGCCTACTCCCCAGGAGCCCAGCGCTCCTGCCTGGGTTCATTTGAGGTAAATCAGCTCGCAGTAAACAACCACGGGGGGGCCACTTCGGAAGAAGGGGTTTTCACAGAAGTGGCTGAAAAAAAAAAAAAAGAAAGAAGTGAAGTGCAGCAAAAAGCCATCATCATTTAAAACACATTGCCTAAAGAAACAATCGGCCGATGCTGAATAAACTATCGCAGCATGCCATGCCCAGCAAGAATGTTCATATCTGAGTGTCTAAGCTGATATATACTGTATATGGATAGATATATATCTATAGCTGATATACAGTATATATGGATATATATATATATATATATATATATATATATATATATATAGCTGATATATATATGGATATATCTATATCTATATATCTATAGCTGATATATATATACTGTATATATATGGATAGATATATCTATAGCTTATATATATATACTGTATATATATATATATATATATATATAGCTGATGTATATATGGTATTCTCTTTCATAATGTTCCCATTCCACAGGAATAGATGGCTTTAGCTGTTCTGAAATAACTGACATGCTTTCGTCTACATTTCCTTTATTTTGTTATTGATAACTACCATCATCGTAACCCTACAGTATTAACAATATGTGACACGGTCTGGTAAAAAAAGGCTGCATGTCGGCAATCCTCAAGTTGCACTGATGAAGAAAAAATACGTGTTTTCATTTTTTTTGCATATTACGAAAGCTTAAGTGAAGAGCCCACTCAATATAACAAACAACAGTTTTAGGATCAGTAAATACTTATATTTGTGAATTGGATTCACCGTCTCTTCTGCCGTAGGACATGTTCAAAAGCAAGGACTGTGTGAGCATCTAATTATGTGTAGTTATGTATTTTTAGGCGCTTTTATGTGCTAAACATGCAGTTAGATGTTCGTAGCAATGTTTCTTCTTAGCTGATAGCTATTAGCAGCTGTTTTGCCTGTATTTTGATTCAAAGTGCGTTTCTCCACTATTTGGTTTGAGGTGGACCAACACTCAAATAAGCATATCTTCTTCAACTATTGTCATTTCAATGTATGACACATCATTTGAAAGCTTACAATCTGCACTTTCATAGGGTTAGGGTTAAGGAAAACAAAATGAAAAATGACCATGAGGACTTGTGGACTTTTCAACCAGACCCTGTCACATATTTCAACCACATTTCAATGTTGAAGGTCGGTCTGAGTAGGTATATTTGACATAAATAAGAAACATGGTAATATAAAAAAATGTCTAGACAGGACTGTAAATCAATAAGAAACACAACACATTGTCTGCTGCTTGCCGCTTCTGGGGAATCCGCAAGTTTACAAAACAGTGTGAACTACTAAAGTATAAATGATATAGACCTAAACTTGAGTTGTTCTTGGTGAAGAGCATTCATTTGAGATGTTATGACCACGAGTGGAGGATATGGTGAGCAATGTTTTCCATTGCTCAATGCCCTCAGCACTTCTTGTTCTACGTGATGAATTTAAATGAGACAATTTGTATTGCCTACTTGAGGACTGTTTAACCAGACCCTGTCACATATACCACAGAGTGGGACCAGCTGGGTTTCACTGGTTCATACTGTAGTGATGATACACGTCATACATCTACATCATCTTCTGCCCTGGTGACTTACACATGCATTACAGGATCATCAGACTGCTCTAGAGTGAGATGCACTAATGCGTGACCCTGTGACCCCGGACCCCTAAGGTCAACCTGCACGCACCGGTGGCATCAGACCAACGGCTCAGGGATGAGGGCTTTTGACATGTGTGTGTGTGTGTGTGTCTGTGTGTGTGTGTGTGTGTATGTGTGTTTTCCGCATAGGGCACGCACACACACACACACACACACACTTACACACACACACACACACACAGACACCCTTCTGGCGCCTCTAGCACTTTCTAATGAGGTGAGTCCACCCCCGCCCTCCGACACGTTTCCCATCATGCTCGTGTGATGATGATGTGCTTATCATCCCCCACATCCGCTCTCTCTCCGTCGCTCTCCTCCGGCCTCCTCTCTGATCTACACAGCAGATGACGACGCTCGGGTGAAGCTAACCGCGTTGGTTAGCCGCGTCGGCCGCGAGGGGACGAGCTGCAAAAACAGAATCTGCCCGCAAATGTTCCAATCCTCACTGTGCTGCTCACTGGGGTTCAGAGCCAGAAGGCTTTAGTGTAATTCTCTGGCACAACAGGATTTGTATCGGTCCCAAAAGGGTCAATGGGGCTAAGAGCTGCTAAGTAGTAGCGTTTAACTCCTCCCCAGCCTGTCATGAAGCCATGGGCAGGGAGCTGCGTGGCCCATGCTCCGCCCGCCCGCCCGCCTGCCCGCCCGCCCGCCCGCCTGCCTGCCTGCCTGCACTGCCCGCGGGGACGCTGGACTCACATCACCTCATTAGAAAAGATGCAGACGATGCAGAGAATACACACACAACCACACACACACACACACACATTCACGCACACGTACATACACACATGCATGTACACACACAAACACACACATAGAAAGCCCTAATCCCCGTTTCCACCCTGCCCGTGTCGGGCATCCTGCTCCAGTCACCAGGGCAACCAGGGTCACCAGCGTAACCGTGGTAATGGCCTGAGGCGGCGCTCGCAGGTTGACCTTAGGGGCCCGGGGTCACGGCGTCATGCATTAGTGTCTCTCACTCCAGAGCAGTCAGATGATCCTGTAATGCATGTAAGTCACCAGGGCAGAAGAATATGTGGATATATGACGTGTATCACTAAATGGACTGACTTATAGAGCGCCTTATTCCAAAGCGCTTTACAACGGCCTCTCATTCACCCATTCACACATACATTCAAACACCAATGGCGGCAAGCTACCATGCAAGGCACTGGCCCGCTCATTGGGAGCAATTTGGGGTTCAGTGTCTTGCCCAAGGACACTTCTACATGTGGCCAGCCGGGGCGCGAACCGCCGATCTGCCGACCTTGCGATCATTAGACGCCGTCTCTACCTCCTGAGCCATAGCCACCCCTATCACTACTGTATGAACCAGTGAAACCCAGCCGGTCCCACTCTGTGAGCCCACGTGGTCTATTGTTAATACTGCAGGCTCAATGAGGGTTGAGGTGACGGTAGTTATCAATAAAAGGCATGTGACTGCATTACCAACTTCCTTTCCTTCCTTTAACTGTCTGACCTTTACCTTGAAATCGTAATTACATTACGGAGTCTGAACATTCACTGTGTCTCCCACAGAACTTAACCCCTCAACCCCTTTATTTCATCATGAACTTGTGTTCTCTTTTATAATAATAATAATAATAATAATAATAATAATAGCCCCAGCCTCAGCCCTGACCCCTGCCCCAGCACCAGCCTCACCCCCTGCCCCCACCCCTGCCTCAGCCAGGGACAGCCAGCTAGAGAGCTGAGTCTAACCAGAGCCTAACCAGGGCTTTCTTCACGTTCCCAGTGTAGTGGAGGAGATGTTCCCCAGGCCTGGGTCAGGGTCATGGTAACCTAATAGCTCCGCTCCTCAGACCTGTAGTGAAACTGTTACTGGAACACTACAGTTCCGTCTGGACCACTGGTGACCGGTGACACTTGACAGGCATCACAAGTGAGGATTACTAGCAGATGTGGGCATGTGTGTGTGTGCGCGTGTGTGTGTACATGTGTGTGTGTATATGTGTGAGGCTGTATGCGCGTGAGTGTGTGTACAGTGTGTTTGGGTGTACAGTGTGTTTGAGTGTGTTTGAGCGTGTGTACGTGTGTATGTGCGCGCGTGTGTGTGTGTGTGTGTGTGTGTATGTCGGTCTTTCCCACCCAGAGAAGGCTCAATTACAGTGGTCAGGCTCCTGCAGAGCACAGCTGCCTGCTGGACCAGGCAACACAGAGGGGAGCTGGTGGTTAGTAATTGAATACATGTTGGATGTATATATTGAGTACACTGAATACAGTACATTGTATTTTATTGGATAATATATTGCAGAACGTGCCATCGATGCTACAACTATTCTGTCACATACTGTCACAACTACCTGGCTACTATTCTGTCATATATACGGTATAACTATGATCTTCACGTATGACCTTCAACTGTTTTCACGCTCCTTCTATCTAAAAGGTCACTTGTGTACAGGTATTAAGAGAAAGGTAACGCCGTCATGGTCCAGTACCTTTGTCCGAGATGGCCTTGCTATCCTGGTAATACAATGAAATGGATCATTGAGTTTCCTTTACATACCACATTGATTAGATACGGTCTGTGAACAACTCTGTTTTTCATCAAGAGATTGTGACTGAAAAACTGCTCCGTGCATAGTGGCACAGTGCCAAACTTCACATCTGTAGTCCCTCTCTAATAAATAGTTGAGCAATTCGATTCCCCATTTTCAGCTTGAGTTGAGTGAGTCAGCCTTCAGTCGGTGCCGGTGATCTTGACGATTCCAGTAAATGTGTTGACTAATCTCAACTGGAAATGCGACATTAGACCATTACTTCTTGTAAAAGAAAAACATTCTGTAACTCAAACCAGATCTGATAGACTGGAGTCCCAGAAACCGCAACTATGTCGCCCACTGTTCTCCTACGTTTACTGTACAGTTTACTGTCAGGGGGGGGGGGGGGGGGGGCGGGGGTGTCTTTATACTCTGGGGGGTGGGGAGGGAGGGGCGTCTCTGTCTGCCCCGTCGACACGCTTTCCCGCCTGGCTCGGACACTCCACATCTGCTCGGCTACTTGTCCGAGCCGTGCCTGTGTCTCGGCATTCTCCACAACAAAGATCGAAAGTCACGAAAATATCCTTCTGAAACGATGATACTCTCCATGTCATTGAGTTATGAATGAGACATGTGTAAGAGTTACGGTATTTATATGGAAGACAGATGGTCCCGCGGTCTGTACTGTATGTGTGCTCCTCTGTTCCTGATACTGAATACCTCACTGTAAAAACCCCACGACCAGATCAAGCGCAGGAAATGGATGTTTTATGGGGAGATGGGCACTAGGCCTACTGTAACTAATAAGTGCTAATTGACAATTGTCCATGAACTCTTGAATGAGTCATTCAAGCTCCCGTTAACCTTTTCAGACTCAAACTCTATAGCATCTAAAGACTCTGTTCAAAGATGCAACCAAACTCCCCTGGATGCTGGATGAAAAGGGAGACTTCCCATAGTGCGCGACGGGATTCACGCGGAGCTAATCGTAGGCGACAGATAAAGAATGGCCATCTTTAAGTCGATGCCACTCACTAGCCAACTAGCCATTTGCATTCCTTACATAAGGCCTCCCATACATACATACATAGCCTTGCTTTACTATCAGTTAAAGGTGCAGGATTATAACATTCAACCGTTCTAATTATGGTTCTACAATTATGGCCAAAAAATGACCAACAAGGCGTTTATATATTTCAAATCCAACCCTTCTTCTTTGAGACTCGTAATAATCGAGATCTTCAGAGAACGTGTGAAAAAGGAGATTCTGAACACGTTTTTCCCATAACCCTCGCACATTTGCATGTCAAAAGAGTGACCATGGTTATTGGCTCCACTGTCAGTTGGGAGGCCTCTTCCATGGCCGCCGCCATCACCCTGGCGAAACCTTCGCCAGGAAACTGCCAAGGTGCCCCATACATTGTGATGCCCTCTCTCTCTCTCTGATTGGCTGGCAAATGGCCCAATCACAGCCAAGATCCACGGGAGGGGTCCATCTCTTCCTCTTCCATCCTCAATAGTGAATTGAATCCCTACCATCACTGATAGTGATGCTTATCTTTAGGTGTTATGTTTTCTGTATATCAGGGGAGGCTGGCGGCGGTAGAAATCGGAGGACAGGCCTCTTGTAATGCAGTAAATGTCCTCATTCCATTCCATCCTTGCTATATATACTATATATATATACTGAACACTTTATTAGGAACACCTGTACATCTTCTCATTCATTTAGGTGGTGTAATGATGTGGGGGATGTTTTCTTGGCACACTTTGGGCCTGTTAATACCAATTTATCATCACTTGAATACCACAGCCTATTTGAGTATTGTTACTGATCATGTGCATCCCTTCATGGCCACAATGTACCCATCTTCTAATGGCTACTTCCAGCATGATAATGCATCATATCACAAAGCAAAAGTTGTTTCAAACTGGTTTCATGAACATGACAATGAGTTCAGTGTTCTTCAGTGGCATTCCCAGTCACCGGTTCTGATTCCAATAGAACACCTTTGGGATGTGGTAGAACGGGAGACTCACAGCTTGAAAGCGCACCTGAAAAATCGGCAGGAATTGCGTGATGCAATCATGTCAACATGGACCAGAATCTCAAAGGAATGTTTCAGACATCTAGTGGAATCAATGCCATGAAGAATTGTGGCTGTTTTGAGAGCAAAGGGAGGCCTTACCCAGTATTAGTATATTGCTCCTAATAAAGTGTTCAGTGAGTGTATAATGACTACTGTATATGGTCATGCCATGAGGATAAATCATTAACAAAGTCTTTCCGCAGCAGTTGAAATACTGTATGATTTACTTACTAGAAAACTCTCATTCAAGAAGACCCTACCATGAAATGCAAACACTCTAATTGACTCATACATCTAAAAACTGTACTCAAGACAACCATACACAGGCTGCCTTTTAACACATATCTCTTGATGTGATTTACTGTGATTCAGAAACAGAACGGCAACAGTTGGTCTCCTGTCAGCTCGCGTAGAAGGAAGCGGCAGGCAGGCAGCGCCGCAGCTAATCTGAAGGCGCTGTGCGAGCGCGTCCTCGTGTGAACTCGGGGAGAGAGGATGAGACAGCATAGCTCAGCATAGCTCCGCTTCCCCCTTCAGCGCTCTCCGCTCTGCTCCCCTTCTGCTGCTGCTGCGGCGGTTGCTGCTGCCTTGAATGCCAAATGACATCGGCCTTGGAGGCGGCAGGACGAGGAGTCCAGACTGTCACAGCAGCGGCGTCTCCTCCTCCTTCGCCTCCCACCCTCCCGTGGCGGAGGTCCTGCCTGCCTGCCTGCCTCCCTCCCTCCCGTGGCAGAGGTCCTGCCTGCCTCCCACCCTCCCTCCCTTGGCAGAGGTCCTGCCTGCCAGCCTCCCGACACTGTGAGTGGCAGAGGTCCTGCCAGCCTCCCACCCTCCCGTGGCAGAGGTCCTGCCTGCCTCCGACACTGTGAGTGGCACAGGTCCTGCCAGCCTCCCACCCTCCCATGGCAGAGGTCCTGCCTGCCTCCCACCCTCCCATGGCAGAGGTCCTGCCTGCCTCCCACCCTCCCATGGCAGAGGTCCTGCCTGCCTCCCACCCTCCCATGGCAGAGGTCCTGCCTGCCTCCCACCCTCCCGTGGCAGAGGTCCTGCCTGCCAGCCTCCGACACTGTGAGTGGCAGAGGTCCTGCCTGCCTCCCACCCTCCCATGGCAGAGGTCCTGCCTGCCTCCCACCCTCCCGTGGCAGAGGTCCTGCCTGCCTCCCACCCTCCCATGGCAGAGGTCCTGCCTGCCTCCCACCCTCCCGTGGCAGAGGTCCTGGACTGTAGATAAACTGAACTCAGACTGTGGATAACACACACACACACACACACACACTGTTGCAAATAAGCATACAGATACACATGCACACACTGGTGCGAACACACATACACACACACAAACACAAAGTACAAACAGACACATACGCATACACTGGTGCAAACAGACACACACACACACACACACACACTGGTGTAAACACACACAGACACACTCTCACACAAACACACACATACACATATGCGCTGGTGCAAACACACATTCAGACAGACAGACACACACACACACACACACAAACAATCTGATTGCATAAACAGTGGATGAAGCTCAATTGTTGTTCCCCCCTAATGAAAAGTGCCCTGATGACATGGTTGAGAAAGAGGGCTTTATTTCCCTGGCAACCGGACGCACCTGAAAGAGAAACAAAAAGAAAAGGAAAAAACGCTGCATTGCGTCATTGCATATACAACCCGTTATTAGCAAACACATCAAATGAGTTCTCTAGTCCAGAAGTCACAAACAAAAGATGGTGAATGAAATAAAACCAATTAAAAAAAATAAAAAAAACACCCCAACGACACAATTAAAGTCTGTTTCTGTACACTTGATTTAGCCAACAGCGCTTCAACATCGCAGAGTCAGGATAATCTGAAGTCTATAATGGTTAACTTAAGCTGCCAAGGGGATAGAAACATCTTATGGGCCACAGAGGATGTGAGAGCGCCTGTCATCCCCCGCCTACTTGAACTCAACCGAGGAACTCTTCAGGAGCACACTGATTGAGACCCAGCTGTTGTTGCTCTCAGAATCTATTTCTGTGACATAAATCGGTTTCGAATGGATAAATAAAATGTTTTGGAAGGAGGAGGTTGAATAGACATTTACATTTTAGCCATTTAGCAGATGCCTTTGTCCAAAGCGACTACAACAAATACATTTGACTGAATGTAAGTGAATCATCTATCCACCAGTCACAGCAGGGAAAAGTAATCTATGGCTCAGGCCAGGGGCCTTTGGCAGTCGTCGCGCTAGAAGAAGGAAGAATTTTTTTTCTTTTTTGTCTTTACGACACAGGGGAAACAGTACAAATGGTAAATGGACTTACTTTTATAGCACCTTATTCCAAAGGTCTTTACAATGGCCTCTCATTCACCCATTCACACACACACATTCATGCACCAATGGCAGCAAGCTACCATGCAAGGAGCCGGCCCACTCATTGGGAGTTCAGTGTCTTGCCCAAGGACACCTCAACACGTGGCCAGCCGGGGATCGAACTGCCGAACCGCCGACCTTGCGATCATTAGACGCCGGCTCTACCTCCCGAGCCACAGCCGCCCCAGTACAGGGGGGTAGTAGATGTCTCAGGAGGGACAGTACAGGGGGGTAGTAGATGTCTCAGGAGGGACAGTACAGGGGGGTAGTAGATGTCTCAGGAGAAACAGTACAGGGGGGTAGTAGATGTCTCAGGAGGGACAGTACAGGGGGTAGTAGATGTCTCAGCAGGAACAGTACAGGGGGGTAGTAGATGTCTCAGGAGGGACAGTACAGGGGGGTAGTAGATGTCTTAGGAGAAACAGTACAGGGGGGTAGTAGATGTCTCAGGAGGGACAGTACAGGGGGGTAGTAGATGTCTCAGGAGGGACAGTACAGGGGGGTAGTAGATGTCTCAGGAGGGACAGTACAGGGGGGTAGTAGATGTCTCAGCAGGGACAGTACAGGGGGGTAGTAGATGTCTTAGGAGAAACAGTACAGGGGGGTAGTAGATGTCTCAGGAGAAACAGTACAGGGGGTAGTAGATGTCTCAGCAGGAACAGTACAGGGGGGTAGTAGATGTCTCAGGAGGGACAGTACAGGGGGGTAGTAGATGTCTTAGGAGAAACAGTACAGGGGGGTAGTAGATGTCTCAGCAGGAACAGTACAGGGGGGTAGTAGATGTCTCAGGAGGGACAGTACAGGGGGTAGTAGATGTCTCAGGAGGGACAGTACAGGGGGGTAGTAGATGTCTCAGGAGGGACAGTACAGGGGGTAGTAGATGTCTCAGGAGGGACAGTACAGGGGGGTAGTAGATGTCTCAGGAGGGACAGTACAGGGGGGTAGTAGATGTCTCAGCAGGAACAGTGCAGGGGGGTAGTAGATGTCTCAGCAGGGACAGTACAGGGGGTAGTAGATGTCTCAGCAGGGACAGTACAGGGGGGTAGTAGATGTCTCAGGAGGGACAGTACAGGGAAAATCAAATACAGTGAAATCAAATCGGCTAATGTTAAACTCTGTACATCACTCATGCTTCTCATCAAATAAAAAATGTAAAAAAAGAAATAAAAAAAGAAACGACATCTTAGGTATAAATAAAGGCAGCAGCTTCTGCCACTCGCAAGTATCTGGTGAGTAGATGTATCCTTGGTTGAAGGACAGCAGTAGGATCCAACTGAAATCTCATCAAGTTCCTTTGGTTTTTAATCATGACTAAGACAAAAAAAAGTGTCAAAAGGTGATTTGGTTGAATTGAACGATTGACATTTTTAAAAAAATCCACAAGTATGTGTCGGATAAGTTCAGAGCTAAAGCCTTCAGTTGAAGCATTCTGTTAAACCGTCCCAAGCCCCAACTTCCTCCCCCCAAAAAAGACAGTATATATATGAAATACACCCTTCTGGCAGACACCTTGATCTAAAGGTGTTGAATCAAACTTATTTACAGACTTGTCACCTCCTCCGCAGACACATTGAAGGTGGAATTTTAAATTGAAAGCAGACTTTTTGTTGACTCCTTATGCAACCTCACAGGGAGAAATGTGATTAGTAGAAAAGGCCTCATCACGGCGTGGGAGGAGGATATCTGACTGCAACAGCTTTTAGAAGACTGGAACGACGGCTTTGTTTTTTTTAAAGATGTTTAATTAGTCATACTGTGGACGACAGGGCTCGTTTAATATGAATAACAATGACACTCTTACTCATCCTTGTTAGAGCATTTCGGTAAGATTCCCTCCCGTTGTTTAATGCATGAATCAATTTGAGGAGAGTTCAGTTGTTCAGACTAGTGGGCGTTTCAGGATTTAGACAACTTGTTTAATTAGCTTGTCTGGAATTGTTTGTTTGTTTGTTTATTAGGATATCGTTGAGCTAATCTTGTACGAGTCCTTGTCCTTCAGTTCTTGTATGTCCAACTTTCAACAATCGTAAAATAACACACACCTTGAATCCTCTTTTACCTTTTTTGGTCTTACCCTGAAGAAAACTGTGTCGTCATATTCAACCTAACTTTACTAACACTTAATCTATCAGCATTGGGGTTAATGGTGTGATTGGATCATGGACGTTGTGGGTAAACAGGAGTGGCTTCGATGATGGCTAAGTCCTAAGAGTCGCCCGCTGCCCCAGTTACACTCACGACAGACAGCCACCGGCATACTCCGTCCTCAAAACTTCCCTTCCCTGTCCTGCCCTCTAGCCCCTGCCCTGCCGTGTCCTGTCCTGCCCTCTAGCCCCTGCCCTGCCATGTCCTGTCCTGCCCTCTAGCCCCTGCCCTGCCGTGTCCTGTCCTGCCCTGTCCTGCCCTCTAGCCCCTGCCCTGCTGTGTCCTGTCCTGCCCTGTCCTGCCCTCTAGCCCCTGCCCTGCCGTGTCCTGTTCTGCCCTGTCCTGCCCTCCAGCCCCTGCTCTCCACCTGCCCTCCATCTGCCCTGTCCTGCCTTGTCCTGCCCTTTCCTGCCCTCCCCCTCCCCCTCCCCTGCCCTGCCCTGCTCTTCACCCCCACCCCAACCCCCCCTGCACCCCCACCCGGAGGCCGGTGTTTCAGCATGGCAGGCACAGCCACACCGGGGCACAGGCATAGTGGTGGGGGGGGGGGGTGGGGGAGCAAACTGGTGGTGCTGGGGCAGTTTTCATTCCTCTGAAACAAGAGGCAGGGCCAGGATTCACCAGGGGGTCCATCCAAGCTGGGATGAAGTGTGTGTGTGTGTGGGGGGGGGGGGGGGGTAGGAGGGAAGGCGGGGGTTGGGGCAGGGGGGAGGAGGAGAGAGGTCAGGGGGAAGGGAGAGGGCAGAGGGGGTACAAGTGGAGACACAACCC
Organism: Nansenia antarctica; assembly: GCF_963989245.1. Taxonomy (NCBI): domain Eukaryota; kingdom Metazoa; phylum Chordata; class Actinopteri; order Argentiniformes; family Microstomatidae; genus Nansenia; species Nansenia antarctica. Next base: position 30,750,841 of record NC_137674.1, on the reverse strand, counting down.
CATAGTCGGCATAGAGAGGAAACTCATCTTAATTGGAACTATCTCCATGATACAAATGAGACGTTCTACGTAATCCTCCCGATCTACGCTTTTGAGGATACAGTTGTTAAAAGAAATTCACAAAGGGATTGATTTTCAGAAGACGTTTTTTTTTTGGGGGGGGGGGGGGGGGGGGGGGGGATGGGGTTGGCACCCACCGACGTGAGGACATATCAAAAGCAGGCTAATTCGAGGCGTGTCTGAATGAATGGATCATGTCAAGCAGGATCTCTTCGACGGCTTGTTTAAAAAACGCTTTAGGGGGAATTTACATAAGAACAGAGAACATGTCTGAAGGCTGACATGGAAAAGGAGTGTCTGTGTGTCTTGGCTGTAGGTACAGTAACAGCTTGCACCACAGACTTTCAAGTCTGCTCCCTTGTTCAGACGTCAGGTATCATCATTACGAGGCAAAGTTAAAAGTCGTTTTTTTTTTTTTCTTCTTTTCTTTACATTTTAACTATTTACGGTAGACACTTTTAATCCAAAAACATTTACAATGAGAGATTACACAGACAGTACTCCCTGGAGTAATTTAGTCCTTAGTCAAGAGCACACTAGTGGTGATGTTCCCAGGCGGGATTTTGAACCTCATGACCTTTTGATCACCAGTCCAATTCCACTATCCACTAGGCCACCACTACCCTGACACAATTAATCAGCTTTATTCTTCTCCTGCAGGCTCCAACCATGCTATTATACCTCCTCCTTCCCCACATCCCATCCATTCCCAATGACATGATGATGTGATATATCTCCAGGTAGAACTGCAACATGTAATTAGATGCTACGGTTGTACTGAAACCAACCCTTTTAAATGTCAAGCCCAAACGTCACTCCCAAGCCCTGCATAGACATGCTACTATACCATCCCGCCATCTGTAATTTGTATCACGCCTCAACAGTATTCCCTGACACTCCCCCTGCCTATCATGGTTCTGGACTGTCTTGTACCTCGTAAAAAAAAAAAAATCGGCTCTAAGTTACCCCGTTTCACCCCCTGCATCACCCTACCTCACCCCTGCCTTCAGGTCACGGCCCGGCCTGGCCTGTCCTGGCTTGACTTGACTTGGCTTGGCTTGGCTTGGCTTGGCCCCTGGGGTGGTTGTTTATCCCCCCGGCCCCTCCGGTTCTGGCGTCCCACAGAGCCTCTCAGGCAGAACGAAGCACACATCCAATTAAACATTGTGGCGAGCACAGTGGTCCTACGAGGACTTCAATGCCGCTGATTAATCCACTTTGTGTCTAATTTGTTTGGATGCTTATGAAACCCTGATTCAGCTACCAATACGGCGTCCACGTCACGTAATATGCCGAAATACTGAATGGCCAGCGATACCGTACGATGGGAAAAGAAAAGATCTGTTTTATGTCCGATTTTTTGGGGCCATACTTTAGTGTGATTTGTAGATTTGAGCTTTAAAATAGTCAAGGTTATGCTGCACTTAGAACTAGCTAACCTGGTATGTCAAATCATAATATTCAAATCATGAGCAACCTTGCAAGCTTAAATGTTGTTTATAAGCTAGCTACAGTAATTACAGTGAGAACCTGTTTCAGACACTGGTTTAGTGTCTGGTGAGTGCATGTGTGTGACTCAAACAGACATCTTCAAAGTCAATTCACAATTCAGAACAATTGTTGTGGTTGGCTTGAGATATTGAGCGCCTGTGAGAAATGTACATCACGCATAAAGGAGCCTGCCTCCCCCTGTCATAACAGACAACAGAGCTATTTTTCACAAGATCAGAATTCAGGGGCATTCTCTGTCGACGCAAACCACACCACACAACAGAACGGCGGCTGAAGAGAATGACATCGGACACATAAATATTGATCACACCAAATTAGACAGTTTCCCTGTTCCCTGATCCCGCTGGTTTGTTCACAGCGGTTTGTCACAGAACTTGAGGAGAAGCTGAAGTGAAAGGAAGAGAGAGAGAGAGAGAGAGAGAGAGAGAGAGAGAGAGAGAAGGAGAGTGAAAGAGGGACACAGACAGAGACAGAGAGAGAGAGAGAGAGAGAGAGAGTGACTGATCTATACTTGGTTGTTTCTCTCTCCCTCTCTAGCGGCCATCTGTCCCAGACTGAAGCTCGCGGCAAGGCTTGGCATCAGAGAGGAGGACACAGACGGGCTACCACTAATAGGTAGCAAGGACAGACACAGGGAGGAGACGCATGAGGCCAATTATTTCTGGATGTCTCTCCCTCTCCATCGTTTTAGTCATCGGTGTATTATGTGAAATGAAAAAGAGTGAAAGAAAAGAGTTGTTGAAACTTGTGGTTCAAAAGGTTTATTTTTTTTTATTTTTTTGGGGGGGGGGTGTACGTATTACAATACAGCGAGATTTCACCCTGTTGCTCAAACTTGTTTTTTTACAGAGTTCCTTTACTTTTGCCGTTGCGTATCAAATATAGCCTGATTGCAATAAGCTGTCACTCTGTTCTTCCTCAGTGATTTCTCCTGGTGAGATTTATGGTGGGAGGTATTGTTTGAGGCAGGTCACAGCGAGGCAAGGTCATTCAGAGCTGAAAGGCTTTCTTTCAGGCACCAGAAAAGCCCATATTGTTCCAATGCTTCTAAATTTGGACCGTCGATTATCCCAGCAGACCAACACAGGGAGATATTTTTCTGGTTTTTCAGGATTTCTCTAATTTATTTATATGTTCTAGGTCAGATGTTTGTATATATGTATTCTCTTACCAAGTTAATCAGGTTAATTATTATTGTAGGCTACCCCTCAGTAAATTATTCAGCCTATGGACTAAATAAGCTCAAGCCAGTTCTTTGAGGTGAATTCCTTGAGTTTCCAGGCAGAAGCTGGTCTTGATTGCATAATAATATCGTATTTCTACCAGGCGACACTAGGCATGGGCGATGTTGTCTTCTGATGTTCAAAGCACAGCATGGCACAGTCTTTTTTCATCAGCATTCATCTGGGAAGTCCAATTGAGGTCATGACGCTTCTCTACAAGTGAGAGCCGGTCGTGATAAACTTAATAGCTAGGGCGAGCGGATTCACTTCGTTACAGTAACTAGCTAAATACACGTCTTCTGTACAATGAAGGCTGTAACTTGTATTTCACACCGATCATAGCCACTTTGTTTTCTAACATGTTGTTCTTGCAGAGCGAAAAGCATGTTTACTTGTTTAGTTTTTCACAGCTTTTTAAACTCTGCAGAGACATACAGCATGAAGGTTCTGGAATCTGGCACCCCATAACAGCTACATCAGGTTCATCAGTCGGGCAGCTTTGTACGTTAGTCATTAGTCTTGCTTGAGAACATCGCTTTGTTTACAAAGCCTACCAGTAAACAACTTAATACAAATGAGGACTTGTTAGGTAACCATTTTTTATTAATATCAACCTTATTATACAGAACCTACTGTATCTCCATGTCAGGGGAGGCTGGTGGAGGTAGAAATCGGAGGACGGGCACATTGTAATGCATGGAACGGAATGAGGAGTGGGATCGAACACACGTGCATGTGTTGACATTGCATGCGTTACAAACAAGCCCGTCCTCTGATTTTCTACCTCCACCAGCCTCTCCTGCTGCATCTCTCTCTCTCTCTCTCTCTCTCTCTCTCTCTCTCTCTCTCTCTCTCTCTCTTATATACCGGACACATCTGGACCTAATGAACAGAGCAGAGAGATGTAAATGAAAGCAAACTGCACCGCAGTGGGTTTCAGGCTGACAAGACGGGGTGGGGGGGGGCGGGGGTGATGTATTTAACAAGATGAGAAAGATTCATATAACATGTTGATGCTGGGTGACTCGCCGCTGGTTGCTCAGATACACAGAGCAGTGCTTAGTATAGTGGAACAGTTCATTCAAGTTGAACAGAAACACTGGTCCCCTTTGATTCAGGGAGAGGTAGGGGGGGAGGAGTGGAGGAGGGGACGCGGCAGTTTGATACAGTATGAGGGAGGTATCAGGGGAATGAATCTAAAGAGAGAGAGAGAGGGGGGGGGGGAGAGAAAGAGAGAGAGAGAGGGAGAGAGAGACAAACTGCATTGATGGATATAGTAAAACCGTCTTTATGATATTCCATCAGTTGTGGTTTCTGGAGCCCTTCCATCTCAATGAGTATGCGGGAGGCACTGGCTCTTTTTCCAGTTCTGCATTGTCCCCAGATGAACCACCCGTCTCTGCCAAGAATCCTGCACAGTTTACAGAAGGTAACTGGGTTAGAAGCCAACACTGTTTCTCGGCATCAAAAAAAGGAAGGAAAAAAAAAGTGAGAAAATTCCTACAGCAAATGAGAAGTAAGCATTTTTTTTTTTCAATACACCTTTTGTTCAGGGTGCTGTGAGAAAGTAGGGAGGAGGATTACAGACAACAGAAAGCAGGTAAGGGGAGGGGGGGAGGACATAAGAGGATAACAGAGGCAGACAGACAGACAGACAGAGAGACAGAGAGACAGAGAGACAGAGAGAGAGAGAGAGAGACAGACAGAGAGACAGAGAGAGGCACAGAGAGAGACAGACAGACAGAAAGAGAGACAGATAGAGAGAGAGAGACAAGGAGAGTGAGAGACAGAGAGAGAGAGAGAGAGAGAGACAAAGAGAGAGACAGACAGAGAGAGAGAGAGAAAGACAGAGACAGTGTATAACCACGAGGTAACAAAGGGAAGATCATTTCCAGGACACAGGATCCTCAAGTGCACTCTGTGAGGACATCATTGATGTCGACAGAGAGAACTCAAAAACAGATGAATTCGGGTACATGCTCAAGGCAACAGTGAGAATGCCTGGCTTGCCTCACTTGCGCACAGAGAGAGAGAGAGAGAGAGAGAGAGAGAGAGAGAGAGAGAGAGAGAGAGAGAGAGAGAGAGAGAGAGAGAGAGAGAGAGAGAGAGAGAGAGAGAGAGAGAGAGAGAGAGAGAGAGAGAGAGAGAGAGAGAGAGAGAGAGAGAGAGAGAGAGAGAGAGAGAGAGAGAGAGAGAGAGAGAGAGAGAGAGAGAGAGAGAGAGAGAGAGAGAGAGAGGAAGAGAGACAGAGAGACAGAGAGAGAGAGAGAGAGAGAGAGAGAGAGAGCGGTGTCGTAGCTATTGCAGAGGCTTGGGGTCCGTAACGATGTGTGAGTCAGTTAAAAAGAGAACATGTTGTTAGCCCACGCCAGGGGAGACTGGTGGAAGCATAAATAAAAATCAGGTCCTCCGATTTCTACCTCCAACAGACTCAACCTTGCCTACGCCATTCGCTGCAGATCCTCTGTTGTTGCTCTGGATGTGGAGCTGTCCACATAGAAATACACCATTGCCCTTTATGTATTTAGTTCGTTTTTTCATTTAACCTTTATTTTGGCAGGGAGTCCCGTTGAGGCCAAGCTCTCTTTTATACGGGAGCCCTGGAAACACACTTAACACCACTTAAAATCATACATCATATGATACAATCATACATTATCATTTGCAATCATACATCATGGTCTCAAACTGAGGCTAAACTGATCCTGGACAGATAGAAGCGGGGGGGGTAGAGATATATCAAGGACAGGGGAGGTGGGCATGCCGCCTGGAGGCACTTCACTGCAATGTAATGCAATTGGAATAGAATAAAGAACGGTGTGTTTGATATCATTTCCCCTTCAAGTTTCATGCATTACAAATGATATACAATTGCTAGCCTAAACATTCATTATAGCCTATTAACCTGGAATGGCTTCATAATCACTTGAGATGTTGTGTACGACACACGTTTTGCTAAACATAAGTCAGTTCAAGCCAAGGTCCTGAAGAATTTCTGTCTTTTTTTTTTTTTTTCTTCTTTCTTCCAGTTTATGATTATTAGGCGTACTTGAAATCTACAAAGCCGGAAGAAACATGCGTTTGAAATAAAGCTGCATTGCGTTCCTCTGCCTACATTACATTGTCTCATTTAAATTCATCTCGTAGAACAAGAAGTGCTGAGGGCATTGAGCAATGGAAAACATTGCTCACCATATTCTCCACTCATGGTCATAATCAAAAATGAATGCTCTTCACCAAGAACAACTCAAGTTTAGGTCTATATCATTTATACTTTAGTAGTTCACACTGTTTTGTAAACTTGCGGATTCCCCAGAAGCAGCAAGCAGCAGACAATGTGTTGTGTTTCTTATTGATTTACAGTCCTGTCTAGACATTTTTTTATATTACCATGTTTCTTATTTATGTGAAATATACCTACTCAGACGATCAGACCGACCTTCAACATTGAAATGTGGTTGAAATATGTGACAGCTAGGGTCTGGTTGAAAAGTCCACAAGTCCTCATGGTCATACATTGAAACTATTGAAAATAGTTGAAGAAGATATTTGAATGTTGGTCCACCTCAAACGAAATTGCAGAGAAACTGAATCAAATCATCGTTCTGAATCAAAACACAGACAAAACAGCTGCTAATAGCTAGGGCTAAAAAGGAACATTGCTACAAACATCTAACTGCATGTTTAGCACATCACAACATGCTGATAAAACATCAACATGCTAAAAACACATAACTACACATAATTAGATGATCACACAGTCCTTGCTTTTGAACACGTCCTAAAACTAAAGTTTGTTAACAATGTCATGTATCACTTACCAGTAAACATTATCATTCCGGCAGGGTAGGATTTGGTCAAATCAGGTGTAAGTGGTGTAAATGGGTACAGGACAGGCTCATTGTAATGAATGGAATGAGGAATGGTATCAAAGTACAGTACGTGTAGTCTTGGGGCGGCTGTGGCGTAGAGTCGGCGTCTAATGATCGCAAGGTTGGCAGATCGGCGGTTCGAGCCCTGACTGGCCACATGTCGAAGTGTCCTTGGGCAAGACACTGAACCTCAAATTGCTCCCAATGAGCGGGCCGGCGCCTTGCATGGTAGCTTGCCGCCTTTGGTGTGTGAATGTGTGTGTGAATGGGTGAATGAGAGGCCATTGTAAAGCACTTTGGAATAAGGTGCTATATAAGTCAGTCCATTTACCATTTGGTGATGAATGTGGCTTTAAAGAGGTTTTATGGTTTTATGATGGGGGAGGCTAAGGGGAAACACATTTACGTTTTAGATAAATGTGGTCACGGTCAAGGTTAGGGTTAGGGTTAATGGTTTGGTTACGGTTAAGTTTAAGGTTAGGGTTGAGGTTAAAGTTAGGGTTAGGGTTAACGGTTTGGTTATGGTTAGAGTTACGTTTAAAGTTACGGTTAGGGTTAGGGTTCAATGGTTTGGTTAACGCTAAGGTTAAGGGTAGGGTTAGGGTTAACGGTATGGGTTAAGTTTAGGGTTAGGGTTTGGGTTAATGGTTTACAGGCCCAGAATATGTCCCCTTTGTGACTCCGTTTCATGACGTCCATCCAACACAAACAAAATAAAAGAGTTTGTGCGTCAAACTAGCTTTGTCCCCAGAACAATCAAACCAGCTTTGGCATTTACTGTACATTATTTGTTTGCCATGACAAAAAAGTGTTTGGCATACATTAAAAAAACTAACAAACAAAAAAACCTTTACAGTGTGCGTCAGAGAGGGACCCCAGATCGGGTCGTGGACAAGGTTGTGCATGCCTGGTTTACAGCTGTGCTGCAGTTAGATATTACCCATGGGGTTTACAGTAACTGCTGTTGGTTAGGAATTGATTCAGTAACTGGCTGCATGTGTTCCTCAGACCTTGAAAGCATTTGTTGCATGAGCACAGCCAGACGCACCGTAAACTGGCTGGGGAACAGCTAACACAACACTCAGACAGAGCTGAAAAGCACTTCCTGACAGGAAGGATGAATGGTCATCCAGTGGATTGAGGAATGGTATCAAACATCACGAGTAGATCATTGCCAGATCGTCCTGTGTGACGGCTAACTCTGGTGGAGGCTGGTGGAGGTAGAAATCGGAGGACGGGCTCATTGTTAATGCATGGAGCAGAATGAGGAATGGTGTTAAACACAACATGTTTGACACCACACAGGCGATCTGGCAACGATCTGCTCATGAAGATGTTTGATACCATTCCTCATTCCATTCCGTGCATTACAATGAGCCCGTCCTCCGATTTCTACCTCCACCAGCCTCCCCTAGGTAACAGTATAATCATTCAGTCCCACTTGACTGGAACAAAACCTGCGTATGTAATTACATTTTCTATGTGTTCATACAATACAATATTTCTAGTAATTCATTAGAATTATTTTTTATTTCTTTTTTTATAATTATTTTTTTGCTCTAGGCTGCTACCCAGGCATAGAGCAATCTAACCAGGTTTGACATTAAAACAATCATTGTCTCAATATTAAAGGGGCAATCTGGGATTGGTACATCCATTTCTTTATACTTTAAAATGCACAATATATAGCCATTGATTCCTTATCAAGTTATGCCTCATGAGCTTAGATCAATTGTCTAACCCAAACTATAAGCTTGTTTTACTTCATTGTAAATAATTTAATTGTAACCAACACTGTACATCTTAAAAACATGGTTAAAACTATAATGTGCATATCATGGATGGTTAGTCCTTTCATCCATATTTCTGTCTATGAAATTGAGAGTGGTTACATTTCTCCCATCCGTCATGCTGTTTACCAAAAACGTTGCAGGGAGCCCACTTTGTTGTTGTTTTGAATTACAGATTGCGCCTTTAACGTGCTTTTGATCTATGGGCATATAAATGGCGTCCATTATTTTTCAGATCATAATGATTGGATTGTGATGACACATCCTCAACGCGGTAATCAGCACCGCCTGATGAGTTCAGGTCCCGGAGACACAGAGAGAGGCAGCGCATCTGGTGGCACAGTCAGGGCAACCGGCCTGGCTGCCAACTTCTTCCCGGGTTGCATCACAATGAGATTCTAATGGCCAGCGTGAGATCAGACAGGCCCTGGCCCATTAAATCAACAGGTCCCATCACAGGTGCCCAGGGGCTGCTGTAGCACTGACACGTTGTCTGTGGGCAGAAACCACAGCGGTCAGGCCAAGATCCTACTGCTTAGCTGGCTATCACATCACATGGTTTATGTATGGACCCCAAACGGATCAAAATGACTTAAATAAAGAGGGCCATGTCTGTGAAATGTGCTTTTCTATTTCATCCTATTGCCTCGTGTTGGGTTTGGTGGTAAAAGCAAAGGTGGGGGGTGGGGGGGCGGTTGGGGGGGAGCTAGTTGTGTTCAAAGTAACTAAATTATAAATATTCTTCCATTTCTACACTGTTACTAGAACAATAACAAGCTTCAAACTAGACATGGGGAGGCTGGTGGAGGTAGAAATCGGAGGACAGGAATGGAATGAGGAATAGTAGGGAACGGAACAAATAATGGTATCAAACATGTCTATGGAACGGAATTAGGAATGGCAGTTTTATACCATTCCTCATTCCATTCCATCCCCATCAATGAGCTCGTCTTCCGATTTCTACCTAAATGGAATGTAAAATGGACCTCACTTATATAGCGCCTTATTCCAAAGCGCCTCTCATTCACCCATTCACACACACCAATGGCGACAAATTACCATGCAAGGCGCCGCCGGCCCGCTCATTGGGAGCAATTTGGGGTTCAGTGTCTTGCCCAAGGACACTTCGACACGTGGCCAGCCGGGGATCGAACCACCGAAACGCTGACCTTGCGATCATTGGACACCGGCGCTATACCTCCTGAGCCACAGGCACCCTCTACCTGCACCAGCCTCCTCCTACCTCCACCAGCCTCCACCAGCCTCCCTCTACCTTCAGCAGCCTCCCCTTACACATCACGATGCAGAGCTGAGGGATATGTCCGTAGAAGGCAGGGTGTGCTGGATATTCACAGCTTTGTGTTCCATTACCCTGTATCATTAGTGTTCACCAAACGCCTACATTGCTTGTGAAACATTTAGCACGCAACATGATCGTGCTGTCCATTGGCCAGAGAATTGAACTTATTTTTCTCTGTTACGTGATCCCGAGCATCGGCTGTTTTGGCACACGGTAGTATTTCGTGTGGAAATTTCTGGTGAGTGGGTTCTTACTGTTGATAAGCATCAGTGAAGCGTCAGTTGTATTGTAAAAATAGTTATCATTTCACAACACATAAGTAGGCTATAAAATGGTAACTTTGCGAACTGCCTTGTAAAAAATGTCATAAAACTTGCAGTCTTATGTGTGCTTGTCAGGGTTCATATAAGTGCTTCAAGTAAACAATCACACACACACACACACACACACACACGCACACAGTACATACAGTACATGCATAACATACTGATACAGTTTAAAAACAGTCAAACGTAGTGTGACATCAAGGCATACTGCAAAACGTTCTAATACTAAAAAAACACTTACAACATAGGTGGCAGTGGGGAAGTGTGTCCAGAATGACTGGTACTGACTGAGCATTCAGACACAGGGACTAGGAGGTCTTCTCAGCCAACTTATCAGACTCAACTTTGTTCCACTGGTCCCTTAGAAGATGTTCATACCTTTGACAGATTATGTAACAGCCATAGCCATATTTACTGTATAATGGGTAATGTGACTACATGGGGGAAGAGGAGATAGAAACCCATGTTAGTTGGTGGATAACAAGTGAGGTAACGAATTAATATACAGATACACTTTGAAATAGAATGGTTCAGTAGAAACAAACAGGGCAGAAATACATAATGTCCATCCAATCACAGATTACATACACAGAGAACTGTGTGTGTGTGTGTGTGTGTGTGTGTGTGTGTGTGTGTGTGTGTGTGTGTGTGTGTGTGTGTGTGTGTGTGTGTGTGTGTGCGTGCGTGCGTGCGTGCGTGCGTGCGTGCGTGCGTGCGTGTGTGTGTGTGCGCGCGTAATGCTAGAGGCACATTTGCATCTTCAGATGGACAATAAAGTTATGTCCTATTCCACATTATACATGCAAGTTTTACAAGATTCTAAAAATGTAAGTCACATGTTTGCAAAACTCCCAGAGAGTCATGCTCCTTTGATTTGGGTTAAAGAACCCCAATACCATTTCAAAGACTTGCATTGTAGTGTGGCAGTGGTCCGCTCAAGAGCGTGTGTGTGTGTGTGTGTGTGTGTGTGTGTGTGTGTGTGTGTGTGTGTGTGTGTGTGTGTGTGTGTGTGTGTGTGCCGTGGTGTGTCTGTTTTAAGGGTTACTGTAGGGACGTTATCAAAAAGCGATTCGTTTCTCATCAAACAGATTCTCATCTCTTAATCTTTGGTAATATATTGATTGATTGGTTTACACAGCATTGATGCACAACCGTAGAACGATATGTGACAGGCTTGTCACTGCAGGTCTGTTATAGTCGCACAAATATAGACATGTTATAGACATGTTTTCTCTAGATAGTGTTAATAATGGATTGTGAAAGGTCAACCACTTTTCCAATCGCTTGGGGGTAAAAACGAAGTTAGGATTCATGTGACATCAATTCACAGTTTGTTGAACTGTTTAAGCGATGCGTCGCCGTGCAGACAGGCGCGCGCTGCTGTGTGTGGAATTCGACGCAGTGTTGTCGCACTGTGGCTGCCACGCGATGGAGATGATACCATTATGTAGCCGAATTATCAGAAGTGTAATTTCATTTCAGTTTATTTCAAGGATGGAAAATCACAGAGAGAAATACAACACAAACATATAGCCAGCAGCTCGAACTGAACCAACATCAGTCTCGTTGTATTGAGGGATGAGAAGCTGTGTGGGACTTGGTAAGCGGGTGATCAGTGTGATCAGTGTGTTGAAGAGGCATATCATATCAGTCATGTTGGGGCCAAATCGAAAACGAGACTCCCGTGCGTAACGTGGACTCTGGAGTGTGTATTGATGACAGAGGGAGATTTGCCCCAAATAAAGTGAGATTGGCACACGACCAGTACTCGGTCAATTGCGTTGATATACCGAAATAAAAATGTAGGTATCAGCACCCCATATTTCCACTGCGGCGCCTTCTACTTGGTGATAGAATTGGTAGAGTAAAGGAAGGCTACAGCCTATATCGACTATACGGTCTGTCTGCAGCTTGCATATGGTTTACAGATCGCAGTTGTACTTGTTTGTTGAACCTTTATTTATCCAGGTTAGTCGATCTCGTTGAGATAAATGCGCGTATTCAAGAGACCGGGTTTTTGGAACGACATAGGGCCTAATGCTCACCATCTCGTTACGCACGGAGTCCTCGTTCGGCGTTTCAAGTACAAAGGGGGTATTAGGGGTATTTAGGTAGGCAATATTAATAATTCCACCAGATGCAGACAACTGATGACTGTAGACATCCGATTGAATCAATTGTCCATCGTCATGATTGTATCTACACGTAGGCATATTTGAAATTACTTTTCTTTCTTTTTTTCCTTTTCTTTTTTTTAAAAGAAATTGCAGATTCAAATGTGTGGTATGTAGCCTATACGTGCAACTCCATCGACAATTTGTTTATTTTACAATCAATCCCCAAATGTATGTCTACATGTATGTCAAATATAGGCTATAGATCTTTGACGCACCAGGGCAACTTTTACGCATCTTGATGACTGCCAACAGGATGCGTTAAAGTCGGTCTGAGGCGCCAACATCTATATGAAAAGTACCTGACAATTCATTTATTTGGAAAGATCTAATGCAAATAAACTTAAAAGCTGACGTACGTACGCATGTTCCTGCGTTCACGCTGTGTAGTGAGAAGGTATTTTCAAAGACTATGCTGCATTTGTGTGCGGAGGTGAGCGCAAAAAGAGGCGGACGCGCTTTATTTAAATAACTTGTGCGCCTCACTCATATCCTGTTGCAATGGGCTGTGACTTGGAAGTGGGGAAAACCAGGTGAGGAAACTTTAGCTCAAATGAAATCACGCATTTGCTAGACATAATGAAGACCTACTTCAAAGTAGGAAAGTTAGTGCGTAATCACAAGATACAATCGGGCAAAGAATCACCAACTCAATAAATGCTACATCTCCTATCAAAAACGAATAAAAACAAGTTTACTGATTTAAAACGAAGAGCTAAAGATAAACATTTACCGGAGGCGAGTGAAACCCTGAACGAATGCGAGGAAAAGGCTTTTACAACTCTGATCCTACAACTCTGGTCAGCGTCGACCTGGGGGGGGGGGGCAATCATACTACAGAGGGATAATAGCTAAGAGCCACATATAATCTGTTTGTTAGTTTCGTTTAACATCATATGGTTTAGACTGTTCGTGTACCATTTAGTTGATATGGGCCTAATGTGCTGTTTTGTTTTTAGGATGATCTATTGAGCGCGCCAGTGATGAGTCCGAACCAATACCTCCTGTGCTCAATTGACTCAAGACCAAAAACGAATTATACTGCATCAACGATTGCCATAAAACAAAACGCCGTAGATCACCAACTGTTAGTCAAGCAGTTCATTGAGACGGTCGGCAATGATTGGAATAAAAAAAGCATTGGAAAAGCTCAGCTCCCGATCTCCAAGGCTAAATCCAGAATGGTGTGATTGTCAAATCTATCTGATTACTTGATCACCGGTAGCAGCATCTGTCATCTACACACACAACTGTAACGAGTGGCTATTCTATTTTTATGTATGACGTCTACATAGCCTATGTCTGGCGATAATGCAATTGAAATGGCATTTTATCCCCAAGTATGTTGCGCCACATCCTACCCGCATGGTGCAACTTTTCCAGGGGCGTATGTGCATGTCTTTTTGAAAAGTGAGGCGTGAGGTGCGAATATAATATAAGCATATTTTGTGAAGACGACAGACCCATCTCTGCGAGCCAGGTGCAAATGGAGCGCAGAGGGGTTTGCGCACCGTACCGTGGTAATGCAAATCGGTCTCAAGCCTCAGATGACGGTGGCACGTCTGCTTGCGCCCGTTTAAAGACCACCCTGTTAATGGTTCTCACCCTTCATAAACCAATTAGTCTATTTTGGGACATTTTAAAAGTGCGCCTTGGGCAAAGTTGTGTAGTACTCAATGTCTCTCTCTCTCTGAGTGGTGCGTAATGCTTGATAAACATGAGATGTGAAAGCAGACAGTTTTTTTACACAGTCACGAGCGCCGTCTGGTGATGTCATACTGACAAAAAAATAAACAGTTGAAAATAACCCAAATAACCCGGTAATTTATGACGTATTCATTGACATTCACTTGCTGCAGGTTATACCGGAAGAGATAGGACTAATGTTTTGGAAAATTCAGATGACCCTCTGGGATAATCGTTGCATGTGCAAGCCCTGTTCTTGTAAGCCGAGGTACAGAGTTGCAGGCAGACAATAAGACGAAGATGATTACAACGATTGTTACAATTAATAACTTTTTATGATTGTTGTCAGAATTATTCTTCAGAAATCTTCTCTTGTGTTAAGGGTATCTTGGCTCTTACTGAAAGTACTCTCCTCTTGAGAATGGTTGGTAAAATGAAACGAAACATTTCAAACAATAGTCGTATCGACATGTTTTTGACAGTTGACTGATTGATATCCATTATGGCTATACAATGAACTTATGAAAGAGAACAAACGTTTTCAGACAAATCTGAAGTTTTCTTAGCTTAGCTGGGTGGCTGAAGATGATTCTGTTATTTACACAACATCCAAATAATGTTCAGCCTAATATAAGTGAAGAAGAAATAGACCACATTCGCATTCGCCAATTGCGCGCGACCCCTCTCCACGCCGCTCTCTCCCTCCCTCCCTCCCTCCCTCCCTCTCACACACACACACACACACACACACACACACACACACACACACACACACACTCATCTGGCTCTGTCCCTCCCCTGGCCCATCAGTAGAAGGTAATAGAAGGTAATCCCCACCATGTGAGGAGTCGCCCATGCAGGGTTTGGAGGCGGGCGGTTTTTCATTGAAATCCACTGTCGGTGCTATAAAAAGGGAAGTTATGCGCAGAGAGAAACTTCAGCCTCCAGCACGAGGACAGAGTCATACCCAAGTGTCACTGAACACAGTAGCCTAACAGTAGCCGGTCTGCCGGTCTACCGATCATCATAGCCGGCATGAATACGGTCAAGGCTCTAAAGAACACAATAGTATGTCTCATCCTGCTGCCTCGCTTTTTCATGGCAGCGGTCATGCTGTGGTTTCTTGATTTTCTGTGCATAAGGAAAAGGGTCTTTTTCAAAATGAAGGAACAAGAAGGGAATATTGTCGACCCGCCGCTGTGCATCTCCGACTCCAACCGTATGTTCAGCTGGGAGTCGCTTAAAGCAGTGTGGCACGGCCACAAACTGGACTTCTTGAAATCGGCGCACCTTGGATACTGCGCGCCGAACACCGAAGTTGTCCCGCTGGGGGGGGACAGTAGGCGAAGCCGGCTTCTCGATTACGCGAGAGATAAGAGACCGCTCATCCTAAACTTTGGTAGCTGCACCTGACCTCCGTTTATGGCACGCCTCAAGGCGTTCCAGAGGGTTGTGCAGCAGTACGCGGACATCGCAGACTCTGTAGTGGTGTACATAGAGGAGGCGCACCCGTCCGACGGCTGGATGAGCTCCGACGCGCCGTACCAGATCCCCAAGCACCGCTGTCTGGAGGACCGGCTGAGTGCGGCTCAGCTGATGAACCTGGAGGTCCCCGGGTGCTTCGTGGTGGCGGACAGCATGGAGAACTCGTGCAACGCCGCGTACGGGGCATATTTCGATAGACTTTACATCCTCCAAGACGGAAAGATTGTGTACCAAGGTGGAAGGGGACCTGTGGGATACCGCATTTCGGAGCTGAGGGACTGGCTCGATCAATTCAGAAAAAGTGTTGCAAATCCCAGAAATGTCGTTATTCATGTGTAGATTTAGATTTTAAATTATTTGTTTTAGGCGTCAGCCTTAGTAGAATGAGTTGCGTCTTACTGAGCTGCTATGAGAACTACACATTTCACACACTGCAGTGTTACAAAGTGTTACGGCTCCAATAAGTGTTAAACAAGGGGGACAAGGAAGTTCTTCAACTGTGTTCTTTCAACCTGGGTAGTTTAGGCTATTTATCCTCCTAATGCATGGCTGCCAGAACAGTCTTGTTTTAGTCCTAGTTCTTCTGATCTTGGACATCTCAACGAGTTAGGTAGACGATCACCTGTGAAGTTTAACCCCTTATATTCATCAGAAAGGTTTATTTGTAAATACAACTTGTGTTTCTGTTCATATTTTTCCCCTTGATCTAAACCTGTATGGTGCGAATGGAGAGTGGATGAGGAAGGTGCGCTTCCGCACTGCCAATTTCGCCAGTATTTTTGTGAAGTTCGGTTTTTAAAAGGTTTGCAACCAGAAAACTGATACTGATGTGTTGGTACTGGAGATCATGGTGATGTGATGCGCAATCTTTTTACCTATGTTTTGTATTGTAAATATTGTTCACTTCTTATGGTATTTTTTTTTATATAATAAAATGTCTTATTCTACTCCTCTGGGAAATAACATCTTCTTCTTTACAACATTTGGTTCTCGTTGTGAAAGGTGCGTTTGAGGCTTGCGGAGGAAATGTTTGTTTCTTCACAAGTTGTATTTAAATGAGCAAATGATTCGAAGATGGCACACTCAAGGACAGGTTATTTAGACTGTGAAACCGAGCATGAAATATGAACACAAATGTCTTTGAATACAAATGGACTATAATGTTTAATATGTCAATGTTGTCACATTGATTATTGTCATAGACTACACGGTGACAACAAACTTGCATTGTGCGATTACCCAATTACATGCAGAAATCCCCCTGAACTCTTAATCTCTATGAATTGTGTTCAACAAGCAAAGCATAACAATTTGCATCAATTCTCACTGGAAATATCAGTGACATTGAACATATATTATTTTCATACATTTCTGAAACCGTTTTGCATTTAAGTCGAGGAGATGTAGGAGATGCACGTTCTCATTCTAGAATGTTAAGACTCTCATTCTAGAATGTTAAGACTCTGGAGGACGGTCTTTTTTTAGGGGAACTACAATATTTTTGCTACACTATTAAATGAATAACTCTAGATGACCAACCTGCATAGAAGGAGGGGCAAGCTTTACCAAGAGAACAAGTGTATGTACACAATCATTAGAATTATGAATTATTATGAAAAGGTATCTCTTTAAATCACAAACCGTCATTCTTTAATTTCATCCCATTTGAATGTATTTGATGGACTGTTAGAGCAACATGATTATGTGCCTTGCAACCTGCATAGAAAACTATTGAAAGCCATGTCATTATTGTGTTGCAGGCCGTCATGTAAACAGATTGATGCTTTAGAGATTCACCTTTAGCCAGCGCTGTCTTCAGATGTCTTGGGAAAGCTCCTTTTGATGTCGCACGAATTAAGGATGCGGCACAGCATCCCCACCTTCTGTTAGACTGAGACACATCTCTCACTCTCTCTCACTGTCTCTCTCTCTCTCTTTCTCTCTCTCTCTTTCTCTCTCTCTCTCTTTCTCTCTCTCTCTATTCTCACTCTCTATTCTCACTCCCCCCTCTCTCTCTCACTCTCTCACTGTCTCTCTCTCTCTCTTTCTCTCAATCTCTTCTCACTCTCTATTCTCACTCCTCCCCTCTCTCTCACCCTCTCTCACTCTCTCTCACTGTCTCTCTCTCTCTCTTTCTCTCTCTTCCCAATCTCTATTCTCACTCCCCCCCTCTCTCTCTTTCTCTGTTTTCTATTCTCGCCCCCTCCCTCTCTCTCTCTCTCTCTCTCTATCTCTCGCTCTCTCATTCTCTCTCTCTCTCTCACGCACACACACACACACACACACACACACACTTAATCTTGTGTCAAATGAGGACGGCAAGCCCTCAATTTCAGCGAACGTGAGAGAGACGAGAGAGCAACCATGACAGAGACAGAGAGACACACACACACACTCACTCAAACACACACACACACACACACACACACACGTACACGCACACATGCACACACACACACACGCACACGCACACACACACACACACACACAAACACACGCACACACACACACACACACACACACAAACACACGCACACGCACACACACATACACACACAAACACACGCACACACACACACACACACACACACAAACACACACACACACGCACACACACACACAAACACATGCACACACACACACACACACACACACACACACATACACACGCACAAGCTGAAATCATCACAGAGTGTTCCAGGATCACCGTGACCAAGCTAAACTTAGAGGTCGACTCTTCACTTAAAAAAAGTTTCTTTGTATAACCCCCTTACATAAACAAGCCACCTCTTTATCTCTGAGTTCTCCCAGTCTCCTTTATCAAAGAAGGGCACGGTGCTCCAGACATTTGCCCAGAGTACCGCACGTGTCCCTGGGCCGATGGCTGTCTAGAACCAGACTCCAGAACCAGAACCAGATGTGTTAAAAACATCCTCTGCCACGGCCTCAGACCTTCTCATCAAACTACGACATCAGACCTTTTCAAGTCGCCAGCCCTCTTTCTTTCTCCACCCGGTGCAGACACACTGCACAAACAGCATGTTATAAAACCAGTCTGCCCTTGTGAGGGGGCTTTCATTCCGCACAAAATCGTTTTTTTCCTCATAAATGAGTCCTATTGTGCCAGTGCCACTTTGGGATTAAATATTTATTTGTGTGTCCACCTGCACATTCACCCCCCCACACACCCCTCCCAAAAAATAAAAGATCTATCTGAACAAAACTAAAAATGTTCTCATCTTCTAACCTGTTTCAGAAGTTGGTTCGTCTGCCGGGACTTCTATGATTCATAAAAGTCCCATGACAGTATATCAATAAGTGGATGTCAGTCTAGATGATTAAACGAATCAAATGTATACTGTAACTCGAACAGCGCTGTGTTTGTCAGCTATTTCTGACACCAAAAAACTGTTTTTTTCCCGCCTGTTGCTTGGTTACGGTGTTCTCGTGGTGTGACAGGGGCTTACTCATAACAAGCAGAGACTTATTCCTGCCTGTCCCTTACCAGCAGCCCCACCAGGCAGGCTAATAGTATAGATTACCACTGGTTTCCCAGACAATACTAGGCAGAAATCCCTTTGATTCAACACTATTGCCTATAAGCTTAATGGATCAATGTTGAAAAATGATACTGAGTAGATATTGAGTTGTCATGTTCGATCAAATTCTACTGGATATCAGGTGGTTCAGAGGATGTTGAGTACATTTACATTGTTGGGATTTATCCAAAGCATTTTGTCTAAGTAAGTGAATCTATCAGTCATCGTAAGTAGTAGAGTAGTGTGTTGAAATCATGTGTGACAGGGTCTGGTGAAAAAGTATGTGTCATACATTGAAATGTGAAAAGAAGATATGCTTATTTGAATGTTGGTACTGCTCAAACCAAATACCAGAGAAACTTGCTCTGAATCAAAACACACGCAAAACAACTGCTAGTAGCTAGCAAGCTAACAAGGGACGTCGCTGTGAACATCTAACTGCATGTTTAGCACATCACAACATGCTGAAAGAACATCAACATGCTAAAAACACATACAGTACACATAATTAGAGGATCACATAGTCCTTGCTTTTGCACACGTCCTAAAACGTACGTTTGTTTACAGTCCATCTATCACAGTAGCCTACAGCAGACTATATAGTGAATCCAATTCACAAATTCTAAGTATTTAGTGATCCTAAAGCTGTTGTTTGTGATATTGAGTGGGCTCTTCAACGGAAAACACTTGGGAAAAAACGGGGGGGAAAACGGTCATTTGCGCGACTTGAGAATTGCCGACATGCAGACCTTTTCACCAGACTGTGTCACATATTAATGTTGCTGAAGACAGGATGTATGACTACAGCAGGGGAGGCTGGTGGAGGCAGACATCGGAGGACGGGCTCATTGTAATGTGTGGAACGGAATGAGGATTGAGGAATGGGGAATGTTTGGTACCATTCCTAATTCTGTTCCATGCGTTGCAATGAGCCCGTCCTCCGATGTCTACCTCCACCAGCCTCCACTGGTCAAAGTAGATGGGAACTATTCCTCCTGTGCCTTCACTTTCTGCCCTATCTGTACCGATAGTGGCCTGTAGGGGCGCTATACCAGCTACTGCATGTTGAATGTACAACGTGACCAATAAAGCAGTTTGATGAATGGCGACCAAGTGTGTGTGTGCACATTGATACATGGTACCAGGAGTGGGGTGACACTAGCCTACAAAAATGAATAACATTCGGTCGCCGGACGAGTTGAAGTTAAGTGGAAATGTCCACGAGAACTGGAAAGCTTTCAAGCAAAGTTTTGAGCTGTACGTGTTGGCAATCGGTCTGGAAGAGGCGAAACATGAACGTCGAAGGGTAGCACTGCTTCTCACAGTGGCAGGCAGAGCCGCGAGGGACGTTTTCAACACGTTTCGGTTTCCTGAGGGCGATGACCAAAAGTATGCAGCAGTGCTAGCAAAGTTTGAGGAATATTGCACACCTAGGAAAAATGAGACGTACGAACGGTATGTTTTTCGCAACAGAGTACAGGCCGAGTCAGAATCCATTGAACAGTTTGTCACGGACTTGCGTCTGAAAAGCCAGTCGTGCAACTTTGGCACATTGTGTGACTCGCTAATAAGGGATCAGGTCGTCATCGGCGTTGTCGACAAGAAGGTGAGAATGCAACTGCTCAGAGAATCCAATTTGAGCCTGGAGAAGGCAGTACAAATCTGCCAGGCGTCAGAGAGCGCCAAGATGCAGCTCAAGTCATTCGAGCCCGAACCAGCATCGGTGGACCCGGTGCATGAGAGAGTGCATGAGAGGGCCGCTAGCAGGTGGAACAGCAAAGGAAAGTCCCGCGCGCCCAGGCCCACAAAGGACACAGACTGTGACAGATGCGGGGGCAGACATGCAGCGAATAACTGCCCGGCTTACGGTGTGGACTGTCGCAAATGCGGTAGGAAGAATCACTACGCCCGATGCTGCCTGTCAAAGAAAGTACAGGTGGTGCAACAAGGCAGCGACACAACCGACACAGACGAGGATGACGAGAAGTGGTTCGTGGGAACTGTGGAGAACGAGGACAATAAGGAGGAGTGGATAGCCAATCTGGAAATCAATGGAACGACAATTCCTCTGAAATTGGACACGGGGGCTCAGGTGAACATACTGACGATGAAAGACTTTAATAAACTGTACAAGAAGCCAAAAGTGCATGTGAAAAAGGTTAATCTGAGAACGTACAATGATGAACCGATTCCTACAAAAGGGGTATGTAGGGTCACACTGTCAAGGAAAGGGCACTCTGTTAATGCTATGTTTGTGTTGGTTGAGGGTGATAGACAGACCATATTAGGTCTGAAATCCTGTGAGAGATTGGGCCTCATCAAAAGAGTGCATGTAATTGACAGGTCTGTAGTGACACCTAGTGGTGCAGCTGAGGAACAGCATGAGACTGTAGCTGACACAGAAAAAATAAGGAAGCAATATAGAGACGTCTTCGGTGGTATAGGATGCCTACCTGGGCAGTACAGAATCCAGTTAAAAGCAAATGCGGAACCTGTCATCCACCCGGCAAGGAAGGTGCCGGTGACCCTTAAAGCTAGGCTGAAAGCAGAACTACAAGCCCTTATAGAGAAGGGCATAGTGAGGAAAGTAGAGGAACCGACTGAGTGGGTCAGTTCTCTGGTGATAGTTGAGAAAAAGAATGGTGACTTGAGGCTCTGTATAGACCCAAAAGACCTGAATAAGTGGATCAAAAGAGAACACTACAAACTACCAACTAACTCAGACATAACTAATGCTATGGCAGGCGCGCGTTTCTTTTCTAAGTTAGACGCATCATCAGGGTTCTATCAGATCGTTCTAGACGAAGACAGCTCCAAACTGTGTACCTTTAACACACCATTTGGAAGGCATTGCTTTCTCCGCTTACCGTTTGGGATATGCTCAGCTCCAGAGGTGTTCCACAAAACAGTGCAGCAGCTGTTTGATGGTATGGAGGGTGTGGGTGTGTTTATTGACGACATAGTGGTCTGGGGCACAACAAAAGAAGAACACGACGAGAGGCTACGCGGGGTGCTAGAACAAGCACGTAAAGCAGGGCTTAAACTGAACAAGTCGAAATGTGAGTTTGGGGTGACAGAGGTTACTTACCTAGGTGACAAGTTGTCCGCGGAAGGGATACAGCCTGATCCAGAGAAAATAAGGGCAATAGTAGAGATGCCAGCGCCAAAAGATAAAACAGACCTGCAAAGAGCATTAGGGTTAGTCAACTACATGGGGAAGTTCATACCAAATCTGTCTGCAAGCTCAAAGGCCCTCCGTAGTCTACTGGAAAAGCAAAACGAATGGCAGTGGGAACACGAACATGCAAATGAGTGGGAGGTGTTAAAGGCCAACCTGATCAAAGAGCCGGTGTTAAAGTACTATGATGTTGACAAACCGGTCAAAGTCTCTACTGATGCATCCAAAGAGGGTCTCGGAGCGGTGCTGCTCCAACGACACGGCACAGAATGGTTTCCCGTCGCTTACGCATCCCGAACGATGTCATCTGCAGAGCGCAACTATGCGCAAATTGAGAAAGAGACATTAGGCGCGGTTTTCGGATGTGAAAAGTTCCATGAATATATCTACGGCAGGGAAATAATACTAGAGACTGATCACAAGCCGCTTATTGCCATTTCCAGAAAGCCACTTGGAGATGCACCGCCACGCATCCAGCGTCTCATGTTACGGCTACAGAAGTACCACATGACGCTCGAGTTCACTCCAGGAAAGTACTTAATAGTGGCAGACGCTCTCAGCAGAGCGAGTTTGAGTGACACGGGCCCGAGCAGCACCGAGCAGGAGGTGCAAATCCATGTGGACTGTGTGAAGGCCCAGCTGCCTGCATCAAATGAGAAATGGGCCCAGTTCGCGCAGGAAACAGCAAGCGACAGAGAGTTGCAGGAGGTCATAGCGGCCATCCTCTCACCAGGAGATGAGGCCAGGATACTGCCAAGTCCGTATCGTCACACTAGAGATGAACTGACAGTGATCGACGGGGTACTCCTTAAAGGTAACAAAATAGTAGTTCCCGGCTCCATGAGACCAGAGATGGCTAAGTTAGCACATGAGGGCCATTTGGGAATAGAGAAAAGCAAGAGGCGGGCTCGTGAGGTACTGTTTTGGCCATACATGAACAGAGATATTGAGACTGTAGTACAGCGATGTGGGATTTGCCAACAGCATAGATATATGCAGCCTAGAGAGCCGCTTCTGCCTCATAGCAAACCAACCGAGCCATGGGAAAAAGTAGGTGCAGACTTATTTCAGCTGAAAGGGAGAGACTATTTAATCATAGTGGACTACCATTCAAACTATCCAGAGTATGCGCTGTTGTCTGATACCACAGCAAAGCAAGTGATCGCTCATTCTAAGTCTATTTTCGCAAGGCACGGTATTCCAGTGACTTTAGTAAGTGATAATGGGCCGCAGTTTAGCTGCCAGGAGTTCGCAGAGTTCGGAAAACAGTATGGATTCAAGCATGTAACCTCAAGCCCACTGTACCCGCAGTCAAATGGTCTAGCGGAAAAGGGAGTGCAAATCGTGAAACGACTGCTAAGGAAAGCAGCGGAAGCGGGTGAGGACCCGTACCTGGCAGTCCTCAACTACAGAGCATCACCGCTGGAAGGTGGCCGCTCACCAGCAGAGTTGCTGATGAACAGGAGGCTCAAGACAAAGCTGCCGTCAGCAGAGCACCTGCTCCAGCGCGCTGACCACCGCACACAGAGAGAGCACCGGTCCACACAGAGAGAGGACCGGTCCAAACGTGCCTATGACAAAAGAGCACGGCCCTTGGGACCTCTTGAACGAGAGGACCTAGTGAGAGTCAGATGCGAAGGAAGATGGGGACCGGTCGCACAGGTCCTTAAAGAGACTGCTCCAAGATCATACGAGGTACTTACCGAGAATGGCAATACAATCCGCAGGAACCGGAGACACCTGTTGAAGATTCCACGCCCAGAACCACAGCCTGCAGAGAATGGCAATGACAGGGAGACTCCGGGAGAGCAAATAGAA
Source organism: Nansenia antarctica (assembly GCF_963989245.1). Taxonomy (NCBI): domain Eukaryota; kingdom Metazoa; phylum Chordata; class Actinopteri; order Argentiniformes; family Microstomatidae; genus Nansenia; species Nansenia antarctica. The sequence continues at coordinate 30,726,878 of NC_137674.1, read as the reverse complement.
GGGGGGCATACTCAATCAGACACGGACAGCCCTCCTGTCGAGTCACCCTCCCCTGGGGTGGAGCGGGTTCAAAGGCCGAGTAGGTCCATTGTCAAACCTAGGAGACTTGTAGAGGAGTGCTAATAACACGCACAGAAAGGGTGGGTTTATTATTTTTATTTAATTTTTTATTGCGGACTTGGAGTTCTGTTCTCAGGGTCATTACTGTTTGTTTCTGGACTCAGGTTATTTGTGAATTGATGCTGTATGGTTCCATTACAGTTTGTTTTCAATGAAAAAAAAAAAAAAAGGGAAGAGTTAAGAGAAGTGTAATAATTGTACTGTTTAGAGTACCGTTACATTGTTTATTTGTACAAGCTGGAGAGTACATCTTGAGAATTCTAGTACGTATGCTAAGCTATAGATATAGACTTGTAATATCTGTGAACTGTTATTCTCTGAGATCAACTTCATCTTAATCCTTAGAAAAAGGGAGATGTACCGATAGTGGCCTGTAGGGGCGCTATACCAGCTACTGCATGTTGAATGTACAACGTGACCAATAAAGCAGTTTGATGAATGGCGACCAAGTGTGTGTGTGCACATTGATACACTATCCAAATCACAGATGATCTTCCAATGGGAGAATGTGCATTTGGTTTTAGTTCGGTTGATAAACAATGAAAGCTGTGTAAGATACGTAAGAGACACTCAACGTAATGTCATTTTAGTTTTAAAAATCTTTCTTTGAAGTGGCCCGTACTTTAATCTACGTTGTAATTGGATTGGATTGGATCCAATTTCCATTGGTTTCCTTTCCATCAGGTTGAAATGCAGCTCTTTAGGCTACCAGCCTTAACCAGGACTATACCAGCCCTAAAAGACAACTACAGTATCTGAGGGCTACAGTGTCCTTGTGGACAGTATACTATACGTAGCGTATGAAGGTTACGTTCGTTATGTAGCTCTTATGAAGGGTCTTATGAAGACTTTGAAGTCTGCCAGTTCTGGCCGCTTTTCTATCAGAGGCAACTAAACTCACGTTACCAAGGCAACCAGCCCAAAAAGACCCAGTGTTTGAGGTAGCTGTGATACTTGTGAAGTGGTATTTATTTGTATAATCTTGATTGAAATGTGAGATGGAGTTACAAACATAAGGAACAGAGGCAGAGAGAGAGAGAGAGGGAGAGAGAGAGAGGGGGCCCCATGTAGCCGCACCTGGCGCTGAATAGAAGGTTTCCGATCAAAACACACATCTTGTGCTTTGTGCCAAGGCACCTGATATTAGGATTCATAGATTCACAACAGTGTTTTTGGGGACAGTATTCGTCCTACGGTGCCTCTATTGTGCCTGCATCAGATGTCCCATTATGCTCAAGAACTAATGCCCCAGGAGAGGCTGGCAGAGGGAGAAACCTTGAGAGTGTTTGATGCCAGTCCTAATTCCATTCCATGCAGTGCAATGAGCCTGTCCTCCGTCAGCCTCTCCTGTTTACTGTTTGTGCTTCATGAAATGCTTTACGAAATATGAACCTTTGAAACAAAAAGACACCAATCCTGTTTACATTCACATTTACATTTTTTTGCATTTATCCAAAGCGAGAGATCTGAAGCAACACACAGAAAATGCAAAACAACAGTGCAAGACAACACCCAGAAAATCTGCTAACAGTAGGTCTACAATGGCACTTCAAATTATCATTTGAATGTGAATATTTCAATAATATGCACAACTTTTCATCTCTAAAATGGACATTTAAACAGCTATGTCTGTTAGGCAAATGCCATCTGGGCAGACGTCGTGTTTCAATCTGGCTTGTGTGCGTAGTTATTTAATTAATACTCTTATGTTGCTTTCATGGACAGTATGAAAGGGAAGTCGGCTCAGTGTTTTAAAAACATTTTTCCCATTACGTAGCTTAGAAATAAGAATTAGCATCAATGCTAAGCCGCAGTCCATTGGCGTCATTGGCCTTGGTGACGAATTGAATTAATAAACAAGGTTTTGTTTTGTTTTGTTTTCTTCTCAGAGCAACAATTTGGCATGCACTCTGATAATGATTGCACAGATGACTTGCTATTGGCTGCCAAATGTTCAATAATCTGATGTCCTCAGATTGTGTGTAACCCAGGGGAGGCTGGTGGAGGTAGAAATCGGAAGACAGCCTCATTGTAATGCATGGAATGAGCAATGGTATCAAACACACATGGAATGAGGGATGGCATTCCTCACTCCATTCCATGCATTACAATGAGCCCGTCCTCCGATTTCTACCTCCGCCAGCCTCCCACTCGCACAAATTTACAGCATTGTGTTTATGGTGAAGATTATGATTATGAAGATCGTTTAGGGCCACAAACATGTGTATTACGCACTAGAGACGGTAATCTCTGGTTAATCTGATTAATCTGTACTGTTATGATGACATGACAATAGATAATGCATACAAACAGCGGACGATACTGTGAACTCTTAGTTTAAGGATAGTGTTCTAAGTTAAATGCAGTTTTTTGGGGGGGGTTTTGCGCACGCATGTGTAAATGAGGACTGAAAGCTCTCAATCTCACCGAGCGACCCTGAGAGAGACAGACGGACGGAGTCTCTCTATAACACACACACACCCACGCACACACACACGCAGGCACACACACACACACACACACACAGACACGCACACACGCAGGCGTACGCACACACACACATACACACATTCACGCGCACGCACACACAAGCAGGCACACGCACGCACGCACACACACATACGCACACACACACACACACATGCACACACACAGACACACACATACACACATTCACGCACACGCACACACGCACACACACACACACACACACACACATTCACACACACACACACACACACACACACAAGCAGGCACACGCACGCACACACACGCAGACACACACACATTCACGCACACACACAAGCAGGCACACGCACGCACACGCACGTGCACACACACGCACACGCACGTGCACACACACACACACACACACACACACATAGTTGATTAGATTACTGTGCTGCGGAGCTGAAGAGAGGTTTTAGCCACCCCGCCGCTCACCTCAGCTGCACTCTGCTCCCTCCCTCTCTCCCTCCCTCTTTTCCTCCTCCCCTCCCTCACTCTCTCCCTTCATCCCTCCCCTCCTCCTCCTCCATCCTGCCTACTCCCTCCCTCCCTCCCTCCCTCCCTCCCTCCCTCCGTCAGCAACCTCCTCCGCCTGCTACCGTCCCCCTCCCTGCAGAGCGACACCTCCCCCTACAGGCGGGAGTGTGACCCTGCACCCTGCCCCGAGTCTCCAGACTATGGAAGTCTACCCCAGCAGCGATAGGCTTGCCGGCAGGTAGGTAGACATGATGTACGTACTGCCTCTGTGAGGCAGACACACACACACACATACGCAAGCGCACGCGCACACACACACACACACACACACACACACACACACCTACACACACACACACACACACACCTACACGCACACACACACACACACACACACACCTACACACACACACACACACACACCTACACACACACACACACACAGCCAGTGGAACAGTAAACAGTGTGTGTTGTGAAGCGGTGTGACTTTGGTCGGGAGGGGGGGTGGAGGAGAAGGGAGGAAGGGAAAGGAGGGGGAAGAAGGGGAGGGAGAGGGGAAGGGAGGATAGGGAGAGGGAGAGGGCGAGGACAAGGGAGATGGGGAAGGGAGGGAGAGGTGTGGTTGTTTTCACATTTCACAATTCACTCTTTAAATATCAGGTTAATTGGTTTTCCAGTTAATTCCAAATGCCATTCAGTTAGCCAATCTGCCCATAAACTTTAATCAAAGGCCTAGTGGAAGTCATTCTGACCTTGTCAACAAAACTGTTTTGTTGTTGTTGTTTTTTCCTTTCAGAGGCTTGTTGACACTGCAGATATGTTTTAGATCGGATGCAGCATCTGAGGTGAAACTCTGACGAGGGACGTAGACATCAAAGTCAGGGATTGGCTCCATTAAGGTTGAATTCAGTAAATTCAGTGGGTTGATTTTTAATTACGGGCGATGTTACATTCCAAGAAAGTAAGGCGAGAGCAATAAGCAGGCTATTGTTTCTACTGCTTTCTAGTCTTCATAACACTCTTAGCTTACAGCGAACAGCTCAATGTTTAAATCTGAGCGTTGTGAGCTTGCGCCTTAAGACAAAACAAACATTGACCTAATCGGCTTAACTTTAAGACTTTAAGAAGTGCAAAGAAGGAGCGTTTCAGATCTCAGGGTACCATAACAAACGTGAAGCATGTCCACCCCAAAAAAAAAAACATGCACGTCTATTTTGTTGTGCTACTTTAATAATTGAAATGTAAGAGTTGTAATGTAAGTGGGGGTGAGTTGAGGGGAAGTCACTAGGTCATTTTGCAGGCCCCGAAGCCCAGGAGTGGTGAAGCCACTAGGTCATTTTACAGGCCTCTAAACCCAGGAGAGTCCAGACAAAGGTTAAGCTGTCAACAGAAGCAGGGACTGCTATGCCAGCACATTCTGCGGTTTTGTAACATTTTTCAGACTGATTTTCAGGTAATCGCCTTGGTAAGATTTGGAGCAAATCCTCTGAGTTATCCACTATGTAACCAACTGTTAAGTGCCAGACGATTGTATCAAATAATTAGTTTTTTTTAATGAGAGTTCAGTATGTAGATGGACCTCCACCTACAGCAGGGGAGGACCACCACCTACACCTCCTCTGGTCCCTCTGGTCCCTCCTCTGGTCCCTCTGGTCCCTCCTCTGGTCCCCCTGGTCCCTCTGGTCCCCCTGGTCCCCCTGGTCCCCCTGGTCCCTCTGGTCTCCCTGGTCCCTCTGGTCTCCCTGGTCCCCCTGGTCCCTCTGGTCCCTCTGGTCCCTCCTCTGGTCCCCCTGGTCCCCCTGGTCCCTCTGGTCCCTCCTCTGGTCCCCCTGGTCCCTCTGGTCCCTCCTCTGGTCCCCCTGGTCCCTCTGGTCCCTCTGGTCCCTCTGGTCCCTCTGGTCCCCCTTGTCCCCCTGGTCCCCCTGGTCCCTCTGGTCCCCCTGGTCCCTCCTCTGGTCCCCCTGGTCCCTCTGGTCCCTCCTCTGGTCCCCCTGGTCCCTCTGGTCCCTCCTCTGGTCCCTCTGGTCCCTCTGGTCCCTCCTCTGGTCCCTCTGGTCCCCCTGGTCCCTCTGGTCCCTCCTCTGGTCCCTCTGGTCCCCCTGGTCCCCCTGGTCCCTCTGGTCCCCCTGGTCCCCCTGGTTCCTCTGGTCCCTCTGGTCCCCCTGATCATTCCTCTGGTCCCCCTGGTCCCTCTGGTCCCTCCTCTGGTCCCCCTGGTCCCCCTGGTCCCTCTGGTCCCCCTGGTCCCCCTGGTCCCCCTGGTCCCCCTGGTCCCTCTGGTCCCTCCCCTGGTCCCCCTGGTCCCCCTGGTCCCTCCTCTGGTCCCTCTGGTCCCTCTGGTCCCTCTGGTCCCTCCCCTGGTCCCCCTGGTCCCTCCTCTGGTCCCCCTGGTCCCTCTGGTCCCTCCTCTGGTCCCTCTGGTCCCTCTGGTCCCTCTGGTCCCCCTGGTCCCTCTGGTCCCTCTGGTCCCTCTGGTCCCTCTGGTCCCCCTGGTCCCTCTGGTCCCTCTGGTCCCTCTGGTCCCTCTGGTCCCCCTGGTCCCTCTGGTCCCTCTGGTCCCCCTGGTCCCTCTGGTCCCTCTGATCCCTCCTCTGGTCCCTCTGGTCCCTCTGGTCCCCCTGGTCCCCCTGATCCCTCCTCTGGTCCCCCTGATCCCCCTGGTCCCCCTGGTCCCTCTGGTCTCCCTGGTCTCCCTGGTCCCCCTGGTCCCCCTGGTCCCTCTGGTCCCCCTGGTCCCCCTGGTCCCTCTGGTCCCCCTGGTCCCCCTGGTCCCTCTGGTCCCCCTGGTCCCCCTGATCCTTCCTCTGGTCCCCCTGATCCTTCCTCTGGTCCCCCTGGTCCCCTTGATCCTTCCTCTGGTCACCCTGGCCCCCCTCTCCCGGCATGGCCTGACACCCAGGACCTGACTATCCACAACAGAGGAGAAGCCTGAGATCACCCTGCCCCCCCCTCCACGGCTCGACGTGTCCCCTTGTTGGACGTGTCCCCTGCTGGACGTGTCCCCTGGCTGGACATGTCCCCGGCAGCTGCCTCTTGGGCACTGACAGGCCTTTATCTGCTAAACAAACCACGGGTCACTGAACGAATCACAACCCCCGACCTGGGATAT
>NC_137674.1:30688164-30718164 GCF_963989245.1 Nansenia antarctica | reverse complement strand
AGCAAAGACCTAGGTTCTGGGCCCTGGACAGTCTGGACGGATTGATGACAGCTGCTGGATTGAAATCAGGTGTAGTGCTGAGGCACAATTGTGTACATTTCAAGCCTGCAAACTGCGACACTTTAAATGAATGTGCAATAACACTATGTGCAATATGACAACCCTAGGGTACATAAGGTTCAGAGAATAGGAAATGTTAGAATAGGTATAGCATAGCATAGAGTACAGCACAGTGTTTTATTTGTATAGTATAGTATAGTGGATAGTGTACATAGCCTTTATTTATGTAAACCAGCTCCTTTCCCTTCTTGTTTTTTAGTTTTTTTTCTTTCCTAGCACCAGGGGAGCCCCCCCTCCCAAATTTCGTTGTTTGGTACCTGTACTATATCAATGACAATAAAGACCATTCATTCATTCATTCATACTACTACTACTACTACTACTACTACTACTACTACTACTACTACTACTACTACTACTACTACTACTACTACTACTATTACAACTACTACTACTACTACTACTACTACTACTACTATTACAACTACTACTACTACTACTACTGCTAATACTAATAGCATACTACTACTACTACTACTATGACCTTAGTGCACACAGAGGTCAAGGCGCATTATAACATGCGCTCCACTTAAAGTGGATAAACAGCACTGCCGCTTCTGGTCCGCGAGGCAAAAGAACATATGGAGCGCTCAGCACGTCACAACAAACCTCACATTTAATCTGTCTATCATATTTAGAACCATAGTGGCGCTCCTATCAGGGTAAGTATTATGATGGCGTCAGAAAATCTCTCCACTAGTCTGACTTCTAAACTGGTTGTTCTGCGAAAATGCGCATTTCCTGTTCTACATCAGTCTTTCCAGGATTTGTTACGCACACAGAGTGAACACAGATTAGGCTTAAAACAGCAGGAAACTGACCATATTGATGCTTTTAATTTATCTGTTTTGCATTTGTCCCAGCTTGAATCTTGAACTTGAACCTTGAAGTAAGCTATGGGCTGTACTGTATGTTGTGAAATCAATTGAATTGAGTCAAATCAAATCATCATCGAATTGAATTGTTTTTACAGCATACATATAGCCCAATACTCCATGAATAATTACCAAATTTGATGCAGAATATTCATATGAAAGCATGGAACACTTCTTTGTCTTTCTCTACAGGATGCGTATCAGCAATCTACAATCTGTGATTAAGCCAAAACAAAACTTAAAAAAAAAAAAAAATCTTCTAGCATTGTAACTGCCAATGACCCCAGGTCCTAGCGTAGATTGCTCTTTCTTATGATGACTGTTGGATAGATGATTCACTTACTTAGACAAAATGTGTTTGTTGTAAGTTGCTTTGCATAAAGGCATCTGCTAAATGCCAAAAATGTGCTGTAAATGTAAGGCAAATATTAGACTAAACCAAATCCACTTTCAATGGAGAAAATGTTTTTTTAGTCTAGGACCTGACTGGGTTTAAGCTGTGTCTGAGAAGGCAGCCTATAGTAAACACAGTAACCCAGCCATTCTTAAGGGATTACATTTACATGTTTGGCATTTAGCAGACGCCTTTATCCAAAGTAACTTACAAGAAAAACATTTGTTTAAGTAAGTGAACCATCTATCCATCAGTCATCATAAGAAAGTAATAAGCAATCTATGCTATGACCTGGGGCCATTGGCAGTTACAGTACAATGCTAGAAGAAACAATATTATTTTAATTTCTTTTGGCTTAAACACAGATCGTAGATCGCAGATACACATCCTGTAGAGAAAGACGTGAGAAAGAAGTGATCCATGCTTTCATTACTTAGTAGAGAAACCGTAACGTGGGGTAGTGGGGATGAGGAGGTATTTACGTGGCACAGTTAAGGTGTAGCCAGCCTGAAGTGATGGACCAGCTCAGTGGCCTTGTGGTTGGAGTGTCCGCCCTGAGATTGGTAGTTTGTGAGTTCGATCCCCGGCTAAGTCATACCAAAGACTTAGAATTAAAAAATGGTATGCGATGGCTCCCTGCTTGGCACTCCGAATTAAGGGTTGGAGTCATACCATTAAGACCCTACGACATACCAGCGTCATGTCCAGGGGGTGTACTTGTACATCAAGCTGCCTCACGATATAGAAACAGGAGATAGGCTCCTGCCCTAAGGGCCGTTAGGCTTGAGAACCTTTGGTTGTCAAGGCTCCTTACTGAGGAGACCGGTCTTCATCTGCTAGGTAAAGACTGGTTCAACACAAGCGGTCGAACGGATTTGGATAGTTTATATGTAACACCCATTGTTTTGATTGTCTTCATGTATTTATGACATAATTTGTAATCTCACGTAGGTGTGTTCTCACAGGTGTTACCTATTGAATCTAGCCTAACTGTCTATTTAATGGCTGACATGCACTATGTTGTTTGTAAGACTTGACAAAGGCTACGTCTGAAACCGTTGTCACCTCGCCCAAGTTTTCTGCGGTGTGCGTTCTCATCTTTTTCAATCAATACAAACGGTCGCCATGCTCTCTCGGAAGATGGGATCCCACAACTTGTATCCAGGGTTGGGCTCAATTCGTTTTTCTATTCAGTCCATTCAGGGCATGAATATAAACAGTATTCTTTGTTATTTCTTTCATGTGGGAGTCAATGTGTTGATGAGTTAATCCCTTGGATTGATACTGAATGGAACTGAACCCCCCCTGCCCCCCAACCTGCTTCTATTTCTTGGGTGTCCCTGTTTGTCCTGCACAGTCATGTAATAACACTTGTTTTTTTGTCTTGTCTGGATGTCGACAGTCCACCGAGATGAAACCTACGACTCATGATCGGCCCCTTCACCTTTTGTGTAGCAATAAGGACTTAGCACAGAGATAAGCCAACTGTTGGATGGAAAAGATAAACTACTCTCATTTTAAGTCCTTAGTAGAGTGAGAGAGAGAGAGAGAGAGAGAGGGAGAGAGAGAGAGAGAAAGAGAGAGAGGGAGAGAGAGAGAGACACACAAACAGACAGAGAGAGAGGGTGAAAGAGAGAGAGACACACAGACAGACAGAGAGAGATGGAGGGAGAGAGAGAGGGACACACAGACAGACAGAGATAGAGAGAGTGAGAGAGGGGGCGAGGGAGACGTAATAAGTAATCCATTAGGCACATGGGTAGAAAAGTGGTCCACTTTTATCTCCTGACAGTCTGGTCTGGCTAAACGCTGACGTTCGTCTGTCAAATCCAATCAAAATGATGCAGAGCAATTTTGAGATGGATGCATGGATGATGGAGATGGAGGATATAGCATGGTGAGTGGACGCGTGGGTGGGTGGTTGGGTGGGTGGGTGGATATAGTGGTTGAGTGGGTGGGTGGGTTGTGTAAAGGTCCCCAATTGGCCCAAATGGAAATGGAATTCCAGATACTGCCTGTACGCGTTGTGTACGTTCTGGCCTAGATTTTGCTTTTTAGCATAATTTGGGTTTTTAAACATTGTTTGTTTGGTCTATGGTCAGCGTCTAAGTGGTCTCTCTCAGTGGTCTTCTTCATCTTCTCACCCTCATCTGCACTTATGTTAAATAACTGGACAGTGTATGGCCAGTTCATCGACACACTCTCGATTATTGCTTTTCAGATCTCATGTGTTTCAGGGGAGGCTGGTGGAGGTAGAAATCGGAGGACAAGCTCATTGGAATGTGTTTGATACTATTACTCGTTCTGTTCCATGCATTACAATGAGCCCGTCCTCCGATTTCTACCTCCACCAGCCTCCCCTGAGGTGTTGTGTAGATCAAGGACGTGCCGTCCATATAAGCAGAGTAAGCAGTGCTTACCCAACGAAAAAATAAAAAAGGACAGTGAAAATATTAAAATAAAAGTGCATGTAAACCGTTTGTTTGATTTCATTAAAAGAGTCGTATTTTAGGTCCCAGGGCAGCAGGAGTCATTCATTTTGATGTTGCATTTTTAGCGCCACCTGTAGGAGTAAGCACTTCCTACTCTGCTTGCATTGCGTTACATTATAAGCACTTCTCTCTCTGCTTTCCCTCGCGTACATTCGAATGCGTGAACATTTCTTTCTTTTTTTTCCGATGCCTCAGCCCGCTGTTTAATGTGGCCAGGGTAAGCATGCTTACAGCCAATCAGTAGTTCGTTCATTCCGATAAGAGCTACTGATTGGCTATCATTTTCAAGTTCACTTAACGTTTCACACTACTTTCTCTCGCCCAGCAGAATAGTTTATGCTAGCTCAAACGATCTAATCAATAAGGATAACTTGCTTTTTGAATTTTGTGAATATGGACATTACTGTCAGTGTCATCACTGGGACTGATCTCAATTGAAAAAGAGAGACTTTCCAAACTGCAACAGGCGAGTGACTTCTACACTAAAGTGACAGAGGTGTTCCTTCGCAAGGAGAGGCGCATGGACCTCGTTTTCAAGTAAAGGTAAGATATCATTTTTTAATTTACGTGATGGCTTCTTTGCTGGTTTATATGATTCGCGAGGCTGGTGGCGATCTGTGCTTGTTTAGCTATATGGTTTGGGTACTGCTGTGCTGCTGGTTATGTCTTCTTATTTAAGACTTCCTCTGCTTTTACCTTTGAATAGTCATGTGCCGTTGTGTTTGGAGAGAGAGCTGCTTAATCAATCAGTGAGATAGGCCTAATGTCGCTGTCCGTGCCAGTGGTTCTGGACCAAAAGTGTTTGAGAGAGATAGAGAGGGAGGGTTTGTGATGTGATGTCAAGTGCCTGTGTGACAAAGTGTGAAAAGAAAGTGTGTTGTGAGTTTACTATGGAGGATGGAAACGGTGTGTGTCTGTGTTGTGCGTGTGTGCGTTTGCGATGTTGAAACTGGACTTGTAGATTTCAGCAGGCTGGCTACTTGAAAAGATCTTGGTTCAAAAAAGATTGAACAATGAGCACCCCTGATATAGTCGAAACTGGCAACAGTTTTTTTGGTTTTTGGTAATCTGATCACACAGTGACACTACAGTTTATTAGCGGGTTCTAGGGCATCACAATTGCATTTCCTTGAAACTGCGTTCACTGATAGCGTGTATGTGTAATTACGTGTATTTCTATATTTTATGCTTACCCAAATCTAAAAGCTCACGGCACGTGCCTGGTGTAGATGGAGGACAGAAGATGAGCAGAGAAAGCCATTTTCGATGATTGAGATGTGTGCTGTCTGAAGCCTGGTATGTTCATTCCAACTCCCAAAGAGGGGACTTAGCTCCCTCTTGTGGCCAAACTGTCTTACAACAGGGAATTGTTAGACAGACAGACGTCAGTTGGTTGAGCTACAGTAACTGTATGGAATACAACAATGAGTTCTGTCAATAACATGTACATTTTTGATACATGACTTGTTTATCATTTGGAAAGTCATGGTCTGATCTTCTTAAGGCCATAGCTGTTTGAAGAATCACCTTTTCGTGAACATAGGGAAGGAGTGGTCCTTTACGCTTTCATTCTATAGTTTTACAGGTCACAACAAACATATTTACCTACTGTATATTTCTGAGGAACATTTCTGAAAAACATAAGACTTCCTTCAAGTAAATGACGCCAAAATGGATTTATGGTTGAAAATATAAATTCAAATATTCTCTTTATTCATTCTATATAGATGTAGACCACTTGAGACAGTGATATACTATAAGCACACAAAGGCTATGGACTGACATTTCGTCACAGACATTTGGAGGGGGGACAAAGAGTCTGAAGGGTCGACAGAGAAAGACATTAGAAGAGCTTCTAATAATGCAGAAAATTACAGACGAAAGAGGAGGAGAAGAATGATGTATGTGCCACATTGACTTCTTGCAGTTACTTTTAAGTTTTATTCTGTACTGTACAGTGGGCCATTTTGTACAAAATTAATCTAGATATATAACACTACACAAAACAAAGTAAATCATATGTACAATATTAAATGAAGCCATATAGTACAGGTCACATACAAAAGGACACTTGTAAAGTTATCATATTTTGGAAATTACATGTTAAAACTAAAAAACCCTGTGAAGATGCTGTGGACAAGCAAAGGAATTAGAAAAACACTCACCAAAACATTTTTTCTGCTCTGATCTGTCATATGAAACGTTTATTTCTCAACAATAAAACAAACCACAATAGTTCATCTGACACAAAAACAAAATGCAAACTAATAAAACATCTCTCCAAACAATAACGGTTTACTTTCTTTTTCTTTTTTCTTTAAAGAAGAGAAAATGAGTTTGGTGAATGCTATTCTTCCAGAGGGGAGGAGATACATGTTTAACATGGTAAGTATAATTTACATCTTTTTGCATTCAAGCAAATACAGTATTAATACAGTTACTATGAAGCCAAGCCTCGATGTCAAGTGTATTTAGCATCGGCCATTTTGGTTGGCAGAAACAATGCTTAACGTGACGTCTAGGCTACCAGCTACAAGAGACAAAGAAGACAGAATAACAGACTGAATACCCATACCGGATTTGGAAGTTCAAACAATGGTACAGCTAGAGAGCCCATGCATTGACAGGGGTCAGAGCTATTCTCTACTGGACTGAATTTCTGTCCGATTGCCCATGAGGAGATAAATAAAGTTTTGTTTAATTCATTTGAATAGCTAAGTGTGTGAGTGTGGGTCTAAGGACTGTACATATACTAACGACTCAGCTGGGCATGGAACAACTTCATTGAAGATACAAAAAAAACATCTTTCAAGTTTTCAGGAAGTTTTTTTTTTTTTTTTTTAGGTAGTTCAATAAGCTTTTGTGGTTGAGTTTCTTTAACTGAATTCTTCTTTTACTGAATTCTTTATGAATGAATGAATGAATGGTCTTTATTGTCATTGATATAGTACAGGTACCAAACAACGAAATTTGGGAGGGGGGGGAGGAATTCATCCACTTCCTACAGGGATCCCTCTCTCTCCTTCTATTTCTCTCTCTCCATCTGATCTTTCTCTCTTTCTCTCTGGTCTGTTCCTGTGTGGATGTGTGGCCTGGGAGCGTCTGGACCAGTCATTGAATCGTTTGTGACATTTATCTCTGTGTTTATCTCTGTGTTTATCTCTCTGTTTATCTCTGTGTTTAGCTCTGTGTTTCTATTTCGATCATCATGCCGGTAAATGAATCTTCCTCCTCATAAGGAAGGCGGAGGAGGTAGAAATCGGAGGACGGTTCCATGCATTTACAATGAGCCCGTCCTCCGATTTCTACCTCCACCAGCCTCCACTGGAAGGCACTGTGAGTCTCGTAGAAGTGGTGTCTGACTGGGAGAGTGAAGAGACTGAAGATTCTGTTCTTGGCTCAAACACATACACGCACACACACAAGCACACACACACACACACACACACACACACACACACACGAGAGAGAGAGAGAGAGAGAACATTCTCCCTGGAGTAACTTAGTTCTAAGTGTCTTACTCAAGGGCACACTAGTGGTGGTGTTCCAGGCAGGATTCAAACTCACTACCCCCTGACCTGAACCAATAGAGTGGGAAAGTAACATCTGAACCTGGGTCTGTGTTTAAGGGGCGACAGGCTAGCTCCAAATCAAATCAAATCAAATTTTATTTGTATAGCGCATTTCTTACAAGATGCAACTCAATGCGCTTAAGCTCCAGTAGCTATCTGCTCATGAGGTCTCACCCTGAATCGCTAATGGACCGCTAGCAAAGATGGAGCTACAGTAGCAGTCTTCACTGCTAAAACCTAACCGAATCCTCTCAGATCTACACGTGCCTAGTGGGTATAGGGGGCTAGGGGTGGTCCTCACTGCCTCTGTTTGTGTCAAAAGCTCTCTTATCTGGCCACAGACAGGCAGCACAGAGCTCCACGACGCTCCCCGTTACCTCATAGGCTCAGAGACGTCGACCAGTAGGGACTCTGAAGCCGTCTGAGGGGGGCTTTTGATCGGGACAACAGAGGAGGACCACGCCGGACGACAAAATCCTCGGTCTCCGTATGATCTGTATAAGTACCATTGTTTGAACTGTCAATATTTCACTGTGTTTCTGGTTCACATATTGCCAATGGAATTCAACAGTTGAGTAATGAGGAAAGAGGGGAAAAAAGGGAAAAAAATCAAGACAAAAGAACAGCATATGGCACAAACTGTAGAGTGTAAAGCGTCCAGTGTTCCCACGTGTTACCCCATTCCCTTCCTCCCTCCATCACCCCCTCCATCCATCCATCCCTCCCTCTCTCTCTCTCTCTCGCTGGTCATCACAGTGAGACCTCCTAAAGCTTCAAACACAGTTCACAGCCACGCCCCCCGACATGACCCTCGGCCCATTGTGACATACATCCGCTACCTACGGTAAGAGCCAATCATGTGAGGCTGGTAGATATGTCACAAAGGGCTGTGAGGACTATCATCTTCACGCGGGCCGTCCGCTCTGAACCGAGCTTAACGCAAGCCACTGTGGACCAGGGGAGGCTGGTGGAGGTAGAAACGGGAGGACGGGGCCCCTTGTAACGCACAGAACGGAATGAGGACTAGTATCACACACACACGTGCATCACGATGAGCCCGTCCTCCGATTTCTACCTCCTCCCCCGGCCTCCGCCTGCTGTGGGACAGGCAGTGTTGTTCTTCTTCAGCACACTACGCACCCGGAAAATAGCATCTTTTGAAACATCTGAGGCCAACCCCCCCCCCCCCCCCCCCCAAAAAAAAAAAAAAAAAAGGCAAATGGACACTGTTGTTGTTGCCTGTAGCTTGTGTCCCTGTAGGCTCTACGCCGACAGGAACCAGAGGGAACACAACAGTCTTGGCACTGACAGACATCCCTGGGGGGGGGCGGCGGGGTAGAGAAACAGTGAGAAGAAAAACAACAACAAGAACGAAAGGTAAGAAGAAGTCATCGATCCCCACCGTCTCTGAGCGTCTCTGTTCTTAGTTCGTTGTTCCCTTTGACAGAAGAAGAAGAAGAGGAAGAGGAAAACAGGGGAAGAAGAAGACTCTGGTAGCGCCTCCCCCCTCCTTTCCCCTCCTTTTCATCCAGTCTCTTCTTCTCTCTACGTTTGTTGTGCATTCCAGGAACGCGCCCCCCCCCCAGCCTCCCCCCCTCCTCCCATGGAGTTAGGTAGGAGACAACGGACAACGCAGGGAGAGATGCCCCCCCCCCGCCCCCGACGTTTCCATTGTTAGAGTGAGAACAGCCCGGAAAGGAGAGAGGGAGCAAGGAGCAGACGAACAAAAAAAAAAAACAGCAGGAGGAAGAAGAAAAAGAAAAGAAAAAAAAGAGACAGAAAAAAAGAAGAAAAATAAAATAAAATGGACAGCTAAAAAAGAGAGAGATGCGGCCCCTCCCCTCCCAAATAAAAACACCTGAGAAAGCAGAACTCTGAGGGGAGGGGGGTCGACGAGGACACTGTACAGGTCACAGGGCCAGTACTGTGGATGTGCTATGGTGGTGGTGGTGGTGGTGGTGGTGGTAAGGGTCGAGAGTCGGGGGAGGGGGGGTGGGGTCAGGTTCAAGAGCAGACCTAGAGGCCGTCGTTGGGGGTGATCATTTCGTCGGCGCGGCGATGGGACTCCAAGGCTTTCGCGGTGTAGATGTCCTGAGGCAGCTCTGACTTACGCCGCACCAACGGCCGGTCTTTCCTCTGGTCTTTCTGTAACTGCAGGGAGGATGGAGGGATGAAGGGAGGGGAGGGATGAAGAGGGGGGGGGGGGGGGGGGGTGTGAGGTAGAGAGGGAGGAGGAGGAGGAGGACAGAGGAGACAGTTAGGTCTCAACACATCACCACCTGACCTGGCCATAGTCAATCAGCACATTCAGATATTTTGCATAACACAAATGTTGAAGTCTGAGCAAGATGCTACTGTGTAAGATAGCATAGCATGTGCTTTACTGACCATAGCACTCGTAAGATAGCCATAACATAGCTACGTGCTATACATGGCCTAACCCCATTATAAACACATGATCAGCTGACCTCCTCATTATAAACACATGATCAGCTGACCCCTCATTATAAACACATGATCAGCTGACCTCCTCATTATAAACACATGATCAGCTGACCTCCTCATTATAAACACATGATCAGCTGACCTCCTCATTATAAACACATGATCAGCTGACCTCCTCATTATAAACACATGATCAGCTGACCTCATTATAAACACATGATCAGCTGACCTCATTATAAACACATGATCAGCTGAACACATGCGATATAAACACATGCAATATAAACACATGCGATATGAACACATGCGATATGAACACATGCGACATGAACACATGCGATGAGGGACACAGCAAGCAACAGAGACAGGATGTGTTTGATTCCAGTGTTCAGTCCTAGAGCCTGACTTGTCCTTCTCTTCTCTATCCTTTCTCATTCCTTCTCTTCTCTACTCCTTCTTCACTTTGGACAGGAGAGATGGACAGGCCAGGGGAGGCTGGCGGAGGCGGAAATCGGAGGACAGGCTCATTGTAACACGTGGGTTGTTCTGTGCATTAGAATGAGCCCGTCCTCCAATGTCTACCTTCGCCGGGCTCCCCCGGGACAGACAGAACAGATGTGTTACCTGTGTGGTTTCCACAGCTACAGCCTGTTTTAACATCGCAAACCTCTTCTATCAACGGACCATCGGTCTCCATAGCTACTGGACTATTGAGGCCAGAGGAATCAACATACATAAGGGACTAATTTCAAAAACAAACAGACAAAGAATGTAAAAAAAAATACTTTAAGTCGCATGCAAAGACAGATGAATAAAGAGGTCAGACCAACAGAAAGGGTTAGAACAGAAATAGTCGAGTCGAAACGTTCTTCTATTAGTAACATTGTATGTAAACAATGGGGGGAAATGTCTTTTAACATATTTCTAGATTCAATTACCTTTAAACTTTTTATTTTATTTTATTTTTTTACTAATAACTGCTTTAAATCAGCCAGTTATGGTATGATATTACCACAGCGCTGGTAAAGGGAGCACTCTCTCGATCAGTGATGGATGATGCAGTGCATGCGGAAAATATAAAGAAAGCAACCTAGTCATGCACTAGACACCAGGACAGCCCTGGGGGGGTGGGGGGGTGGCGTGTTGGGAGGGTGGAGGCGGTAGATGGGAGAGAACACAACTTGGGTGTTCGTCTTGTGATGGAACGTCCTGTGCAGAAGGCAGGGAGAACCCCCCCCCCCCCCAGCGGAGCGTCTCTGGTCAGGCTAAAGGGCTTCACACACTACAGGGCCGAGCCAAACCAGACCGTGCTGGCTCAGTGACTGAGGCGGATGCGAAAACCAGGCCAACCCAGGACAGCTCAGCCCGGCCCAGCTCAGTTTGGCTCTGCAGTGTAAACCGGGGTTAAATGTGCCAGCCAGACGTGGAATAAAACCACATGACGACAGCTGGTGAAAGCGGGAACAAGTCGGCAACCAACCAAATGTTCAGACTTTTATTCAGAAAATGTTAAATAAATGTCAATGTTGTTGAAATTCAACGACACACTCGCTAGTCAAGCCAAAACGTTGTAATGGATTCGGTCAGCCTGCTAATAATAATAATAATTTTGCCATTTAGCAGACGCTTTTATCCAAAGCGACTTACAATTACGAATTACAGGGACATTCCCCCTGGAGTAACTGAGGGCTAAGTGCCTTACCCAAGGGCACACTAGTAGTGGTGTGGCTTCAGGCGGGATTTGAACTCACAACCTTCCGATCACAAGTCCAACTCACTATCCACTAGACCAGTGGTTCCCAACCGGGGGTACGCGGACCCCTAGGGGTACGTGAGGGGATTGCAGGGGGTACGTGGAAAGATTTGGAATTATAATTTATTTCCCTTTCCCAAAAAATAATTAAATATAGTCGTTTCATAAACCTGTTGTTAAAATGGTACGCTGCAACTTAAGTTCCTCCCCGACAGGTAATGACTGTAACACAAGCGGTAGGCACGTCACATTTAAATCACGTTAATTTACGTTCATTTACGCGCGCACGTCAGCTAGGCCTGTCAGTATACCGCAAAGATGGACAGATGGCTAAAACGACCAGCTACAGTAACGGTCAGATCAGAGGCAGACCAGACGGTCAGATCAGAGGAAGATCAGACGGTCAGATCAGAGAAAAAAGAAAAAAAGGACCCCGCTATTATTTGGAAACATATGTTTTGTGGGGATTTACATGTACATCGGCTGATCCACCACAGCCACAGTGCTTTTTCTGCGGCGAAGTCCTGGCTAATAATTCAATGAAGCCAGCCCATTTACAGCACACCAGAGCACCAAACACCTAGCAACTGTTGGTAAAACTGACGACTTTTTCAAGCGAAAACTGTCAGAGTTCAAGTCAAGTCAGGCTACACTGAAAAAAGCGGCAAGTGTGTCAAGCAAAGCACTGGAGGCGTCCTATGCTGTTTCATTACTAGTGGCTAAGTCAAAAACCCCACATTCAATCGCCGAAGATCTGATTTTGCCTGCCGCTATGATTTTGGCTCAAACTATGCTGGACAAGAAAGCAGCTGACACGCTCAAGTTGGTACCATTATCTAACAATACCGTCTCCCGTCGGATTGATGATATGTCCATAAATATTGTCGGACAAGTGGTGGATAAAATGAAGCAAGCAGGTCAGTTCGCTTTGCAATTAGATGAAATGACCGACGTTAGTGGGGAGGCTCAGCTGCTGGCTTTTGTGCGTTATAAAGAAGAGTCGGACATAAATGAGCATATCTTGTTTTGCAAGACGCTGCCAGGAAAGACAACTGGCGAGGAAATATTTCTGATTAAGACAACGATCTGGAGTATTTCTTCAAAGACAACGATCTGGAGTGGAAATCCTGCAGTCACATCTGTACCGATGGAGCGGCAGCAATGACGGGTAAGGTGCGTGGGCTGCTTGGGCGTGTGATGAAGGTGAACCCCGAAATTAAGTGGATGCACTGTATTATTCACCGGGAGGCACTCGCCAGCAAAAGGATGAGCCCCGAGTTAAGTGCAGTTATGGATGACGCAGTTAAGGTGATTAACTTCATTCAGTCCCGGCCAATGAACCACAGACTGTTTCAAACTCTTTGTCATGACAGCGGGTCAGAGCATGAGCAGCTACTGCTTCACACAGACGTTCGCTGGCTGTCTCGTGGCAAAACGCTGCTGCGGCTCTATGAATTGCGCATCGAGGTGTTTGCTTTCCTGACAGAAAACGACCACCCTCTTGCAGCCCTGTTTGAGGATGCAGTGTGGGTTGCGCAGCTGGCATATCTTGCTGATGTCTTCACTAAGCTGAATGAGCTCAACCTTTCACTTCAGGGCAAGTACTCACACATCCTTAACATGTATGACAAAGTGAATGGATTCATAAAGAAGGTTAAATTATGGGAGAGGAAATGTAAGGATGGAGATGTGAGCTGTTTCCCACTGCTTGATGGCCATCTCGCCACCACTGATGCTGACAGAGGTCCTGTGGTGAAAATAGTTAAAGCACATCTGTCCAAACTTGACACTGACTTCAACCAGTACTTTCATGACATTGAAACAAAGTCAGAAAAACTGGACTGGGTGAGGAACCCATTCAGAGTGAATGACAGGAGCAGCAGCAGCCTTCCTGCAAGCCTGCAGGAAAATCTGATGGACATGTCCTCTGATCGTGGGTTGAAGATGGCACATGCTGACAAGTCATTGACAGAGTTTTGGTGTGATGTTGAAAATGAATATCCAGTGCTGGGAAAGTGTGCATTGAATGAACTTTTGCCTTTTGGATCTACATATAATATGTGTGAAGTGACCTTCTCAGCTTTGACCCACATCAAAACCAAGCCAAGGAACAGACTGAGTGTGGAGAGCAGCCTGGTGACTGCTGTTGCCACACTGCCTCCAGAACTGTCAAAGCTTATAAAAGAGAAGCAACCTCAAGTGTCTCATTAAAGCTCAACTGATGAAAAAAAGAATTGCAACTGCTACTGGGTGAGTCTATTTTTCACAATGGTGTAAATATCTATGTATTAAAGGGGAGTGGTTCAAATGATTTCATTAATAATCAGTAGAGTTAGATAAGAAGTTTAAGTGTGTGTGTGTGTGTGTGTGTGTGTGTGTGTGTGTGTGTGTGTGTGTGTGTGTGTGTGTGTGTGATAAGTTTTATCCTGTCTCATCTTGTCTGTTTCCTCTCCCCATCAGTCAAGACTCTGGGATGAGAAAATTATGACATCACTACACCTCAGACAGAAGCCAAAGAGGAGCAGGAGAAAGGGAAAAGAAACAGATATCAAATCAAATTCATTATTATTTATTATTTATTTTTCTATTTTCAGTGAGTGTGTGGGCATGTGGTAACAATTAACCATTGAGGTGGCCAGGTGGCACATGTATTGGCCAATTAGCTCATGTAGTCTAATTTTGAATGGCAATGTTTTGAAATGGCAAACATGTGACTTTATGTCAGATTGTTGTGTGCAGAAAACCGTGTTCAGTGCATTTAAAAAGTGCCATTTTGAATAGCAAAATGTGTGTAAAGCAGAAAATGTGTTTAGAGTTTTGGAGACATGAGAAGAGGTTTTGCTCTCTGTGTGTCAGTAATAAATGTTATATTTGCAAGTTAGAGTTTAATTGATTTTTTTGGGAAATAATCAACACGCATGAGTGAGGGGGTACTTCTGGCATGGCAAAACAGCTCAAGGGGTACACAAGACAAAAAAGGTTGGGAACCACTGCACTAGACCACCACTACCCCTATAACTACCCACTACCCTGCTAACAATGTAAAGTAGTGTTATAGTTACTACTATAACTAGGTAGTAGGTAGTAGTGGGGATTACTCAACAAATCCAATGCATTGCAATATTTTGGCTTGACTAGCGAGTGTGTATTTTTTTTTTCAGAATAAAAGTCAGAACATTTAGTTGGTTGCCGACTTGCTCCCGGTTTCACCAGCAGCCGTCACATATTGTAAGCGTGTCTGATGTGTTCCAACATCTCACCTGTGGATTTGATTTGGCGAGGTTCTCTATCTTGATCCAAGCCTCTTCCCGCTCTTTTGACTTGGCCTTCTCCCTGTAGAGCACAACAAACAAACAAAGGGATCAGGATTAATCATCTCCCACAGCACTTCCATTTATTTTGGTTCAGAGTGTGATTCAGTGTGAAATCGAATAATAACAAATACTTCATTCAGTAATTACACTCCCACTCAGTCCAGGGTTGAGTCATTGTTAAAATAATATTTAGCTGACGCTTTTCTCCAAAGCGACTTACATTGCAGTGAGTGCATGCATACATTATTCAGTATACATGATCCCAGCGGGAATCTAACCCACAACCTAAGTGTTGTTAGTGCCATGCTCTACCAACTGAGCCACAGAGGCCCATAAAGGTGTACCCAACGTGTACAGGTGTAACCGGCATAGGTCCTGGGGACCTTTTGATGCTAGTGAGCCGAAGAAAAATGAAAAATCTATTTTATGAAACGGTAACGCACAATAAGGTTCTCTTTCATCACTCTGACATGCGCTGTTTTTTAACAATAGAGCACATTGCTGTGAAAAGCTGTCTTAGCTGGCACAGATTGTTGTAGCCCAGCACTACCTGTATGGCAATTGTTACAAACTCTAGATTCTATTGTGTTTGTAATCATGAACGCACGACACACTCGTAGCACTTCAACGTGGCTTTACTGAATAACGACTAAAAGAACAGAACAATCCATTACAGATATACAGATCAGGAACAGAGCAATCCATCACAGATATACAGATATCATCACTCATCACGTGGCGGGCCGCCACGAATGAATTTCCTCCGCCACTAATTGATTCAGACAGTCCACTTTGATTCAGGCTGCGCAGAAAGGCAGCGAGTTATTATGACCGGAGAACAGAAAAAAAGCAGATTGAAGCTAGATTTAGGCCGCTTCCAGACCTACATTTCGTTACGATTTAGGGCGTAGTTAGTTACAATATGTTACAATGTTGCAATTAACCTCGTTGTTTGTGTTCGCACTGCAATCGAGACTGAATCGCTCTCAACAGGCGCGCGGCGCGAGGCGACGCGCTTTCAAAACAGTTTTGTGATTGGTCCGAATTTAGCGGGACATTTGGATTTCAGGAAATCACTCTCCTCTCTCTCTCTCTTCGCCCGTCGCCGGTCCCTTTAATCCTGTATCCTAATCGAAAATGCAACATCATCAGCGACGACTGTGGGTTATTGCATTTACTGCTGTTCTCTGGTTCATGTTCTTATAGCCTACCAGTGCTCAGTATAGAGTATTTTAAATGAACATTCGTAATGTATGTCTCTGATGTTCATGGTCAATTAAATCAGTTGTGAAACAAATAATGTTCCCGCTAATGGGTTAACCGAGCATTCTCGCACCTAGCTAGCTTCGAACTATTCATAGCAATATGCGCGGGGCAAAAATGCTGTTGTTGTTTACTGAATGCTCCATCTGACTGTCACACTGTGATTTTACTTGTGTAAACAGTTAATCAGTAACGTTAGCCGGTTTTGTGCATGTACTCTCATGTAGGCCTACTTCATATTTAGGGTTGGGTACCGTTTGGGTTTTATCTGGTACCGGTACCTAACCGATACTTTAAAAACGGTACCGGTACCAAAACGGTACTTAATTCGGTACTTTTGATTTTTTTAAATGACATATATATATATATATATATATATATATATATATATATATATATATATATAACACGGTCGACAACATTAAACAGCTTTTCACTTTTTTTTTTCTGAGGCACAATATATATTAGTTAAATATACACTCAAATTAAAATAAATGAAAATAAAACTCCTGAGCCTTGGGGACTCCATTAAGCTGGGGGTGCCTATCGTTGGTACTGATGTCGAATACGAGTACAAACTTGTTCGGCAGCCCCTCAAGGACATCAGAATATTCTTAGAAAAGGGATCTAGTGAAGAGGCCTGCATAGCCCCCAGAACCAAGAAGACCAAGAGGAAATATAACTCTGATAAACTGGAGCCCTCCACCTCGTCAAAATCCAAACTCTGTTGCCGCTCAGCTACTACTACTCCCCTCCCCCTCTCTGGTCCATGATGACATGACGATTCATTTTTCAGACACAGTAGTAGGATAAGGACAGTACCCGAATATCAAGAGATCCCCGATCATGTTGTCCACCTCGCAGAGACGCAGCCACACATCCGCACAACGTCATCAACAGACGCGTCGAATCCTGGAGTGCACTGTCCAATCAAAGGCTTGCGTTCGTAAACTCGCTCTGAGAGCGTCGCAGCGCACACTGGGCCCGACGTCATAAGGGGAGCAAGTCATTTGATTGGACAGAAGGCATTCCACGAGTGGTGATCAGAATTCCAGAACAAGTTTACGGAACGCACCCATAAGTCGAGCGTCGCGTTATGCCAACCCGCTAGCGGAAGTTGCTATTAGCAACCTTCTCGTTATCCTTCCGTACTCGCTGCTTTCACTGAGTGGAAATTTAATGTGATGTGACGTCACGACGTAGAAAAATAGAGAAAGAGATAGAAAAGTACCGAAATGAGGCATGCGCATTCCGCATGTTCCGCTGCAGCTGTAGGATATATTGGTATTTGATCACCTTCTATATAAAATCACCTGCTCGGCTTTAATTACCTAACCGCTATAAAAAAAAAAAAAATGTTGCCATCCTCTAGTTTTTGGTGAAATTACGTCTTTGTTTTGAGCGCCAGTGCGCTCTGCGAGCGAATAAAATGACCGCTCCGCCACTAATGTGAAAAATCCTGGAGGAAACACTGCTCTACCTCCTGCGCCACAGCCGCCCCAGTAAGCTGGTAGAGGACGTAGGAGGAGAGGAATCGTGTATCTAACCATTGAGAAAGGGCTCAGTTACAGCGTGTTCCGACAAAGCTCATGTGTCTCCTTCAACAATAACATGTAAATGTAGCTTTGAATACATGCAAAGTAATGCATCTAATGATCCCAGCGATGGGTCATTTATGACTTATTTATTTATGATATTATGCGTGTGTGTGTGTGTGTGTGCGTGCATGTGTGTGTGTGTGTGTCTGTGTGGGTGCGTTTGTGTGTGTGTGTGTGTGTGTGTGTGTGTGTGTGTGTGTGTGTGTGTGTGTGGGTGCGTGTGTATGTGCACAGTACATACTTATTTTTCTCTGCCCTGAACTGTTGTGTGCAGTCGTCAAACAGCTTCTGGTTCATCTCCATGAAGAGCTTGAGAGCATTATAGATGAGGCCGTGGATGGTCCTACACACACACACACACAGGAAGAGAACAGAAAAAGCAGCGAGTCAGTGTGTGGGGGGGGGCACACACAACCAGCCCAGTGAAAGGCCAGCCCTGTCCTGAAGCCAAAACCCAAATTAGATTCTGGGAATAACACTAAAGTAGGGCTAAACTAATGTTGTGCTCTCTGTGTTTAACGGTAGGACTTTCAAACTAGCCAGCCAGTGTTGAGGCTCTCCTTCCACATGAAAATATTTGGGTTAGCTAGTGTGTGTTTTGGGTTACTTCCTGGGGACTGTGTGAAAGGGAAGACAACAATGTGATTGAGTTAGTTAGCCTCAATGTGGAAAGACAGCTGTTAGTGTCAGCATGCAAGTCTGTGTGAGTGTGTGTGTGTGTGTGTGTGTGTGTGTCTTCTGTGAGATCTATTTACTACTGGGGCTTTGATGCTGAGTGAACAGACCTGGCAGGTTTAGAGTGGAGGTGTCCCTAAGCGCTGATCTTGGGTCAGTTTTACATCTTTCCCCATGATGGTTAAGGTTAGGATTCACGGAAGGTAAACTGATCCTAGATCTGTTTAGGTGGGGGTACTATAAGTAGGTTAGAAGGCGGGGAGGGGTACAGTGGGTATAGAGGTACAAGAGGGGTGGGGGTACTAGAAGGCTAGTAGGGGGGGGGGGGGGTACAGTGGAAAAGGGGGAGAGCTAGTAGGGGGGGAGGTAGTAGAAGGGTGGGGGTAGTAGAGGGGTGGGGGTGCAATGGGTGAGGGGGGGGGGGGGCTAGTAGGCTAGTCGAGGGATGGGGATACAGTGGGGTGGGGGTAGTAGAGGGGTGGGGGTGCAATGGATGAGGGCTAGTAGAGGGGTGGGGGTACAGTGGGTGAGGAGGGGTCATAGCATACTTGTTCCAGTGGGTCTTGCTGTTGCGGTAGAGAGCAGGGAACATGATGGGGAGGATCTTGGCTGCGTTGTCGCTGATCAGACTCATGATGTACTCATTATTCCAGTAGTACAGGGCTCTCTCTGCCACCTACGGAGGGGACAAGTACACAGCCATTAGTACAGAGCTCTCTCTCTCTGCCACCTACAGAGGGGACAAGTACACAGCCATTACTACAGAGATCTCTCTCTCTGCCACCTATAGAGGTGACAAGTACACAGCCATTAGTACAGAGCTCTCTCTCTCTGCCACCTACGGAGGGGACAAGTACACAGCCATTACTACAGAGATCTCTCTCTCTGCCACCTATAGAGGTGACAAGTACACAGCCATTAGCACAGCACTCATTTGTACACAACATGAATAGAGGGTGTTACAAGCATTCCCAATGTGACTCCAGTCAGCGTTTCTCAACTCCGGGCCTAGGGTGACATCAGGGGGGGCTCATTGGTGTTCCAACCCAGCACTGACACATCCAAACAATTGCCCCCAGGGGCTCAACTCGTTATAAAGAACACACAGTTAGTGTTTATCTAACCTCGTCCCCCAGGCTATCGCGCATAGTGCATACAAGCCTGGAATACCCTCGGTCCTCTGTGGCTCAGCTGGGAGAGCCGGGCACTGACAACGCGTAGGTTGTGAGTTTGAGTCCCGCTGGGACCATATATACTGAAAAATGTATTCACTCACCACAATGTAAGTCACTTTGGATTGAGTGGAATTACTGAATAAAGTATTTGTTATTATTAGATTTCAGTGAATCACACTCTGAATCGAAATAAATTAGGGGTGTGGGGTGGAGGCTGTGTGCTGTGGGAGATGATTGATGCGAGGTAGAGCCAATGGCTATGCCTGGTCTGTTTTCAGCAGTCTTGCTATTGGCTCTTGACTTGCGGGTTTTAATTGAATTGTCATTGACAGAGCACAAAGTACAAAGATGACGGGACGCGGTTTGGCACCCAATAGGCTATAAGCAATAGTGCATAGTGTAAAAGCCATAAAAGTATGGACAGATATATGTACATTGTGATATGTACAGACAAGGGCAAATATATTCTATTCTTTGGGGAGAACCCTGAGTTCAGTTAGGAAAGGTTCTCACACAGGGTTCCCACACCTTCAGAAACATCAAATTCAAGCACCTTTCAAGGACTTTCAAGACTCAATTCCCTCAAATTCAAAGGCCCAACACGGCATAGTTTGAGACAGATCTAGATGAGAATATATACAATAGGAACTATCCGCTCACAGACAACAATTAAAGAGAGGCTTGAATGTGTGAACTCTAGATGGTCTCTTGCCTTCTCTACCACAGCACAGCAAAACAATATATTGTGAAATATGTGTAAAGTTAAGCAATACAGAGACTTATTTACTAGTTGACGAGCTAAGTAAAACATTTTGGAATATATATTATTTTTTTTAGAGAGAGAGAGAGAGGGGAGAACTCAAGCACTTTCAACGACCCATGTCTATTTTCCAACATTTTTAAGACCTTGATTTTTTTTCTCTCAAATTCACAAACTTTCAAGGATTTCAAGGACCCGTGGGAACCCTGTTCAAAGGTCAGAGGGCGGCTAGGAAAGGTTCTCAATGGCATAGCGGTCAGTCTGTGGGTCAGTTGGTCAGTCACCTGGACGTGCGGGTTGGACACACATCCTTCTGTCCACAAGAAGACCACAACGTAACAATTCCACACGTCAGAAGGACAACTATAAATGCTTCTCAAAGGCGTAGTTACGGTCAGTTGGTCAATCAGTTGGTCAGTTGGTCAATCAGTTGTTCAGTTGGTCAATCAGTTGGTCAGTTGGTCAGTTACCTGGAAGTGCGGGCTGGACACACACTTGGCCAGTTGCCTGAAGAGAGGCTCCATGACCTTGACGAACTCTGAGGGCTCGATGACGTCCAGGATCTCCTCCAGCTCGTTGAGGAACATCACCTCCTTGGGGCTGTGGGTCTTGGGCCAGTACTTCAGTAGAGCCATCACCACCTGGACACACACACACACACACACACACACAGGCAGTTAGAGGATGGGTACACACACACACACGCACACACTCACACAGGCAGTTTGAGGATGGGTACACACACGCATTCACACACACACGCACGCACACTTACAAGCACACACACACACACACACACGTGCACGGGCAGTTAGAGGATTGGTTTGTTTAGTTTCGTTTATGAGGCCGTTTTAAAACCAAGCATCGACAATTCAACTGAGATTATTTCTCATTGCGTCTATTAGAAATATTTATGTAAAGATGGCCGACTTTGCCCCATTTTCTGCACATGCAAATGTACCCTAAAGAAGTATGAAAATGGCCGTTATTAAAGAAGACTTACTGGTTCCGTTAGAGTGCTGTCCTTCTCGAGAAACTGCACAACACAGTACGCCAGCTAGAAACACACACAACAGAGGACACTATAATAATAATAATAATAATAATAATAATAATAATAATAATACATTCCGTTTAGCTTTTATCCAAAATGACTTCCATTGCAGTGAGTGCATACCTTTTTTCAGTATATATGCTCCCAGCAGGGCAATTCTCTACCAACTGAGCCACAGATTAGATTAGATTAGATTAGATTCAACTTTATTGTCATCGCAGAGTACTATACAACAAAAATGCAGTTTAGCATCCAGTGTGAAGATGTCAATCTTTCCATAGGGTCAGTAACCTAATCCAAACTAATGCACTCCTTCTGCTGGGGCCAAACAAATATAGTTAATGTAAAGGTCACTAGAGGCCATGGTAAGGCACTAGGGGCATAGCTCATTATGGTATGTCCCACAGAGCGGGTTCAGAGAGCTGTTTCCTAGGAGACCGGTGACTCAGGTGACACATCGACCATACATCTCCACGGAGACCAAGTGAGAGGGACGACTGACGAAGACCTTTGTCACCATAGTTACCCAGCCCTCTGAGTTCCAGGTATCCAATAACAGCTTCGTCCTGCCTGCTGTTGCTCACACACACACACACATACACACACACACATTCTCTCTCTCTATCATGTATGTCTTTCTCCCTTCTCTCTCTCTCTCTCTCTCTCTCTCTCTCTCTCTCTCTCTCTCTCTCTTTCACACACACAGACACTCCCAGGGACTGTGTACCATAGGGGTAAAACACATAAACACACACACACACACACACCTAGCCCTGGTCAACAAGTTCTGCAGGCCACTAACCGCTCATTTATTTTACATAGCCCTGTTCAATTACCTTCCAGGAAACAAGAACGTGAGGATGCATGCAGACAAGGCTCAGGGAAAGCACTGCAGGCTGATAATAACAACTCTAGCTGGAGAGACAAGATGGCCTCCTTACCTGCGGATGGTAGACACTGAGTGACTTGACTTTGTGCAAAGGCAACAGCACCTTCAACAGGAATATCTTGTGCTCCTCTTTCAGTGGTAAGGCAAACCCATTGATTATACTGTGAAAGACACCACCAAAAACAACAACATCAACAACAAGAGCAGCCGGTATTAGTCAGCAAATCTAAAAACAGGTCCTTAACCTGACGACAAAGTGGAAAAGCAGCAGCTGACAAACAGTTGGAGATGTTATCTCAGTGAGATAACACTGTGTGACTATGGGAAAACAGCAGGCGTAAGTAAGTGTGTGAGCTGATCGTTTGGTACGGTACCTCCCCAGTATCTCCAGCAGCTCGGCTATACCGTTGTGGTGCTCCGTCTCATAAATAAACCTGTTGAAACACAGAGAAACACACACACACATGCACGCACGCACACGCACACACACACACACACACACACACACACACACACTTCATTTTAGTTGGAACATGAAACAACCTTGAAAAACTGGTAAATGGACTGCACTTATATAGCGCCTTTTTTGCTGCTCCAAAGCTCTTTACAACGGCCTCTCATTCACCCATTCACACACACATTCACACACCAATGGCGGCAAGCTGCCATGCAAGGCGCTGGCCCGCACACTGGGAGCAATTTTGGGGTTCAGTGTCTTGCCCAAGGACACTTTACATGTGGCTAGCCGGGGCTCGAACCGCTGATCTGCCAACCTTGTGATCATTAGGCGGCGACTCTACCTCCTGCCCCACAGCCGCAAGCCTTTCTAGGACATACTGTACGATGCATACAGGACATACTGTAACTGTACGATGCAAAGATGAATTCAGAGGTCTTCTATGAATCTTTGGCGATCAACTTGCCCTCAGATGAAGACAAAACCGAAGAAGCCGCTGCAAGTCAAGCCAAGCTTTTTTAATTGAAAAGTGCATTATCGCATCTTCTCAATACACTTTACAGAGTACACTAATCACAATGAAAGCAGCAGCATCAGCACTGACCTATCTGCAGCAACAACTCACCAGAGGAGGCTGGTGGAGGTAGAAACAAGGACAGGTTTATTGTAACACATGGAACGGAAATCAAGAATGGTGTCAAGCGGTGTCGATCTACCGTTCCATGCATTACAACGAGCCCGTCCTCCGATTTCTACCTCCAACAGCCTCCCCTGACACTCACCTATAGAATATGTTATTGATCTGGAGCAGCACCCACCTATAGAATATGTTATTGATCTGGAGCAGAACTCACCTATAGAATATGTTATTGATCTGTTTCCTGATGTAGGCCCGCAGGCCCAGGAACTTCCCATAGATCCTGTGGAGAGTGGTCTTCAGGAAGTCCCTCTCCCGGGGGTCCTCACTGTCAAATAGGTCTAAAAGCTGCAACACAACAACAACAACAACAACCACAACAACAACCACAAGTAAGTAAGTGAGATTTAAATTCCTTCTATTGAGATTTCAATTCATGCCATCATGATTTACATTCATTCATTCTATCAAGATTTCAATGAAATCTGTCAGGATTTGAATTCATTCCATCAAGATTTCAGTTCCTTCTATCAAGATTTCTATTCATTCTATCCAGATTTCTATTCATTCTATCCAGATTTCTATTCATTCCATCAAGATTTCTATTCATTCTTTCATTCATCATGAGTCATTTTGGAGGGAAGCCGTCATCTCCTACAGTACCTGCATCACAAATTTCTGGTCAATGTACTTCTTGGCTATATTGGGTTGAAAGTCGGGTGATTCTAAAAACCTAAGGAAAAATTCGTAGACGAGCTGTAGAGAAACAAACAAGACAATTCAGAAAATCAACGCATGTTGTGTCCACTTAAACTCCATTTAATAATGTTTCATTCACAAACTTTTATCAGATCAGCAGATGGGAGAGACACCAGGCCAAAAAGTAAATACGTTCTTTTTAATGATTAAGTTCAACATGATCACATATGACGTAATATCGTCAACTGTAATTGGCCAGTAATTCATCCTCTGCTTAAACTCATTTCATAAGTGTTTAAGGATAATTTAATCATTGTAACATCAAGAGTAGGTCAGCCGGGCGATGTCAGGATGCGTTTCTGTAACTCTACTACTATCTAAGATTCAGCACTGGCCTTCTGAACCAGACACAGACATTTCTATAGTGTACTGTGGTCACTACACTCTACAGTACAATCACTCTAACTGGAGGTGTGTGTGTGTGAGAGTGTATAGTATATTGTACAGTCACTCTAACTGGAGGTGTGTGTGTGAGAGAGTGTATAGTATATTGTACAGTCACTCTACCTGGAGGTGTGTGTGTGTGTGTGTGTGTGTGTGCGTGCGCGCATGTGTGCGTGTTTGTGTGATCTTGTCCAATCTATCTACCTGTAGTTGTGTGTGAATGTGTGTGTGTGTGTGTGTGTGTGTGTTAATCTACCTGTAGGTGTGGCCACGCGGCCTCAAGCGTGGGCTCGTCCTCCTCTGGGTCAAACTCCGCCCCTGTCGGGTTGGACGACGGAGGCAACGTCCTGAACATGTTCACATGGAACTGGGGTGTGTGTGTGTGTGTGTGTGGGTGCGTGTGTGTGTGGGGGGTGGGGGGAAGCGGAGAGAGGAAGAGAAAGAGAAGATTCTTTAACATCTACAGAACAAAGGACAGGAGTTCTGCTAACATACAGCTCTATTTCCTTATTCTGAATATCTACCTGACCCAACCCAATCACAAATCACCACCATTCTGCGGGGGGGGGGGGGGATGGGAGGAGGGTGTGTGTGTTTGTGTGTGTGTGTGGGTGGTGGTAGGGTGGAGTTTCGTAGCGTTAACATCATCTTGAGTCCATTGTAGGTGCTATGAACAAAAAGAGGATCTGGTCTGGATCCTGGATCATGCTACACAACAGTATATGAAGCTTTCAGGAAACCCTCCCCTTGTCACTTGACCCCCCGACACTACAATGGAAGTGTGTTGTGTAATGTCTCAGCAGCATCAACTGACTCCTGTGAGGAGAGCTATTCCCAGCCAGGAGGAGGTCATGGGACAACGCAGGTGGTCGACTGCTGCCTCAGGAACACTGGGAGAGCTGTTCTGCTCTTTCCCGAGCTGGGGAGAGCTGTTGAAGCTAGGCTAAGCTAGGCTAAAGCTAAGTTAAACCTGGCCCTGAGGAGAGCTGTTAATGCTAGATACGCTTGGCTAAGCTAAGTTCAACACAGC
Source organism: Nansenia antarctica (assembly GCF_963989245.1). Classification (NCBI taxonomy): domain Eukaryota; kingdom Metazoa; phylum Chordata; class Actinopteri; order Argentiniformes; family Microstomatidae; genus Nansenia; species Nansenia antarctica. The sequence continues at coordinate 30,692,518 of NC_137674.1, read as the reverse complement.
TGTCGATGCTAGGTAAGCTAAGCCAAGTTCAACCCTCAACCAGGATCAATCTTATTTCTGTTCCGTCTAAGCTAGACTGAGGAGATCTGTTGATGCTAGGTAGACTAGGCTAAGTTCCACCCAGCTCTGAAACAGCTTTAGATCATATTCATTATGATCTCAAATGAAAAAAACTGATTCTAGATCAGCACTCCTCCTCTGAGACGCTTTGTGGAACGGGGCCCAGTTCTTTGCACACAGCTCCTGTACATTTCCAGTTTCTGAACGTTCCGTAACACTCCACCCTTTTGAACAGGCCCCAGCTTTGGACTGGATAGCCTTCATTCATGGATTTATTCATTCATTCACCGAGAGTAGGCCTAGTTTTTTTTTTGTATTCCCCGTCAAAGATTATTATAACAAGTCTCTCATTAACATGTCCATCAATAATGGACGCTTTGATGACGATCAGAGAACAACTTCAAAGTCAATATTTCTGTGATGACTAGAAGACAAAGGAAGGGAGGGTAGGAGTTGGACGGGATATTTCTGTCCTCTCATTGAGTGTAGAAACCGAATGAAGTCTGGTGGGAGGCCAGGAACTATCCTATCCCATCCTCCGGTTTCCAGCCTCAGCCCCAGCCTCAACCCTAGCCTCACCACCCCCCAGCCTCAGCCCCAGCCTCAACCCCAGCCTCACCACCCCCCAGCCTCAGCCCCAACCCCAGCCTCACCACCCCCCAGCCTCACCACCCCCCAGCCTCAACCCCAGCCTCACCACCCCCCAGCCACAGCCCCAGCCCTACCACAACCGAAGCCTTACCCTACCCCAGCCCTACCCCAACTCAAGCCCTACCCTACCCCAACTCATACCCCAACTCAAGCCCTACGCTACCCCAACCCAAGCCCCAGCTCCAGCCCTACCCAACCCCAGCCCTACCCTAAGCGCTTTGAGTTGCATTTCATGTACGAAAGGCGCTATATAAATAAAGCTTTACTTACTTACCCAACCCAATCCCCAGTCCTACCCCAGCTAAAGCCCCGGCTCCAGCCCATATCGAAACTCAATCCCCAGCCCTACACCAACTCAAGCCCTACCTTACCCCAACCCGAGCCCCAGCTCCAGCTCCAGCCCTACCCCAACCCAAGCCCCAGCTCCAGCCCTACCGAACCCAACCCCAGCTCTACCCCAACCCCCAGTCCTACCCCAACCCAAGCCCCAGTCCTACCCCAGCCCAGGACCTTGGCCGTCGGACCTCTGGTCCTACTCACCACGTGGACCACCTCTGGGTAGATGGGTTCTGTGATGACGTTCCTGTTGTGGGTGATGTACTCCACCATCTCGCTGAGCGCCGCCCGCTTCACCTCCTTCCATTTCAGGTCACTTAGTGGGTCGGACAGGAAGTCGAAGAGCACGCAGCACTGCCGCAGCTTCTGGACAAACAGCTTCTCCTGCTCGGCCGGGGCCACGTCTGGGAGGGAGAGAGGGAGAGAGGGATGAGGCATGGGTGAGGAGAGGGAGAAGGGGAAGGGGAAGGCGGTGGTGAGAGACGGGGTGAAAGGTAGGGGGTGAGGAGGGAGGAAGAGAGAAGGGGCGAGTGTGAAGGGAGAGAGGAGGAGGACAGAAAGAGAAAGAGAATGGTGTGTGTGTATGAGAGAGAGAGAGTGAGAGAGAGTGAGGAGAGAGAGAGAAAAAGAGAGAGAGAGAGAGAGAAAAGGGAGGGAGTAGTACAGGGAGTAGTGGAGGGAGAGAGAGAGGGAGTAGTACAGGGAGTAGTGGAGAGAGAGAGAGAGGGATTTCTCAGTCAGAAGAACTAGGTGAGAGTTCAGAGCTCGATAAGGGCATGCAGATGTGTCATTGAAAGAAAGTTCCTGAAAATTCAATACATAACAATTTGGATGTTTCACACAATGATGTCATAGGAAACGTAGTGTATCGCTCTAACCCTACCTCCACCCACAGGAACTCTGAAGTTAGACTCAGACTAAACTCCACAACAACAACAACAACACAAACAATAACAAACAACCACGCCTCTCACTCTCATCCTCACTGTGCCAAGACAATGTGGCCCTTGGTGCACATGGTGGCAGACGCCAGCGTGACAGTAGGCATACAGTAGTGCAACATCATGCCTACAGCGGGTGGCACGCACACACACACACAAAGCATACGCTGCACATTCCAACATACCAGTGTATTACTTAAAGATGTGTGAGTGTGTGTGTGTGTGTGTGTGTGTGTGTGTGCGTGTGTGTGCGCGTGCGTGCGTGCGTATGTGAGAGCCACATGTCTGATGTCTGTTCAGACACAGACAGAGCTGTGAGACACACAAGGGCTGTCAAATCAACATGCTCTTGCTCCTCTCCTGTCTCTGTTACTAGGCAACAGACCCGGGCCTGGCACTGGGCACAGCCCCTGGCATGGCCTCCCTGCCAGGTAAGGTGGCAGGGAGAGATTCCTGCTGGCTGCCATGCTGGGAAGACTGGTATTACTGGTACTATTACTGCTGGTACTGTAGGTATCTAATGGTATATAAGCTCATCTAGGGAATTCTGTTTCAAAGGTGTCTGAGTCACAGCAGTGGCCTACATGATGAAAGGCAGACCTTGGGTTTGAAGTTGTGTGAGGTAGATAGATCTAATAGATGATTAGATTCATCGATGTGTCCATCGCTGGCATTGTAATCGGGTCTTTCAAACGAGAGAGAATCGATGAATCATAAAAGACTACTTTCCCCTCACTTTCAGTGGCACCACTGCAGCCAGCCACTGGTGTGTGAGGGGTGTTGGCGGGTGTTTGTCTCATTTAATCCAACAGAAACAGACCCTGCTCTTTCAGTCCCTCACGTACACTATCAAATCACTCCTGGCTGGCTGCTCAAGCAAGATCTCTGCAGTTGTAATAAACATAATAAAAAAACAATAACTATTGTTGTGGAAGTGATTACACCTCAATGTGAGGTGAATTAATCAACCCTGGTAACCCTGGTAACCATCAGTGACAGCAGTTGGTGAACCCGGGAACAAGTTCAGACTTTTATTCTGAAAAAAATGTAAATAAGTTTCAACGTTGTTGAAAATCAATGACACACTCGCTAGTCAAGCTAAAAATATTGCAATGCAATGGATTCGGTGAGCAACCCCCACTACTACCTAGTTAACTGTAACACTACTTTACATTGTTAGCAGGCTCACAAAACAAGCCGTGTTAGTTGACTAGCGAGTGTGTCATTGATTTTTCAACAACTTTGACATTTATTTACATTTTCCAGAATAAAAGTCTGAACAAATCTCGGCTGCCGACTTGTTGGCAGTTTCACCAGCTGCAGTCACATATTAACAGATTACCAAGAACTTGAATCTGACCCATGCCTAGTGTGAGGTATAGCCCTTCTGGGAGTGTCATATTTTCATGGCTGGTGCTGGTGTTTTGTTCCCCAAGTCGGCAAGGTCATCCATCATTTTTTTTTTTTTTTACAGATTATGAATGTGCAGATTGTAAGCTTTCAAATGATGTGTCATACACATCTGAAAATAGTTGAAAATATATGCCCATATATTTGAATGTCGGTACACCTCAAAGAAAATAGCTGAGAAATTCACCCTGAACCAAAACAGACTGTGACAGGTATTATACAATACGCTAAGGGCGGGGCCACAAGGTTGAAGACATCGTGATTATATTGTCTTGAAATAATAATAATAATATTATTATTATTAATAAATATGATGAATTATTAAATAATATGTCGTCTAGCTGTCAACAGCGAGTATGTCTCGAACGATGCACTTTCATGCAGAGCAGATCTCATTAAAAGGGGCATGATTTGACTTGTGTAATTGACTGTGAATGGAAGTCTGCAGCCATGCCGGGGCCTCACTGAGTGGTTCATTGATGGTGAAGGAAAGATTGCATTCGGGCTAAGTACTTCATTAATATGACAGAGCTTAACGTGCTAAATGGTGTCTGATGAATACCCCTCTAAAATATGTTTCAATGTGATCTGTACAGTATCAATGTACTACATTCAGTATGTTTTATCTAAGAATAACCACATTTCCATATTATTACCAACAAATGCTACGCTATAAGAGCGCTAGTTTGCACTGCGAGGAGAGACTGAAATTAGATTGTCTCTGTTCATTATTTTCCTCATTTATACTCATATGTGTATGTGTGTGTGTGTGTGTGTGTATGTATATATGCAAATCTTTGGCACTGTAAATGAGAAAAATAATTTGTAGAGACAGCCTAATTGCTCTTTCACTCTCTCTCTCTCTCTCTCACACACACACACACACACACACACACACACACACACACACACACACACACACACACACACACACACCAGTGTTAGTATGTGTAGGG
>NC_137674.1:30638164-30683164 GCF_963989245.1 Nansenia antarctica | reverse complement strand
CTATTTTAAATCATGCCTATTGTCTTATTGTCTTGTGCTGCAATGTCAGGAACTGAAGCCTAAGAATGTTACTCTCTTACACTACATGTAATGTCACATAACAATAAAAAACTTGAAGCTTAAAACTTGAAACTCAACAAACAAAATGTATCTCAAGCGAAATCATGGGGAGGGCCTGAAATAAGGACCAAGTACCAAGCAGAGAGGACCAGACCAGCACCAAGCAGAGAGGACCAGACCAGCACCAAGCAGAGAGGACCAGACCAGCACCAAGCAGAGAGGACCAGACCAGGACCAAGCAGAGAGGACCAGACCAGGACCAAGCAGAGAGGACCAGACCAGCACCAAGCAGAGAGGACCAGACCAGCACCAAGCAGAGAGGACCAGACCAGGACCAAGCACCAAGCAGAGAGGACCAGACCAGCACCAAGCAGAGAGGACCAGACCAGGACCAGGCAGAGAGGACCAGACCAGGACCAAGCAGAGAGGACCAGACCAGGACCAAGCAGAGAGGACCAGACCAGGACCAAGCAGAGAGGACCAGACCAGCACCAAGCAGAGAGGACCAGACCAGGACCAAGCACCAAGCAGAGAGGACCAGACCAGGACCAAGCAGAGAGGACCAGACCAGGACCAGGCAGAGAGGACCAGACCAGGACCAAGCAGAGAGGACCAGACCAGGACCAAGCAGAGAGGACCAGACCAGGACCAAGCAGAGAGGACCAGACCAGCACCAAGCAGAGAGGACCAGACCAGCACCAAGCACCAAGCAGAGAGGACCAGACCAGCACCAAGCAGAGAGGACCAGCCCAGCACCAAGCAGAGAGGACCAGACCAGGACCAAGCAGAGAGGACCAGACCAGCACCAAGCAGAGAGGACCAGACCAGCACCAAGCAGAGAGGACCAGACCAGCACCAAGCAGAGAGGACCAGACCAGCACCAAGCAGAGAGGACCAGACCAGGACCAAGCAGAGAGGACCAGACCAGGACCAAGCAGAGAGGACCAGACCAGGACCAAGCAGAGAGGACCAGACCAGCACCAAGCAGAGAGGACCAGACCAGGACCAAGCAGAGAGGACCAGACCAGGACCAAGCAGACAGGACCAGACCAGGACCAAGCAGAGAGGACCAGACCAGGACCAAGCAGAGAGGACCAGACCAGGACCAAGCAGAGAGGACCAGACCAGGACCAAGCAGAGAGGACCAGACCAGGACCAAGCAGAGAGGACCAGACCAGCACCAAGCAGAGAGGACCAGACCAGGACCAAGCAGAGAGGACCAGACCAGGACCAAGCAGAGAGGACCAGACCAGGACCAAGCAGACAGGACCAGACCAGGACCAAGCAGACAGGACCAGACCAGGACCAAGCAGAGAGGACCAGACCAGGACCAAGCAGAGAGGACCAGACCAGGACCAAGCAGAGAGGACCAGACCAGGACCAAGCAGAGAGGACCAGACCAGGACCAAGCAGAGAGGACCAGACCAGCACCAAGCAGAGAGGACCAGACCAGCACCAAGCAGAGAGGACCAGACCAGCACCAAGCAGAGAGGACCAGACCAGCACCAAGCAGAGAGGACCAGACCAGCACCAAGCAGAGAGGACCAGCCCAGCACCAGGTAGAGAGGACCAGCCCAGGACCAGGTAGAGTGTGAGCTTCCCTCCATCCAGGACGCGTCCTAACTATTCCCACCGTAGTTGGGGTAGACCACGCCAACTTCTGGAATATGTAGGGGTGTTTTTTTTTTTTTAGAATAGGCGCGCGTTCCAGGGCCCACAGGAAGTTGCATACAGAGATGGGTAACCTATATCTAATCGTGCACCCCGTGTTACGTCACAAGCTAAAATCCAATGGGGTTGCGGAACGACCTGCGGGGCAGAAGAACAAGATACAGAGAACACCCCTACATATTCCAGAAGTTGGCGTGGTGTGGGCGTGGTGTGGGTGTGGTCTACCCCAACTACGGTGGGAATCGTTAGGACGCATCCAGGACACCAGAAAGGCCAGAAAGGCCCTCAGGATAATTAGGGACCTCAGCCACCAAGGTCGGTCAGAAACTGTTCGAGCTACTGCCGTCACTGGTTCCGCTGTAGTACGACTACCATCACTTTATCACTTTATTACTTTATTATGACTTACTTTACTTATTTTACTTTACTCTATTAGTGTGATTCTGTATCCTGTTGCAATACCAATGATGAAGAACCTAAGCCACTCTACTCTTTACTCTGTACTTTAGGATGGAGGACAAATAAATTCTGATTCAGAATTCTGAAGGACAGCGCAGCATCAACTTACGGCCTCTCACGATACGTAAACAGGAAATGAGAGCGAGAAAACAAACGAAAAAAACGAAGCGAAAGAACAGGAAACTGTTGCAGAGGTGGAACAACACCGAGAGCTGTCTCTCTGCAGGCTGGGAGAAGGATCTGAGGCAGCGCTCCACGTGCTCATACCCACGTCCTGATCGTCCTGGACTAGAGACCATTGTTGTTGCAATTGTCTTCATTCCTTATCCGTCCTGACGGCGTTATACGATAGCTTGCCAAAGCTAGGCTTTTCCATTTACAGAATCAAATAAACACGAGTGCCACACAAGTGGAAATCGAATTAAGAAACTTTTCGATGAATGTGCGATTCATTATCTGTAATTCATGTCATCCAACGAACGGACTCTTAATCAGGAACAAAATATGTCTGAATCTACACATCAAGATGCTTACCAAGCAACACACACACACACACACACACACACACACACACACACACACACACACACACACACACACTTCCTCTTTGAATGTTGACATCATTTATAGGAACAAACCGACCTGTGCTGAGAACCACCACCTGTCACACCAACCTGTCACACCACCACCACCCTCTCACACCACCACCACCACCCTGTCACACCACCACCACCCTCTCACACCAACCTGTCACACCACCACCATGTCACACCACAACCACCCTCTCACACCACCACCACCCTGTCACACCACCACCACCATGTCACACCACAACCACCCTCTCACACCACCACCACCCTGTCACACCACCACCACCATGTCACACCACAACCACCCTCTCACACCACCACCACCCTGTCACACCACCACCAAGTGGTGTGACAAGTCGTGACGTTAGAATTATGAGGTTCTATCTCCATTTTTGTCAAAATTGAGTTTTTTACATAATCTGATCCATTAGGTGTTTATTAATGCCTGTGTGGTGTTATTTTTAAAATCTTGTCTACGTTTTGTGAGGTAGTAATTCATAAAATACAAAGGTTCCATCTCACAAAACATAATGGAATGTAAAAACTTTGACGCTCAATATCTCTGAACTACCCTAAACGGACACCACCCTGTCACACCAACCACCACCACCCTGTCACACCAACCTGTCACACCACCACCACCCTGTCACACCACCACCACGTCACACCACCACCACCCTGTCACACCACCACCACCCTGTCACACCACCCTGTCACACCACCACCACCCTGTCACACCACCACCACCCTCTCACACCACCACCACCCTGTCACACCACCACCACCCTGTCACACCAACCTGTCACACCACCACCCTGTCACACCACAACCACCCTGTCACACCACCACCACCCTGTCACACCACCACCACCACCCTGTCACACCACCACCACCCTGTCACACCACCACCACCCTGTCACACCACCACCACCCTGTCACACCACCACCACCCTGTCACACCACCACCACCCTGTCACACCACCACCACCCTGTCACACCACCACCACCCTGTCACACCACCACCACCACCCTGTCACACCACCACCACCCTGTCACACCACCACCACCCTGTCACACCACCACCAACCTGTCACACCACCACCAACCTGTCACACCACCACCACCCTGTCACACCACCACCGTGTCAGGACGGTCAGTGTCCTTATCTCACCAGGGAGGCCAACACCACTGAGGGACACCAACGTGTTGCTATGTAAGGATATCCTTTTCAGACTTACCGTATCTTTACATTACTTACTCATCACTGTTTATGCAGTGTTTATGCAGTGTTTATGCAGTGTTTAAGTGCTAAGGATCCCAGTGCAGAGCCTCCTACAGACCTCTTCATCCCCACTACCCCCCTGTACAGTTTCTCTACTGTATATAAATGTAATAAAACATATTTTATTATATTATTAAGTAATTCTCCCTTCTTCTAGCACTGTGACTGCCAATAGCCCCTGGTTTTGGCATATATTACTATTTCTCATGATGACTGATGGATAGATGATTCACTTACTTAGACAAATGTACTTCGTTGTAAGTCGCTTTGGGTAAAGGCGTCTGCTAAATGCTAAACATGTAAATGTCAGATAACACCCCTCCACACCCCTGGAAAGAGGGAACAGCCACCTGTGGTGAAGCTGTGGCTCAGAGGTTACATTTGATCAGTGGTGTGCCGTCAGGGCCAGCAAGGCCTTCTCTGCTGGCCTAAACATCATCAGAATATACATTTTATTTAATATATTTTTCCCACAAATATGTATTAATGATTCCCCATAGTCTATTCTCTTCATTTCATAGCTTTCCTCTTGGTTGCGCTGCTTCCAGTCTCCAATTGAGATTTGGAGGGCTGGCCTTTATGTTAGAGCTTTTATCCAATCAAAATGTGTTGCTAGGGGGCTCCCAAATCTGCCCGCCTTCACAACAGACGGTGCCGCGAATTCGACCTGTAACTTTACGTTGGAACGAGAAAACCTGTGGCGTTCCTAGTAAACCTACGTAGATGCGAGCAAAATCAACAACGGCGCCTGCTGGAAGGCTCAATCTGATGTCAGCACCCAGCACGTCTTTTGATTGGATACGCACTATTGCTACGCACTATTGCTACGCACTATTGATATTCACTATTGAGATGCGGAACTATGCCGGTAGATGTGAAACTGTTGAAAGGGCGCAGGGAAACGGAGCCTCACAACGAAAGCTTTCGTTGACTGATCGATAATACTGATCGATTGTGTCCTGTTTTTGGGTAAACAATAACTTTCATTTAGGGGACACAATGAAAGCGCCAAGTCCACAAACAGAGGAAACTACGTTGAGCTTCTTTCTTTTCTGGCTGAAAACAACCCAGATTTACATTACCACCTGTCCACAAACAAAGTGTTTACTGGGACGTCAGGCAAAATACAAAACGACCTGATTTTTGCTATTGCTGAAGTGATGGAAGAAGAGATCAAAATGGAGATTAAAAAGGCACCCTTTGTCGCTATTATGGTGGACGAGACGACAGACGTGGGTAATGTAGCGATCTTAAAGATGTTAGTTTAACACTCTTCATTGTAAATGCGGATTTATTGATTAAAAATGCTTCGGAAATATTAATATAACTCTGTTGTACTTGTCTGACTATGTTAAGGTGATGCAACGCCCGGTTATACTGTGTTTCTGTCTAGTTTCTAGAGCCATGGCGTCATAACGATGGTATTAAGAGGTAGAATAATTCAGGTAGGAATGTGTCGGACATCACTGAAGGCCTAGGTGTGAAATGCACCGCCCGCCACTGCATTTGATGTGATTTGATTCCCAGACTTCCTCATTCCAGCCTGTGGTCCCTCCTAACTGACTCACCCTGTCTTTCCAAATGTCTAAATAAATGCCAGAAGTCGTTTTTTAAACATAAGATTCCTTTATATAACGTGTTCATATCACAAAATTCAACCTCTAAATACAAATGTTTTTCTTTCCTGCCTCCTGGCGTGGCTACTGTTCCAGATGACAAGGACGTAGACCATAATATGCCAGGGTTCAACTTGAGGAGAGGAGGCATCCGGTATCCCAGGGCAACAAGGCCTCACTCTGAGCATGCAGGGGGGGGGGGGGGGGGGGGAGGCGCGTCCTGGGGGCCCCTGCATTCCATAGCCATGGCAACGATAAGGAGAGTCTCTGAGTTGTAGGCCTGGAGAGACCTGCTGCAGTTCCTGCTAGTTTGGTCCTTTGATTTGGTCTCTATTTGTGGTGGTAGATGCTAAGTGGGCTTGGCAAGACCCCACCGACTCCGACGTCACCACACTGAAGCTGAGATTTAAAACGGTTACAGTAAGGGGTTATGGTTAGGGTTAGGGTAGGGGTTAAGGTTCGGGTTTAGGATAGGGTCGTCCCAAGGATCCCATTTAGCATCAAGCTATTTCTATTGGTCAGGAGAAACGGATGGGAGTGTCTATGGGCTTGGACAGTCTAAGGTCTTCCTGGTTTTTTTCAGCTATATTCAGCATACAGTATGCAACATACATCCTCTTAAAGGGACAGTTGCATGGTATTACTGAATCAGAATCGCTTCTCTCATTAAAGGGATAGTTCAGGCATTACATTACAAACATGCTAATTTAGCGTCCGTTCAACGTACTTCAATGGTTTGCGTTAGTTAAATACTTCAAGAGTGTGCTATCAGGACAGTTTCACAGTGAATGTCAAGTTGTGAAATAGTGGACAAATGTCTATGTGTATTCAATATTCCACCAGCAGGTGGCAGCACAGGCTCATGAATGAGCATATTGTGCGGAAGAGAAGGAGACTACACAAGACTTTTATCATAACCAATTGTGACCCCATGCCCTTGTTTCAGTCCCATTCATCTATAGAAAGGCATCAAACCTTTTTCTCAATGTTCTCATGTGTTTTTCATCGTTTTTCTCTAGTTTATCTCCATTTGACCTGAGAAATGCAGCCTGGTGTGTGTCCTGGCCGTCTTCTTGCCAGAAGATTAAAGTGCTGACTAGTGAACAACATCCAAGCAACGACACACCTGTCACCTGTCAATCATTCAGACAGCAATCAGACAGCAGAGCAGAGCTGACAGGGCAGGATGGAATAGGCCTGGAGCTGCAGTTAGCATAGGGCCACGCCAGGGGAGGCTGGAGAAGGCAGAAATCGGAGGACGGCCTCATTGTGATGCATGGAATGGAATGAGGAATGGTCGGAGGACGGCCTCATTGTGATGCGTGGAATCGAATGGAATATGGAACATGATGCCGTTCCTCATTCCGTGCCATGATGTATTACAATAACCCCGTCCTCCGATTTCTACCTCCACCAGCCTCCCCTGGGCTATGCAACCACATCAATCTCTCAGAGCAGAAAACAGAGAGGGGGGGGTCTGAAAGGTCCAGCCTCTTTCTGATTCTAATCTAAGTGCCAGGTTTACGGTGATTGCGTGAGGGCACACTACTGTAGCTCCCTGCTAGCACAATAAAGGAAGCACAGGACAAGACTGACGGTTGAATCTAATCTAAGATGGAGTTCAAATTGAATCTAATCTAATCCAAAAATGTAATCGAATCAAATCTAAATCCAAGATAACGTTGAATCTAATCTAATCTAATTTAAGGCTGACAACTCTATTGGAAAGCAGGTTTTGTTATTCTCAAACCACAAACAGGCCCTGCAGGAAACTCTGCAAAGCTATTCAGCGAGCAGGTTTCTTTATCAATGAACGTGTGCATGTTCCAGCATGAGGCGAAGGGTCAGAAGCATTAGAGGGACATTTTAGGACTTATTTTAGTAACTAACTGACTTAGGTAACTATTTTAAGAATAGGTGCCTGACTAATACCGGCAGCAAATGCCCAAATCCATTTAGCAGTGTGCCAACAGTGTTTCCACTGCAGGTGTACGGTAGGTGTACAGTACAGGCCTGGCTGAAGGTCAATAGCATTTAGAGATTTGTGACAGCTACCTGTGTGGAGAGGCCAGGCGGGGGAATACGTAACAACACATAAAGCATCCTAGGAGGCCACATTAATAGGTTTGCATTCGCAGCTGTCAGTCAGAGATGTGCTCCTATCAGATTGGGATCGCTGTGGGCCATCGGTACAGATAACTAAGTTACAGTATTTGCTTGCTAGAGAGTAATGGACTGTTTGACGAGCCCAGCCCCTATCCGCTATGTCCACTGGTGTGTGTGTGTGTGTGTGTGTGTCTGCATGCGTGTGTGTGTGTCTGTGCGTGTGTGTGTGTTTGTGTGCGTCTGTGTGTGTGTGTGTGTGCGTGTGTGTGTGTGCAGTTGGCTACACCTGACCTTATCACTGGACCCTCCAGCCCTCCTGCTGCAGTCATTAAACATGTCAGGCCGTCAGTGATATGTGTGAAGACATCAAAGGCTTGGCCTGTTCAGACACGCTCAGGCTTCCCACCTCCAGCCAGGAGTTACTAAACAACAACACAGGCAGAGCAGCTGATAGCCGAAAAGAAAAGAAGAAAACAAGCCTACATATTTTGTCTTGTGTATGTGTACATTTATGGGGCTGGTTTTCCTGGGCCCACATTCCATTAGACGTCTTATCTAGGCTGAAAAAGTATCTTCATTCCAGGGTCTCCATTGAAAGCGTGATTCAGTACAACAGGACTAGGCTCACTCTGTGTCTGGGAGGCTACGGTAGAAACATCATCCCCAACAGACAATCATTAGAAACCAGAGCTGCCTTATCAACCGCCTAGTCACATGTAAGAGGTTAAACATGATTCTTCTATCGATAGAGTACTCTGATGTTCAACAATGAAAATACTTCACCTTCGTCGACTGCCTCATCTATAGTTTCTTTGTTGGCGTGTTATAGAACAACAGCGTGTTATAGAATAGTTTATTGGAAACCACTCAACTCTGTAAGGCAGCGTGGCAACAAAGACGTCATGAATGATTGATTTAAACGTGTTAACCTCAGCCTCGCGGTCTTCTCACAACAGCACGCAGCTAGAACTTAACGACTGATAACATAAAGCCGGTAGCATAGTACTGCATCTGTGTCTAGTGTCTGTGTATAGCAGGGGAGGCTGGTGGAGGTAGAAATCGGAGGAAGGGCTCATTGTAATGCATGGAACGGAATGAGGAACGGTATCAAACACACACATAGTATCTGATACCTTTCCTCATTCCGTGCCGTGTGTTACAACGAGCCTGTCCTCCGATTTCTACCTCCACCAGCCTCCTCTGCTGTGTATAGAACCGTAACCGTTTAATGGCCTGATTATGGTAAGGGGATTTATCACACAGCTATTCACTGATAACCCCTGACCATTTCCAACAAAATAGCTATTGCTCATAAAATGAAAAAGTCAAACAAGATAGCTAATGCTCATGCATAGAACAACAGATGCTAGGCCCCGCGGTGGCGTAGCGGTCTAAGCACTAGCCACTAGTGCAAGCTGCCCACCGGGGACTGGGATCGAATCCCGGTCTCGCAAGACCCGGATATGGCCGAGGCACACAGGGAGCGGCATATTGAGCGGCCGCTCCAGAGGGCGGTATAGGACTATTTCCGGACAAGGATCCGTCGCGCAACAGCGCCCCCGGGGTGCCGGAATAACGGTGCTGGGCTCGAGGAGCCAGTCAGCTAGTCTGCCTGGCGATCTCCTCTGGGGCTGCCGGCCACGGGGTCGTGCGGCGGATCCTACGCAATAGGCAGGGGATAATTGGATGCTAGGTTGGGTTCAATTGGATACCAAATTGGGTGAAAAAGGGATAAAATCTGAAGAAAAAATAAATAAATAAAAAAAAGAACAACAGCTGCTGCTCATACAACGACCCTTTGTGTGATATTATTCCCAATCCTCACTGACTGGGGTAGAACATGTAGCAGGGGAGGCTGGTGGCGGTAGAAACCGGAGGACGGGCTCATTGTAATGAAATGACATGTAACGGAAGAGGAAATGGTATCGAACGTGCGTTCAAAGGTGAAAGCAAATGGCACGATTCCATAATGACATGTATCTCGCCCGCGATCAAACTCGTCGAGAATGAAGTCACCGTGAATCAGTGTTATTTTACATAATTAATCGCTGGCAGGGTCATATCTGTTACTCCGAGACACGGGCTTAGAGACAGCTGAATGCTCCTTATTAGCATTCAAGATAAACATGAACTGCCATTCTGCTATGGCAGATAAATAATGTAGCATGCTAAGTCGTGAAGGTTAAAGAGCCGGTTATGGGAATCCTCTCAGGCTATAAATTCTTTATATGATCCCCTGGTCCTGATAGGTCAGAACTAACTATTTTATGCTAATGTCATGCATTTCTTAGCAACATCTACATGGGCGCCAAGTTAGCTCTTGGGAGCTGTCCATGTCCTGGAGATATTGGACAGAGCTATGGTAACCTGTGTAGGTTGAGTATTTGAGAGAAATAGCTGTTACCTCAAACACATACAGTGTGTATTACAGAGTACGAGCACCTCTCAGTGTGTATTACAGAGGACAAGCAACCTCTCGTCTACCACTTCATCTTCAAGTGCCTAACATGGGGAGCTGGGGAGATAGAAGTATATCTGACATGGGGAGCTGGGGAGATAGAAGTATATCTGAGGAGGAAGCCTAATCTGTCTTTCTACGCTGGGTCTAGCACTTCAGCTTTATGGACGTGAGAGGTGGAGGGGAGATAGAAGGTTGAGTCTTACGTGTGTGTGTGTGTGTGTGTGTGTGTGTGTGTGTGTGCGTCTGGTTGCATGTGTACATACAGTACATGCATGCATGTGTGTGTATGCCTGCGTGCATGTGCATGCATGTGAGCATGCATGCATGTGTGTGTGCGTGTGTGCCTGCGTGCATGTGCATGCATATGTGTGTGTGTGTGTATGTGTGCCTGCGTGCATGGATGCATGCGTGTGTGTGTATGTGTGCCTGCGTGCATGGATGCATGCGTGTGTGTGTGTGTTTGTCTGTATGCCTGCATGTATGTGTGTGAGTGTGTGTACGTGTATGTGTACATGTGTGTGTGCCTGTGTGTGTGTGTACATCTGAGGCGCACCTTTGAGGGCGGGCAGCTTGTTCAGTTCCCTGTTGAGGCTGATGGGGAAGCAGGAAGCGCTCAGCCTCCTGTCCTTCTTCACTGCTGCGTTGGCACCGCCGGGCTGCTTCACCCTCAGCAGCTGGGTCGTGGGCGGTGTGCTCTTCTTATTGGCGCCCTGTGGAAACGAGAGGCGCAGAGAGAGGTTCCCGTTACTGCAGACAGTGGCTGCCCAAAGGAAGCCGGGGATCACAATTACCCAAATTGCCAGAGGGGGGGGGGCGGGTCAGGAGAGATGTGGTTAAGAGTCATATTCCTTTCCGAATCAGATCAGGTGTGTCCCTGGGAGGTAATCTGATCGGGGGGCTGGGTCCTGTGTCTGTTGACAGGCTGTGATGAACGCACGGGCTGATATAGACAACTGATACAGCTGTCTACATGAGAGATGAGGGAACCATGGCCTCACATCTCATCGCCTCACATCCAGCAGCCAATCCCGTCACGCGGGAGTGATCTCATCGCTCATTACGCTCCATGCATTACAATGAGCCCTGTCCTCCCATTTCTGCCTCCACCAGCCTCCACTGTTCACCCGGTGGCTGCCTGCTGTGTCTCTCTCTCTCTCCCTCCACAGGTGTTTTGTCGACGACACCGTTAATGAGACAAGATTCTTCTAGTCCCTGTGACGTCGCTGCCGTGGGAAATAGCGATGAACTCTGTCAGACTGTCACGCAATCAGTTTACTAGACAGACGCTCTCTGCCTGGTGTTTCACAAGTCACATGGTACTACATAACTCTGGTCACAACATTGCATCGTTATACTTCCGTGATAACAACAACAACAACAACAACAACAACCCTGATTCTTCCCGGAAAAGTCCTCTCAGTGCCGTAATCCCACTGACTGTACTCCCCTCAATATAATTGTAATTACAAAAAAAAACATCCCTCAACGCAACAGTGAAACAGACCCGAATGGATGGGAGACCACCCATCGGCACATCGACGGTAGCTCGACTGCCTGCGTGCTAGCACTAAACCGACAGTAGCTAGAAAGGTGAAAGGTGAATGATGGACCAATGTAGGCGAGGCCTAGTAGATGTACCAATGGTAGACCGCCGTAAGCAAGGCGATGGCAGGTCAACCGTCGGCATGCCAACAGTAGCCAACAGTCAGTCTGCCAACGGTAGACCTCCATCAGCCCGCCAACAGTATGTCAACGGTTGATGTGCCAATGGAAGACTAGGGATAGTGGTGGCCAAGTGGATAGTGAGCTGGACTGGTGATCAGAAAGGTCATGAGTTCAAATCCCACCTGGGAACACCACCATGAGTGTGCCCTTGAGTAAGGCACTTAGCCGTAAATGACTCCACGTCAAGAGACTGTCCCTGTAATCTCTAACTTGAAGTCTCTTTGGATAAAAGCGTCTGACTAAATGGTTAAAATGGAAATTAAATGTCAGCTGTTGATGGTGTGACATCAGCATACCACTGCGTAATGACGTCGGTGTAGAGCGGTGGTCGACATGCCATTGGTAGGTTGGCAGTCAAAGACATTACCCTGGTATGTCCAGACCCATGCTTCTGCTGTGAGCTAAATATAACACTTGGGAAAGAAGTGGAAAGACTGCGACAGGGAAAGGGAAGACAGTGGCAGGGGAGAAGGAAGAGGGTGGCAGGGGGGGGCGGTAGCCTAGCGGAGAGTGAGTTGGACTGGTGATCAGAAGGTCAAATCCCACCTGGGAACACCACCGCCACCAGGCACTTAGCCCTAAGTTACTCCAGGGAGACTGCCCCTGTAATCTCTAATTGTGAGTTGCTTTGGATAAAAGCGTCTGCTGAATGCTAAAAATGTCAATGTAGAGCAGTGTGCCACCAGCGGACTGACTCAGGACCGGTTGCAGGTTCCTATCTTTGACCGGTATGAATACTCGGCTAGGTTTTCTGGCAAGGTATTCCAGAGACTGGGTGCATAAAACACGGAGGGCTGCCTCCCCATGTCTCATGGTCCTGACTCTAGGGACCATTAAAAGTTCAGTGCCAGAGGACCTACTCGGTGTATATCTTACCAGCATGTCTGACATCTATTTAGGTGCGTGATTATGGAGTGATAAACTAATAAAATAGTCTTCAAATCTATTCTAAAACTGACAGGTAGCCAGTGTAGTGATTTTAAAATTGGTGTGATGTGTGCCCTCCTTAGTGAGGAGTCGTGCTGCAGCATTTTGTATCATTTGAAGTTTACTAATAGCTTTCTTTGGTTGGCCAGACAGGATAGCATTACAGTAATCCAGCCTACTAGTGATAAAAGCAAGTGATTAGTCTTTCGGTGTCAGCCTGGGAAAGAAAAGGTTTCACCGTAGCAATGTTTCTCAGGTGATAAAAGGATTTCCTTGTCAGATTCTTAATATGCGGCTCAAAATTAAGATCTAAATCAAACATGACAGTTCTGTCAGGGTTAAAGTAAATAGTTGGTGAAAACTGTTTTGGAGACACTTACATTTACATGTTTGGCATTTTGCAGGCGCCTTTATCCAAAGCGACTTACAACAAATACATTTGTTAAGTAAGTGAATCATCTGTCCATCAGTCATCATTAGAAAAATAAATCTATGCTAGGACCAGGGGCAATTGGCAGTCACAATACTAGAAGAAGGAAGAATGACTTCTCTTTTATTTTATGTTATCAATTTAATAACAGTAGAGAAATTGTACAGGGGGTAGTGGGGATGAAGAGGTATTTAGGAGGGACAGTTAAAATGTAGCCTAAAGAGACAGGTCTACGGTGGAAGATAGGTAGTGACTTGTATACACAGGGAAGGCATACTGACGGTTTGACTTTTGTTTTAAAAGCCTTTCGCAGCACGGTTTATTTGACCCTGCTTTGACCCTGAATCCCATCTGTTTTTAAATACATATTCATCCATTGTTGATCACATCCAGTCTAGTCATGTTCCTAACCTCTTGCGTCCCCAGAATAACAGCCACAATCTGAGAGTAAAATTGGCCACAATCTAAGAGATAAATTCAAAAACAGACAATGTTTTGAAGTGCATGAGCCTGATATTGATGAGCATGTTCTGAGGAGCATTGGGGCATGGATGGGGCAGCTAGAGGAACACAGACAGCGTTTGTACAGAGCCTCAGGCTAGGGAGGAGCTAAAAGGGCAAAAGAGGATTTCAGTCAACTAACATCTCTCATTAGCCCCTAGACTATACTAGTTTGCTCTTTCCACTAATCCCATTTAATCTTAGATAAAGCTATCTATTCTTTGACTCACAGTGACAGGGCAGACTTGGGTGTTCAGCCTCTCAGAAACAACTGCTTTCAGAGACATCTCTAGCCTGTTCTGAAGTTTCATATAACGAAACACAAGGGAAAATGTCAATTATAATTTCACCCTTGGCCTACCAGATTCCATCTGAGAATGGCTGAGAATCTTGAGGGAAATTGATTGACAGACAGACATATACTGTAGGACTAAATATATTATTAAAATCAAAATGTTTATCTTTAAGTCTTTGAGCAGTGCTGTGTGAGCCAGCCTCCACCACTGACCTACATTCTTACCTCATGGTCAGAGGTGGAATTAGTTTGACCGTTTTTTCTTCCAGATTTGCTTGATTTCCCAGACTTGGAAGATTCCTGAAAAACATAATCAAAGAGACAGTTAGGCGCACACGCACACACACACGCACGCACACACACACACACACACACACACACACACACACACACACACACACACACACACAATGAAATGAAATTAGCCTACCAAGTCTGCCATTTACAGAGTAGGCTTGATGGTCGTGTGGTAGAAGTTCATCGCCTCGTCCACTTTAGTGAAGGAATGAGTCTTTTCCTGGAAGGTAATTAGGAGTTCAGCCGGGAGCGCCTGCTGCACCAGGCCATATCTCAGGGATGTCGCACGGAGAAGTGCCCTGATCGGGCCAAAGGCAGCTTGTTGACGGCGCAGGTCGTCAGGAACGTCCGGATAAACGCTGATCTTATCCCCCCGGTATGCCAACTGGCCAACTTTCTTGGCCGCCAAGCGTTGGACTGTCGATTTAGTCTCCAGACTATGGAACCTGGCGATGAGCGGACGGCACCTCTCCCCTCGCGGTGGTCCAACCCGGTGCGCAATGGAGAGCAGGGGCGCAGGGCCAGTCCCAGCCTCTCCAAACAGCTCTCGCAGGAGGTCCTGGACAAACGCAGTAGGTCTCCCTTCCTCTATCCCACTCCTTACATCCGATGAATTTCAGATTGAATTTCCTAGAATGAAACTCCAAAGATGATGTTTTTCTGGAGCAGGATGTCATTCTTTTCTCTGAGCAGTTTGCAATCTTTTTCGAGCGTATCGACGCGTGCGTCTGTGAGCGTGGCGGCATTCTCCAGGTCTCCGACTTTTACTTTGCATTCATTGAGAGAGCCCTCTAGGCGCTCCAAAGTCGCCTGGATAGGTTTTAAGCCATCCGAGATTTCCCTGCGAACAAGCACGTCGGCGGTGGAGATCTCCTTGCGAATGAGTTCATTATCTTTAGATAACTCGTCAGATAGACGGGAGACCTCTTTGCACACAATGCCTTTCACAAGTTTGGCCATGGCGCCTGGATCCATTTGTTTGCTGCGGGTACACATTCGCGTCTGAAAATAGCCTAGGCCTATAGGCTATAATCTTCGACTAACTCTCGAATACGTAACCTACAAACAAACTATATAAACTTTTGCCTCGGCAATTTGTAGAATTTAAGCCGTCAGTGATGATTTAAATCGAAGCTTTTACGGAGCCTCATACAGGTGTCAAACAATTCAGTGCATGCCACCGGACTCTCACTCTTAATATTTAATCTGATTTAGTTTAATCCTAAAACAACTCACCTTATCCTTTTTTCCTTTATTAGGCATTTTCGGTGAGGAGTGAGGACCCCCCCACGTCCTCTTGTAGAACTCTGATTGATCACTCTCTCAACAGTTCTTCTCTCACAGAAAAGTAGCCTACAGTGATCGTACATATACACACACACACACACACACACACACACACACACACACACACACACACACCTCTGTGGACTGCGTGTCTGTTGTCCATAAAGGCTTGATTCGTTGCCGTTGGTCATGTGATCCAACACACACACACACACACACACACACACACACACACACACACACACACACACACACACACACACACACACACACACACAGTCTCATTGACTAGACACTGACGTCGATGCTGACTGATTTCTTTCCGTCCGTTTCTGTCAGTTTAGAAATGAGCGCCAGTCATAGGACTGAGATGTTGCCTGCAGTTTCCACGTTTCAACCTCAACCACCTGCCACACTTATTTTACTTATTTCTGAGACATTCGTACAAATAATAACTAATTAATAATAATTAAACAATTCTTTAATCTCAGTCTGAATGGTCGACAATGACACACTGTACAAACCATTGCTAATATTGATGGTACAACCTGACAAGAATATAGACTAATGAAACCTACTTTACAAACAGTCTCCTGTGTTGTGACCATCAATACCGCCCTCCACTGGTTCAGCAGACAGTCATGTGTTTAGAAAGAAAAATACAGTTGGCAATTAACCAATAGGCTAGGTGCACGATCTCCACTACTTCCTGAAAGGCACCTTGCATGAACATAATCGCATCGATTACAAAATCCTTCTCCATACTTTCAAGGCCATCCATAACCTCGCCCCTCCATACCTGTCCGACCTCCTCCACATCAACATTCCCACGCGGTCCCTCAGGTCTGCCTCCTCCATCAAACCTGCCCGTCTGTCCACCATGGGGTTTAGAGCCTTCAGCCGCTCCGCCCCTCGCCTCTGGAACTCCCTCCCCCCCCCCGACATCAGGAACATTGATTCAATCTCCTCATTCAAAACCCACCTCAAAACCCACCTGTTTACGCAGGCATATCCGTGTTGATTTACTGTTCCCGTGCTGCTCTGCTGCTAGCTATGTTTTATAGGCTACTGTATATTTCTATGTATTTTGGATTTTGGATTTTGTAACTGTTTTTAAATTTGTTGTTGTACGGCGACCTTGAGTGCCATGAAAGGCGCCTTATAAAATAAATGTATTATTATTATTATTATTATTATTATTATTATTATTATTATTATTATATCCTGTCTCACTCTATTGGTTTAATTGATTAATCAGCTGTGCGGTAAACTGTTGAAACACACAGTGCACAGCTGATTAATCAATGAAACCAATAGAGTGAGACAGGATATGTTCATGCAAGGTGCCTTTCAGGAAGTAGTGGAGATCGTGCACCTAGCCTATTGAAAACAATATGAATGTATTGCTTTTGGTTGCTCGATCGATCGATTGATTGATTGGTTGGTTGAGCAACGTTTACCCTCTACTGATTACCTTTAATCTTCGTGTTAAGGACTGAGGAGGAAAATGGTTTGTGGATTATTTTTTATTTTATTTTATTAATTGTATATTCATATAAATGTTTTTGCACATCAAACAAAAAACACATGACATCTTATTAACAATCTGAAAATATATAATAAAAATGTATCATGCAGCAGACAACTCCCTTTTCCCGGTGTCGGACAAAAGTTTTCAGACCGCTCTAAATTGCATTGTGGGTAGCGTAGTACTCTTGTAGGAGCAGTCCACTTGAACACTCCACTCAATTGAATCCTTTGGAACTACAAGTACCAGCTTTGCCCCTGTCTGTGTAGATTTCTGAGGGGCTGTGGCTGGACTGAACCCGCATCCTCCACCACTCCGCTGACACATCGCCCGGTGGATGAGCCTGGACCAGACGCTTTGTCTCGTCTCTCTGTTCGTTGTTGATTGAGTGTTTCGGGGGAAAATGTCTGACGGCGGCGGGGGCGAAGAGAGCTCTGCCACCATGGAGGTGTCCGCTGTGACCGTGCAGACGGTGGCGGATACCTCTGTGTTGCAGAAGCACATCCGTAAGCTCATCCCGCTGCTCCTGGAAGATGGCGGCGAGGTCCCGGCCTCCCTGGAGACCGCCCTGGAGGACAAGAGCTCCGTGGAGCAGATGAGGAAGTTCCTCTCCGACCCTCAGATCCACACCATTCTAGTCGAGAGGTGCACACTCAAAGGTGGGTCTTTCTTTTTAGTCGTAAAAAGCTAGAGAGTCCGATAGGGTAGTGAAGTGAAATCATCAGACAAGTGCAATCAATGTCGCATCTGCATGCTAACCTAGCTTGCTAGCTAGCTGTCAATGTGCAGACAAGGGCTTGTCAGCTGTCAATCAGTCAGCATCCACTTCCTTCCACTGATCATGGTAACAATTCCCTCAGGTGTATAAAACTACATTTGTTGTATACCCTGACATTACAGGCTACAGACAGGAGCTAGTTTTAAACAATACAAGACCCCTTTGTTTGTGTCCCATGTTTTCGCCTTCAGCAGCAACAACGTGAGCTTGTTATGCGAAGTTGTTATGCTTGATTACTGTTACTCAATGGGAGCTTTGTCTCTCTACAACCCCTCATATGATATGGCATGCACGGCAGAATGAGTACTTCTAAAACATGTATGATTATTATCATCCTCATCCTCATTTAGCACTCAACTACAGTGACTTGCAGAAAGCCCCCCCCACCCCCACCCACAGCTATATGAGTAATACATTTTGATTTAGTCCAATGCTAACTATTAACTTGGCTTTGGATCTACAGGGACTGTGTCCATAACGGATGGATGCTGCATTGCAGAGATATAGACAGACTGAGTCTGCAGATGTTTATCTGCCGCAGCAGTGACTTCATCCGGTAGACAGGGTGGCAGGCGCAACCCTTTGGCTCACTTCCTAATGCATCGTCACGTTGCAACTATAGCTATAGGCCTAGTTTTAATCCTTTCCTACCCTCCGAACCATTCCCAGTTCCTGTCTACAACAAGCAGTAGGCTATGATTTGTTGCAGTAACTGAAGTATTAGCAATAGCAAACCAGCCCTCTTTGTCGTGCAAGCTGATCATAGGCTACATAATGTGAATTTAAGTGGGCTCACATGTGTTTGATACCATTCCTCATTCCTTTTCATACATTACAATGAGCCGTCCTCAGATTTCTACCTTCACTAGCCTCCACTCGTTTACGCTGACTGACGTTTTTCGTCCTTTCTCTCTATTTTTCTCAATCAGAGGATGTCGGTGATGAAGGAGAGGAGGAGAAGGAGTGCATCTCCTACAACATCAACATTGACATCCACTATGGGCTCAAGTCCAACAGGTACTGTACAGTCTTAACAGTTCCATCCTAAACACTGAGTCATTCTCAACAACAGTCATGTGATCTGACTGATCTCTCCATTGGGAGATCATGGTGAAAGCCTATTATTCTTCCCCATTCAGATTGGCTTACTGTTATTTCCCTATGTCCCTATGTAACACGTCCATTAACTGTCAGTTCACTCAGCTGTGTGCAAGACAATGACACATTTTCATTTGTTCTCTTTCAGTCTGGCTTTTATCAAGAGGGCAGCAGTCATCGACGCTGACAAGCCCATCTCCACCCAGGTGCGCGTGCTGACCCTGAGTGAGGACTCGCCCTACGAGACGCTGCACTCCTTCAT
Source organism: Nansenia antarctica (assembly GCF_963989245.1). Lineage (NCBI taxonomy): Eukaryota > Metazoa > Chordata > Actinopteri > Argentiniformes > Microstomatidae > Nansenia > Nansenia antarctica. Next base: position 30,663,791 of record NC_137674.1, on the reverse strand, counting down.
CAGCAACGCCGTCGCTCCCTTCTTCAAGTCCTACATCCGGGAGTCTGGCAAGGCAGACAGGTAACCTCGATGCCGTGCGGTCTGATTAGGGACACAACTAACTTTCATTAGATTAGATTAGATTAGATTTTGTCATTGCACGAAATGTATTTTTTTGCTTTAGGCATAGGGTCAGCCATAGTCAGCACCCCTGGAGCAATTAGTTGTTAAGTGCCTTGCTCAAGGCCACAACGGCATTGGTAGGCACCTTAGATATGATGCAACCCTCCAGTCACCAGCTCTCATGCCGCTCCCTCCTGAGGCAGGGATCGAACCAGCGACCGATTGCTAGCTGGCCTCTCTACAGCTCCCCCCTTTGTTTTCCAGCCAGGTTATCTTCATTGCAGTCGTGTTGCGCAGGTTATCAGATCTCATAACGCTTGGGAGTAGTGTTAGGCATATCGGGAAACAAGTCAATATGATATTGCGATCTGCTGATTTGTGCCACGGGACTGCACCGAGGATGAATTGGCACACAGCCATTGATTCAAAGCTGCTGACTGTTCTGCACAAATACACTAACCAACATGGACAATGAAAGCACTGTTTTGCGTTGCTCATCTGTTATGCCCACTGGGTTGATATCTCAATTCCTTTCTGTATTCCAAGGGATGGCGACAAGATGGCTCCCTCTGTGGAGAAGAAGATTGCGGAGCTGGAGATGGGTCTTCTCCACCTGCAGCAGAACATCGAGATCCCTGAGATCAGCCTGACCATCAACCCCATCATCACCAACATCGCCAAGCAGTTCTACGACCGCGGGGAGAAGCCCAAGGTCACCGACTTCGGAGACAAAGTGGAGGACCCGTCCTTCCTGAACCAGCTGCAGTCTGGAGTCAACCGCTGGATCAGGGAGATCCAGAAGGTAAGGGGGGGATATGGGGAGGGGTGAAGGTGAGAGGGGTGATGGATGACTAATGCGGTTTCAGTGTTTCCCATTAATTACCTAGACTGTGGCGGCCTGCCATAGCAGTCATCATAGTCTGATAACGCCCCCCCTCCCAAACACTGGTGGTTTGGTGTGTGTAGCTGTTTGACATCCTTTTACAGTGGCTTTTGATCTCTAGTGTTGGGGAACTACTTGATTCTTTCACTTCTGTTAAATAAATGTTATCTTTTATTTTCCGTGTGCGTAATATAAATGCACCTCCTTGAGCTGCAAACAAATATATGAAAGGTGCTATACAGTACATTATAGGGCTGCCACAAACGATTATTTTCATAGTCGACTAGTCACCGATTATTTTAACGATTAGTCGACTAATCGGATCATAAATTACAGCAGTGTTTCCTCTACATGCATGCGGACCGCCACGATGGAATTTCCTCCGCCACCATTCAGATTTCTCAACCCCAAAAAAAAAAAAAGATTTAGGCCGCTTTTCAGACCTTCACAGCGCTAGACACACCCACAAGCGCTGAAACTGGACCAGTCCGTGTGTGTCGCGAGTATTGAACTTGAGGCTGCGTTCGTAAATTCGCTCTGAGAGCCCCGGAGCGCACACTGGGTTCAACGTCATAAAGGGACCAAGTCATTTGATTGGACAAGAGGCATTCCGTGAGTGCTGATCAGATTTCCAGAGCGTATTTACGAACGCGCCCTGGCTGTCACCCGAACACCGCGAGCTAGCGTAGTGTAGTGTAGTATAGGATGCGTAGTGTAGTGTAGTGTAGGATGGAGAGAGAGAGGAGAAGCCTCTCTATGTGTTACCTATGTCCAGTGTACTAGAACCACTCTAACAGGAGTGTTTGTCCGTGAATAACACCGGCTATGCCCGGGGTAGAAACACAAGACTATAGCTGGATAAGGTCTACAGGTCTACACGGTCATTTTAAGCCGTCGACCAGCCCTCTACGACCACGGGAAGTCATGTTAAAAGTGAAGATACTTCTGTTAAACTAAGCTAAGCTAAACATCGCTAATCGCTAACTCCCTCCTGGGCTTAAAGTGACAAGTAATAACGTTGTGAAAAAAAACGTCAGATCAGTGTTTTTGTTTTTATTGACAACGGAATTACATGCTGGAATAACATGCAGACACAGACAATAAGAGACACACGGGAGAAGTACAGGAAAACATTTAAATTTTTTGGGCCATCCTCGAGTTCTGAAATTACGTCGTTGTTTTGAGCGCGCGAGCGCGTTTCACGCTGCGCGCGCGCGGTCAGCACTACCCGCCACCATTGTAAAAATTCCTGGAGGAAACACTGTTACAGCTTATCGCACAATTACTCAATCGCTCTTATTTAGCTATCATCTTCTAAATCAGCTTCTAAATTTAGCTTGAAGTTGTTAGTTGTTGTTGTAGGCATGTGCTAACTAAAAATAAAGACAATTAAAATGATTGTTCACTCAAAAATAGATATTTTAATGAACTTTGCAGATTTATTTCTGGCATCACTTGCATGTAATGTAATGTAAAGAGTAGTAGAGGGTGCAAACTGCTGAGTAAAATGAGGTAGGCTAGGCACTAGGCAACCAAAAGAATACAAAAACAAAAATAAATACTTGTACAGAGTACAAAAGTTTTGCTTTGCTTCACTCATCTCATAGTAGAACGCGCCTTCTTAGCACTGTAACGTTAAGACAACATTTTTAGCTATTTGATAAGTATCGCTTTGATGACAACGTAAAATAATGTAAGAAGGCTTTTAACGTAACGATATCGTTAGCCAATAACAAGCTAACTAGCTTACCGAGACGAGCCATCGTCTTCCTCGTCATCTGCCACAACGTGCTTCCTTTTTAGATGCTCGCGCATCATAGACGTGCTGCCATGATAAGCGAGTTCAGCTTTGCAAATTTTACATTTTACATTCTTTTTTTCAACGTTGTGGTTGAAATGCTCCCACACTTTAGAGGTACGAGGACAGGAAGACATTTCTCTGTTTGTTTTTCCGGGGAAGTCACGTGTGCCCCGGATGACCGACACTGCGAATGTACATCAAAGACACTGGGAGACGCTAGCCAGTGGCAGCTTCAGGGAAGAAAAACGAATGCTTATCGAATGAAATGAATGGTCTTTATTGTCATTGATATAGTACAGGTACCAAACAACGAAATTTGGGAGGGGGGGCTCCCCTGGTGCTAGGCAAAAAAAAAAAACGCTTATTTCAGCTCCCAAAAAACATGCGACTACGGCGATTACCAAATATGTCGGCGACGATTTTGGTAGTCGACGTCGTCGTGACTAGTCGACTAATCGTGGCAGCCTTACAGTACAATTATAGTTTATTCATATTGGTCGTAAATGCTCTTGACTTAACTGTTACTTAGCCATTCACTACCCTTTTTCAAATCTTATTTTGTATGGGCTATAATGTAACCCTTTTTTAGTTTGGGTTTTTTACATCAAGAAAACACTTTTTGAAAGGTACAATTCATTCATTATCCTAATGACATGGTGTGCCCCCCTCCCTCCCCTCAGGTGACCAAACTGGACCGGGACCCGGCCTCTGGGACCGCCCTGCAGGAGATCAGCTTCTGGCTGAACCTGGAGCGGGCCCTGAACCGCATCCAGGAGAAGAGGGAGAGCCCAGAGGTGCTGCTCACCCTGGACATCCTGAAGCACGGCAAGCGCTTCCACGCCACCGTCAGCTTCGACACCGACACCGGTGAGTTCTGCACAGTTCCAGCTTTCCCCTGAAGGCTCTGAAGTTGTTTATAGTTTTTTTTCTATATTTTGCAGTTATAAAGTGTGCTTTGACAATCATTTGAAATGTACTTAAAACATTATTATTATTATTATTTTAATCAACGAGAGCCTTTAAGACTGTTGTGATCTTCTTAGATGTTTCTATCCTTTAATATAGTGTGGAGTGTTAATAATAGATTAATAATATATTCCCCCCGCTCCCCCCCCCACTCTACTTTCCCAGGTCTGAAGCAGGCAGTAGAGACGGTCAACGACTACAACCCCCTGATGAAGGACTTCCCCCTCAACGACCTGCTGTCTGCCACTGAGCTGGACAAGATCCGCCAGGCGCTGGTGGCCATCTTCACCCACCTGAGGAAGATCAGGAACACCAAGTACCCCATCCAGCGGGCCCTGAGGCTGGTGGAGGCCATCTCACGAGACCTCAGCTCCCAGCTGCTCAAGGTCCTGGGCACCAGGAAACTCATGCACGTCGCCTACGAGGAGTTTGAGAAGGTGAGTCTACTCGGGGGGGGGGGGGGGGGTTGTCATTGTAATGCATCAAACGAGGGATGGTATCGAACAGATGCCTCCACTGGTCTACTAACTGTACTACACATTTGTTGCCATCTGTATGAGTTTATGCCAACCCTAAGAAGACTGTAGAATCTTCTATATATGTACACACAGAGACACACCCACCTTCACTCTCTCTCTCCCTCTCTCTCTCTCTCTCTCTCTCTCTCTCTCTCTCTCTCTCTCTCTCTCTCTCTCTCTCTCTCATATTAAAAACAAACTCACTTCCATTTAAGTTCATCAGAGCACAGCACACCCTCAAAATGACTCTACAGATCACACCTTTTTTAGTACCACTCACCTGTGTCTCTGTCTCAGGTGATGGTGGCGTGCTTCGAGGTGTTCCAGACCTGGGAGGACGAGTACGAGAAGCTGCAGGTGCTGCTGAGGGACATCGTGAAGAGGAAGAGGGAGGAGAACCTGAAGATGGTGTGGCGCCTCAGCCCCGCCCACAGGAAGCTGCAGGCGCGCCTGGATCACATGAGGCGCTTCAGGAGGCAGCATGAGCAGCTGAGGGCGGTCATCGTACGAGTGCTCAGACCTCAGGTACCGTTAGAAAACGTCAAATCAAATCAAATCGACATCAAACAAGTGTATTTGTTTAGCTTTTTTTCACACAGGTTTGTCACTAAAACCTCCTGTTCCTGTGCATTACTTTTGACAAGAGCTATGTTTATTAAGTAACTTTTAGTTACCAATTAAGTTGACAGGGACGGTTGGACTCCTTGGTGAATGTGTAATTGTCCAATACATTTTCTACCCCTCTGTACCCATACTCATCCACCAATTAAATTGTTCTGATGAGTGTCTTCCCTTGCTGTTATTGGCTCTCTAATTGATGTCATAGCCCATTGCTGAATGTACTCTTCTTCATTGGTGTTTGTAGGTGTAAACCTCTCTTCCTCGTTGGTGTTCGTAGGTGTAAACCTCTCTTCCTCGTTGGTGTTCGTAGGTGTAAACCTCTCTTCCTCGTTGGTGTTTTGTACTGTAGGTCTCTGCCGTGCCCCAGCATGCCCCTGGTGAGATGGTGGAGCCCCCAGACCTGAAGGTGGCCGAGGTCCTGTTTGACGCGGCGGACGCCAACGCCATCGAGGAAGTCAACCTGGCTTACGAGAACGTCAAGGAGGTGGACGGGCTCGACGTGTCCAAGGAAGGCATGGAGGCCTGGGAGGCCGCCATGAAGCGCTACGACGAGCGCATCGACCGCGTGGAGACCCGCATCACCGCCCGCCTCCGCGACCAGCTGGGGACGGCCAAGAACGCCAACGAGATGTTCCGCATCTTCTCCCGCTTCAACGCGCTCTTCGTGCGGCCGCACATCCGCGGGGCCATCCGCGAGTACCAGACGCAGCTCATCCAGCGCGTCAAGGACGACATCGAGTCGCTCCACGACAAGTTCAAGGTCCAGTACCCCCAGAGCCAGGCGTGCAAGATGAGCCACGTCCGCGACCTGCCGCCCGTCTCGGGCTCCATCATCTGGGCCAAGCAGATCGACCGGCAGCTCACCGCCTACATGAAGCGCGTGGAGGACGTGCTGGGGAAAGGCTGGGAGAACCACGTGGAGGGCCTGAAGCTCAAACAGGACGGGGACAGCTTCCGCGCCAAGCTCAACACCCAGGAGATCTTCGACGACTGGGCCCGCAAGGTGCAGCAGCGCAATCTGGGCGTGTCGGGGCGCATCTTCACCATCGAGACCAGCCGGGCACGCGGACGCACGGGGAACATGCTCAAGCTCAAGGTCAACTTCCTGCCCGAGATCATCACGCTCTCCAAGGAAGTCCGCAACCTCAAGTGGCTGAGCTTCCGCGTCCCCCTGGCCATCGTCAACAAGGCCCACCAGGCCAACCAGCTCTACCCCTTCGCCATCTCCCTGATCGAGAGCGTGCGTACGTACGAGCGCACCTGCGAGAAGGTGGAGGAGAGGATCTCCATCTCCTTGCTGGTGGCCGGGCTGAAGAAGGAGGTGCAGGCTCTGGTCACTGAGGGGATCGCCCTGGTCTGGGAGTCCTACAAGCTGGACCCCTACGTGCAGCGTCTGGCCGAGACCGTGTTCAACTTCCAGGAGAAGGTGGGTCGTCTCTCTACGTCTCTCTTTTTAAAGGATAGACTGTAGTTATGTAGCACTTTTCAATGTGCTCAAAGCAGTTTAAGAATGTTACGTTATGTGGGAGTGTTTTGAATCTTGCTCGCCACTAAAAAAACTAAATATTTGTCTCAATCATAAGTTGAAATGGTTTTCGGGGTATTTCGGGGATTTAGTTTGTCACTGTTAAGAATTAGAATTTAGAATTCACGTCTGAGTGTTCTTCTCCTTTGTTCCCCAGGTGGACGACCTCCTGCTGATCGAGGAGAAGATCGACCTGGAGGTGCGCTCTCTGGAGACCTGTATGTACGAGAACAAGATGTTCACGGAGATCCTGAACCGCGTGCAGAAGGCCGTGGACGACCTCAACCTGCACTCCTACTCCAACCTGCCCATCTGGGTCAACAAGCTGGACATTGAGGTTGGTACCGGACAACATCCTGGTTTTTTACCTGTTCATCAGCCGATAGATGGTTTATGCTTGAAAATGGCAATCAATTGAATAAATGTTCAATTAAAGTCCATTAAAAGCTAAATGGGTAATTCAACAAAGGCAAATAGAACAGAGAAAAAAAAGCTAACAAACATGGATTCTTTTTTTCTTCTCCAAGTCACAGTATTCACATTATAGTCAACTTCTTGGCACTTGAGTAAAGCTTTCATGTGCTATCCATCAGAACCAGATGCTTTCTTATGCTGTAAATCCCAAATCAATCGATCAATCAATTTCCTTCCCTTTATCTGCAGATTGAGAGGATCCTGGGGGTCCGTCTGCAGGCGGGTCTGAGGGCCTGGACCCAGGTGCTGCGAGGCCAGATGGAGGACAAGGCCGACGTGGACATGGACACAGAGGCCCCGCAGCTCAGCCACAAGCCTGGGGGAGAACCCAAGATTAAGGTGCGGGGGGGGGGGGGGTTGAACCCAAGCTCAAGGTGCGGGGGGGGGGGGGGGGGGGTTGAACCCAAGATCAAGGTGCGGAGGTAGAACCCAAGATCAAGGTGGGGGGGTAGAACCCAAGATCAAGGTGGGGGGGGGGGGTAGAACCCAAGATCAAGGTGGGGGGGTGGAACCCGAAATCAAAGTGGGGGGGTCGAACCCAAGATCAAAGTGGGGGGGGTAGAACCCAAGATCAAGTTGGGGGGGTATAACCCAAGATCAAGGTGGGGGGGGGGGTAGAACCCAAGATCAAGGTGGGGGGGTGGAACCTGAGATCAAAGTGGGGTGGTAGAACCCAACATCAAGGTGGGGGGGGAGAACCCAAGATCAAGGTGGGGGGGGGGTAGAACCCAAGATCAAGGTGGGGGGGTAGAACCCAACATCAAGGTGGGGGGGGTAGAACCCAAGATCAAGGTGGGGGGGGGGGGGGTTGAACCCAACATCAAGGTGGGGGGGTAGAACCCAAGATCAAGGTGGGGGGGGAGAACCCAAGATCAAGGTGGGGGGGGAGAACCCAAGATCAAGGTGGGGGGGGGGTAGAACCCAAGATCAAGGTGGGGGGGTAGAACCCAACATCAAGGTGGGGGGGGTAGAACCCAAGATCAAGGTGGGGGGGGGGGGGTTGAACCCAACATCAAGGTGGGGGGGTAGAACCCAAGATCAAGGTGGGGGGGTAGAACCCAAGATCAAGGTGGGGGGGGAGAACCCAAGATCAAGGTGGGGGGGTAGAACCCAAGATCAAGGTGGGGGGGTAGAACCCAACATCAAGGTGGGGGGGTAGAACCCAAGATCAAGGTGGGGGGGTAGAACCCAACATCAAGGTGGGGGGGTGGAACCCAAGATCAAGGTGGGGGGGGAGAACCCAACATCAAGGTGGGGGGGTAGAACCCAAGATCAAGGTGGGGGGGTAGAACCCAACATCAAGGTGGGGGGGGAGAACCCAAGATCAAGGTGGGGGGGGAGAACTAGGGATGTCCCGATCCCATTTTTTCACTACCGATACCGATACCTGGGCTTCAGGTATCTGCGATACCGTTACCAATCCGATATTTGTATTTATTGTTTTACTCCTGAATAATAACAAATACTTCCCCAGTATATAGTCCACAACAACAGTTGGCTATTAAAGACTGCCAGCCTTTATTCAAGCAACAAAAACAGTACTCTGCAGTACTCAGTGACCAACTGGTTAAAACAATTTAGACAGCAGCATTCAGCATTGTAGAAAAAAAGAGTTACTGTCTGATTTCTAGTTTTAGTGCCTTCAGGTTTTTATTCTATTTATCTTCTCTTACAAATGGCAAATCAATTATAGGACCCTTTTTAAAAGTGTAGCCTAGTGACGCTGCTGGTGAGACCAGAAATCGAAGGGGTGTCAACAATATCTGGTTTTCTTTTTTTTCAACTCAAGTTTTAAGTACCCAGTCCATATAATAAAAAACTGTTATAATCTGTGGATTGGATATAACTATTCTCGTTTTTCGGACGAAGTGATAATGACTTGTAAACATACTCTCGTTTTAGGACGTGTTCAATAGCAAGGACTGTGTGTTCATCTAGTTATGTGTTTTTAGCATGTCCATGTTCTCTCAGTATGTTGTGATGATATAAAAACGCAGTTAGACGTTCCTAGCGATGTACCGCTGTTAGCCGCTAGCAGCGTTTGTTGTTGTGGTTTGATCAGTCACTTTTCTCCTGTCGCATTCCCATTCGGTGCACCAACATTCAATTTTTTTCCGATTTCAATGTATGACGCATCATTTGAAAGCTTACCATCTGTAGTTTCAGACTATGTAAATAACCAAAAAATTACTAAAGCAAATGGTTTATGATTTCACCAGCTAGCATCATGACATTGTCAGACTCATTACAAACAGGTAGCAACTAGCCAACTCTACTGTTGTCATCACGTGAGTGACAGACAAGACAGATCGGCCACGCAGATCGAAGCCTATTTTTTTTTCTGGTGCGATCTGCGATCCAGCATTCAGGACCAATATCGCAGCGATATCCGATATCGATATCGGATCGGGACATCCCTAGGTAGAACCCAAGATCAAGGTGGAGGGGTAGAATTGCATATTATTATACATTATATATAGAATGGAACGGAATGAGAATCGGTACCAAACACGTGTTTGATCCCATTCACCATTCTCTTCCATGTATTATACTGAGCATCATGGATGTGTGACAGTTTTTTATGACAAGCAGCACTTCATATATAATATTTGTGATTTGTTCCTCTAAGCCAAGTCTATTCTAGAACCTTGTGCACATGTTCCATTTATGTGTGTGTCTTCTATTCTACAACATTGTGCACCTGTTCCATTTGTGTGTGCGTGTGTGTTCTATTCTAGAACGTAGTGCACGAGCTGAGGATCACCAACCAGGTGATCTTCCTGAACCCTCCCATCGAGGACTGCCGCTACAAGCTGTACCAGGAGATGTTCGCCTGGAAGATGGTCATCCTGTCCCTGCCGAGGATCCAGAGCCAGAGATACCAGGTCAGACTCCACCCAGGCTGGGCTCAGTGTTCTGACTGAGGGTGCGTTTGTAAATACGCTCTGAGAGCGCCGGAGCGCACACTGGATTCAACGTCATAGAGCAACCAAGTAATTTGATTGCACAAGAGGCGTTCCAATGAGTGCTGATCAGATTTCCAAAGCGAATTTCCAAGCGCACCCTGAGTGTGCTTGACTTGATTAACTTATATATACATATTCTATTATACTATAACTTCTATCAGCTAGGTTACCACTGTAACATCAAGGTGGGCAAAATAGACATGGGTCATTGAAAGTGTTTGAATTACCCTCTCTTTCTAAAAAAAATTCTAGAGACCATCTAGTGTTCAAGCCTCTCCATTCAAAAGCCTCTCTTTTTAATTGTTGTCTGTGAGCGGAGAGTTCCTATTATATAAATTCTCATCTAGATCTGTCTCAAAGTACTCCGTGTTGGGTCCTTGAATTTGAAGGAATTGTGTCTTGAAAGTCCTTGAAAGGTGCTTGGATTTGATGTTTCAGAAGGTGTGGGAACCCTGTCTTAGTACCGCTTTTTTGGCCCTTGGTCCTAGCATAGATTTGGTTTTATTGTCATGACTGATGTATAAATGTTTCACTTGCTTGGACAGATGTACTTGTTCTAAGTCGCTTTGGATAAAGGCGTCTGCTCATAGTCTTTCAGTGTCTTAAATGAAAACGCATAGATAACTAACATGCCTCTCCCTGGCCGTGGTGTCCAGGTGGGCGTGCACTACGAGCTGTCTGAGGAGGAGAAGTTCTACCGCAACGCCCTGACCCGCATGCCTGACGGCCCGGCGGCTCTGGAGGAGGCCTACAACTCTGTCAAGGGCAACGTCAACGAGGTGGAGCAGTACGTCAAGGTAGGCCTGTCACCCACCCTCAGTTACCCCTGTCATGGTAGGCCTGTCCCCCACACCCAGTAGGCCTGTCCCCCACACCCAGTTACCACCGTCAATGGTATCAGCAGTGACACCTTTTTCCACTGTCAATGGTAGTAGCAGTGATGCACTTTATTTCAACAGCACCTTTCATGCAATCATTTCTTTTTAGTTAATTTTTAATAAGCAACTTGGATAGATAGATCGATAGATAGATAATTAAAATAAATCAGTTGTGATCAAGTGAGATGAGGTGAATCACCTTTTACAATCATAAAAACAGTGAATCACCTGAGTCATCTATCGTAACCCCTCACCTGCGTGTCTGTGTGTGTGTGTGTGCGCGCGCGTGTGTGTTTGCGCTGTGTCTCCCCAGGTGTGGCTCCAGTACCAGTGTCTGTGGGACATGCAGGCTGAGAACATCTACAACCGTCTGGGGGAGGACCTGAACAAGTGGCAGGCTCTGCTGGTGCAGATCCGAAAGGCCCGCGCCACCTTCGACAACGCCGAGACCCGGAAGGAGTTTGGACCCGTGGTCATCGACTACGGCAAGGTAACACACTGGACCATCAAGTACCATCTTGTTCTCCCCCATGCAGTTTAAACTCTCTTCTATTCTACCCCATTCCATCTAGTTCCATTACATTCTAGAACATTCCAACCCGTTCCGTTCCATTCTAGAACATACCATCCAGTTCTATTCCATTCTAGAACATACCATCCAGTTCTATTCCATTCTAGAACATACCATCCAGTTCTATTCCCTTCTAAAACATCCCATCCAGTTCGGTTCCATTCTAGAACATTCCATCCAGTTCTATTCCATTCTACCCCATTCCATCCGGTTCTATTACATTGTACCCCATTCCATCCGGTTCTATTCCATTGTACCCCATTCCATCCAGTTCTATTACATTCTACAGGCCATCCAGTAGTTGCACTCACTTCTTCTTCTCTATGCAATTTTCTGCTCTAGAAGTGAATGTCTATGTGCCTGTTGGTTAAGTGCTGTTATTTGTTGACGCACAGGTCCAGTCCAAGGTGAACCTGAAGTACGACTCGTGGCACAAGGAGGTGCTGAGCAAGTTTGGTCAGATGCTGGGCAACAACATGCAGGACTTCCACTCTCAGATCTCCAAGGTAGGCTCCGTGTCTGTCTGTCTGTCTGCCGTCTGTCTGCAAAGACAAACTCTTGTCATCGGTGTACACAGAGGTTAGAACACTGAAACACCTGCTACCTGTCACTCAACCCTCTCACAAAGGCGCGCTTGCATTGGTCTGCTTGCAAGTGCGTAAGAACCAGAGGAACAGTGAAGTGAATGCTTACCTACAACCTTCACACCTTGTTGCCTTATTAGCAACTGGGCCTGTAGGCGTTCACACACCTGTACTTGTGAAGAAAACAAGTTAACTACCAAGAATGTTTAGCTGGCAGTTGATTGAGTTCCCCCCACATCACTCACAGTTATCCTCTCTCTGTCTCTTTCTCTCTTTGCCTGGTCTCACCTTCTCTGTCTCTCTCTCACTCTCTCTCTCTCTCTCTCTCTCTCTCTCTCTCTCTCTCTCTCTCTCTCTCTCTCTCTCTCTCTTTGTCTCTGGCTGTTTATCCAACCCTGTCTCACCTCTCTCTGGTGTGTTCACTTCACCTGTCTCACCTCTCTCTGGTGTGTTAACCTGTCTCTCCTCTCTCGGACCCTAGTCCCGCCAAGAGCTGGAGCAGCACTCTGTGGACACGGCCAGCACCTCGGACGCCGTCACCTTCATCACCTACGTCCAGACCCTCAAACGCAAGATCAAGCAGTTCGAGAAGAACGTGGATGTAAGTACATTGAACGCCCTCCTTTAGGCCGAGTTCCTGATTTGCCCAGCAGCCATCCAATTATTATTTTTTAGGTTTTTATTTTTATTTTTCATCATGGCAAAACATTTAATAAAATAAATTCCAATCAAAAGGCAAGCCGGAGCAACTGCCATTTTGACACCTATCAACTCATTTCAGATCAATAGACGTGTTTTAGGAGGTATAATAAGCTAAAAACCCATTTGGAGCTTGGTGTTAGGTTGTGTCTATAATACGCCATCATATGTGAAAGACACAGGTTGATCTCTAACCCCTCCTCCCCCGCCCCCCCCCCCCAGATGTTCCGTAACGGCCAGAGGCTGCTGGAGAAGCAGAGGTTCCAGTTCCCCCCCTCCTGGCTCTACATCGACAACATCGAGGGCGAGTGGGGCGCCTTCAGCGACATCATGAAGCGCAAGGACACGGCCATCCAGCAGCAGGTGGCCAACCTGCAGATGAAGATCGTCCAGGAGGACCGTGCCGTGGAGAACCGCACCGTGGACCTGCTCTCCGACTGGGAGAAGACCAAGCCCGTCGGGGTAAGGGAATGGTTTACGTTTCAAAAAATGCCGGTCGAGACCGCTGGCGTTGCTTGTTCGCCGCTTCTCCGCCGAAATCTAGGTGTAATTGCAGTATACAGAGTAGATTGTCCACCTAGATTTAGATTTAGTGATCTAAAAATTATAATATTATATGATGTATAGATATGATGTATAGATATGATAGATATGATATGATCACTTTTCCAAAAATGGGTATTTGACTGAATCTTCCTCTTCTCTGTATATTTGACTGAGTCTTCCTCTTCTCTGTATATTTGACTGGGTCTTCTCTTCTCCTCCGTAGGGGAGCCTGCGGCCAGAGGAGGCCCTCCAGTCCCTCACCATCTACGAGGGGAAGTTCGGCCGCCTGAAGGACGACCGGGAGAAGTGTGCCCGCGCTAAGGAGGCCCTGGAGCTCACGGACACCGGCCTGCTGAGCGGCAGCGAGGAGAGGGTGCAGGTACGGACGTCACACCTTCTACAGGGTTCCCACGGGTCCTTGAAATCCTTGAAAGTTTGTGAATTTGAGAATAATAAATCAAGGTCTTAAAAGTTTTTGAAAATAGACATGGGTCATTGAAAGTGCTTGAATTCCCCTCTCTCTCTCTAAAAAAAATTATATATATTCTTTTTTTTTTTTTACTTCAAACTATGCCATGTTGGGTCCTTGAATTTGAGGGAATTGAGTCTTGAAAGTCCTTGAAAGGTGCTTGAAAGTCCTTCAAAGGTGCTTGAATTTGATGTTTCAGAAGGTGTGGGAACCCTGGGACATCACACCTTCTATTTTAATGTGAAAATAATAATACTTTTTTAAATTAAATTAAAAAGACTGTACTGTATGTACAATTAAAGATATACTATATAAAGAAATGTGTAAACATGTGTAAATCTTTGTAAAACATAAATGTGAGGTCAGTGCTTAACTAGTTGTGTGTTCTTTTGTTGTCCCCTAGGTGGCGCTGGAGGAGCTGCAGGACCTGAAGGGGGTGTGGTCTGAGCTGTCCAAGGTGTGGGAGCAGATCGACCAGATGAAGGAGCAGCCCTGGGTGTCTGTCCAACCACGCAAGGTAACATCCACCAGTCAATCACTTCATCACTTCATCACTTCAAATCAGTGAAAACTTTTATTACAAATGAAATAAATTTAGCATCTCAACACACTCAACAATAAAAGCCTTCTAGGGTTATATCTAATGTGCGTATGTCTGTCTCTCAACTCCAGCTGCGTCAGAGTCTGGATGGTCTCCTGAACCAGCTGAAGAACTTCCCAGCGAGACTGAGGCAGTACGCCTCCTACGAGTTTGTTCAGAGGCTGCTCAAGGGATACATGAAGGTGAGACACTCGTTCTCTCTCTCTCTCTCTCTCTCTCTCTCTCTCTCTCTCTCTCTCTCTCTCTCTCTCTCACAACACTGGTCTGAACGATGGGAAACTTGAAAACAACCTAAGCTGCCATTCAGAACTGTAAAGTACATTTCCTGAACTGTGTCCCCATTCCCCATTTGCGAGATAAAAAAAAGTTACTTGTCAAAGCGCCACTTTGCCCCTCTAAACTGTCGCTTTTTGTGCCCTAAATGCCCCAAATTGCCACTAAACTGTTAAATAGAGCCCCTCTAAACTGTCCCCATCGCCCCCCCCCCCCAGATCAACATGCTGGTGATTGAGCTGAAGTCGGAGGCCCTGAAGGACCGCCACTGGAAGCAGCTGATGAAGCGTCTGCACGTGAACTGGGTCCTGTCGGAGCTGACCCTGGGCCAGGTGTGGGACGTGGACCTGCTGAAGAACGAGATGGTGGTGAAGGACGTGCTGCTGGTGGCCCAGGGAGAGATGGCCCTGGAGGAGTTCCTCAAGCAGGTGAGTCAGTCACGCCTGTCCTCAGACAACTGATGTACCTGCCTAGCCCAGCAGGGTAACAGGGCAGTATAACAGGTGTATAACAACCAAGACAAAGTGAACTAATAGAAGTCATACGGCTCATTCCATGGGATGGTTTGGAGTATGATTGAAGAAAAAAAAAAAAAGCAGATTATAAATTCTCTTTAACTAGCTTTGAGAGTATCCTTCTGAACATGATTGTCTTTACACACACGATACTAATGTTCAAATGTGGTGTACTGAAGATGCGTCTCTCCTGTTGTTCTACAGATCCGAGAGGTGTGGAACTCGTACGAGCTGGACCTGGTGAACTACCAGAACAAGTGCCGTCTGATCCGGGGCTGGGACGACCTCTTCAACAAGGTCAAGGAGCACATCAACAGCGTGTCGGCCATGAAGCTCTCGCCTTACTACAAGGTAGGATGACTTCTCCAAGGAGTTAAAAAAAAAAAAAAAAGTATTTTATCATTATGACATCAGACTAAATATTCTACTTTTTTTTTTGTTACTTCTTCTCGCTTCAAACATGCACACTTTCAACATTAGCCCAAGTCCTGTTGCTGCAGAGATTTGTTTGTAGTCTGTAATAAACAAACTAACAACATGTTATAGCAACAACATCCACAGCCACACAGCCACATCCATCCCTGTGAGGTAACCGATGATTTAACGGTTTTCCTCCTCCCCTGTCAGGTGTTTGAGGAGGACGCCCTGAGCTGGGAGGACAAGCTGAACAGGATCATGGCTCTGTTCGACGTGTGGATCGACGTCCAGCGTCGCTGGGTCTACCTGGAGGGAATCTTCACCGGCAGCGCCGACATCAAACACCTGCTGCCCGTGGAGACGCAGAGATTCTCCAGGTAAGAACACTGAAACACACCTGCTACCTGTAGACACAGAGGTTAGAACACTGAAACACACTGAAATGTTTTTCCATAGATGGACATAAGATTGTTTTTCAGGTGAGAGTCAAGTCAAAATGACATTATCTGACTGCATTGCCCACAGCAACCCAATATACAATTAGAATGATGTTATAAATTGATATGGATCAAGAGAGGGAGAGGAGGAGGAGAGAGAGCAGGATGGAGAGCAGGATGGAGTCAGCACACCAAAGAGACAGCAAGAACCAGGTGAGAAAGTGGACAGGTAGTCAAGACCACAAGTAGCCTTGAGAACCTATGGTTCTGGTGCAGCACCCTCAGCACCCCCCTTCATAATAGGATGTAATAAACGTTTGACACAGGTTAGAACACTGAAACACCTGCTACCTGTAGAACACTGAAACACCTGCTACCTGTAGACAGAGGTTAGAACACTGAAACACCTGCTACCTGTAGACACAGAGTTTAGAACACTGAAACACCTTCTACCTGTAGACACAGAGGTTAGAACACTGAAACACACCTGCTACCTGTAGAACACTGAAACACCTGCTACCTGTAGACAGAGGTTAGAACACTGAAACACCTGCTACCTGTAGACACAGAGGTTAGAACACTGAAACACACCTGCTACCTGTAGACACAGAGGTTAGAACACTGAAACACCTGCTACCTGTAGAACACTGAAACACCTGCTACCTGTAGACACAGAGGTTAGAACACTGAAACACACCTGCTACATCTAGACACAGAGGTTAGAACACTGAAACACCTGCTACCTGTAGAACACTGAAACACCTGCTACCTGTAGACACAGAGGTTAGAACACTGAAACACCTGCTACCTGTAGAACACTGAAACACCTGCTACCTGTAGACACAGAGGTTAGAACACTGAAACACCTGCTACCTGTAGACACAGAGGTTAGAACACTGAAACGCCTGCTACCTGTAGACACAGAGGTTAGAACACTGAAACACCTGCTACCTGTAGAACACTGAAACACCTGCTACCTGTAGACACAGAGGTTAGAACACTGAAACACACCTGCTACCTGTAGACACAGAGGTTAGAACACTGAAACACCTGCTACCTGTAGACACAGTGGTTAGAACACTGAAACACCTGCTACCTGTAGACACAGAGGTTAGAACACTGAAACACACCTGCTACCTGTCACTCAACCCTCTCACAAAGGCGCACTTGCATTGGTCTGCTTGCAAGTGCGTAAGAACCAGAGGAACAGTGAAGTGAATGCTTACCTACAACCTTTACACCTTGTTGCTTTATTAGCAACTGGGCCTGTAGGCGTTCACACACCTGTACTTGTGAAGAAAACAAGTTAACTACCAAGAATGTTTAGCTGGCAGTTGATTGAGTTCCCCCCACATCACTCACAGTTATCCTTTCTCTCTCTCTCTCTGTCTCTCTGTCTCTCTCTCTCTCTCTCTCTCTCTCTCTTTCTCTCTCTCTCTCTCTCTCTCTCTCTCTCTCTCTCTCTCTCTCTCTCTCTCTCTCTCTCTCTTTCTGTCTCCTTCTGTCCTTTTCTTTCGCCCCTCCAGCATCAGTACAGAGTTCCTGGCCCTGATGAAGAAGGTGACCAAGTCCCCCCTGGTGATGGACGTGTTGAACATCCAGGGCGTGCAGCGGTCTCTGGAGAGGCTGGCCGACCTGCTGGGGAAGATCCAGAAGGCCCTGGGAGAATACCTGGAGAGAGAGAGGTCCTCCTTCCCCAGGTGAGAGGACACACCTGGGTGTCACCTGGAGACAGGTGGACATCCACACAGACACGCACTCTACTTTTGGTGTCTGAACACATGGAGAGACCAGCGATAAAAGGAAATATCTAACCACAGACTTAGTCCGCCACTTTCAATTGATGATTTTTCATCCATTCACATTTATTTCGTCACCTTCTTAAAATAACGACTTACGTAACTTTTGAGGAAAATTATGTTTTTGCCTAAATATCATATATTCTAGATTTGGTTCAGTTTATTCTGTTTTTTATCGCAAAACTCTGACAATATGACTTAAGCCATTCTTTTAAGAAGGTGACAAATTATTAATTCATAATAATTCATCACCTTCCATGTTGACACACTCGCATTCACTCAGTCATTCATTCACTCACTCACTCACACATTAATTCACTGACATTTTACACACCCCTTTATGCTTCATCACTCCATTCATTAACGACCCTCCCCCTTTTTTACCAGGTTCTACTTTGTGGGAGACGAGGACCTGCTGGAGATCATCGGCAACAGCAAGAACGTGGCCAAGCTCCAGAAGCACTTCAAGAAGATGTTCGCCGGCGTGTCGAGCATCCTGCTCAACGAGGAGAACACGGTGGTCCTGGGCATCTGCTCCCGTGAGGGAGAGGAGGTGGTCTACAAGAGCCCCGTGTCGATCGAAGAGCACCCCAAGATCAACGACTGGCTGACTCTGACGGAGAAGGAGATGAGGGTCACCCTGGCCAAGCTGCTGGCCGAGTCGGTCACCGAGATGGTGGCCTTCAACAAGGGCGACTCCATCGACCTCACCCACTACATCAACTGGATCGACAGCTACCAGGTAGCCTTGATGCGCTTGAAGTGACCCCGCTTTTTCCCCTTGTACTGTGTCCCCTAAAACTGCTATTGCCCCCCCTTGTACTGTTTCTCTGTTTCTCCAGTGTCTATATAAAAAATAAAATAAAATTAAAACTAGGTTTAGGTGATAGAAGAAGACTTTTCCTTCTATCACAGAGACTGCCAATGGCCCCTGGCCTGAGCTGGATTATTCTTCCTGCTACGACTGGTGAATTGATGATTCACTTGCTTAGTCAAATGTATTGATTGTAAGTCGCTTTTGATTTCTGACGGAATTTAAGCCTAAGAGAGTTGCTGATGTGTTTTTGAATACACTACACACACACACACACACACACACACACACAGTGCTGCTCCACAACTAGAGACGTCATGTTCACAGTGGTATAAAAGTCGTCAGCAATTGAAGCCAAAGAAACTCACCACAAGTCATCAGTGGGTCGTAAAAAAAAAAACTGCTGTGAATCTTATATCACCTGTAAGGTGCTTAGATCACATTACTTCAAACTCCCCTCTCTCACCTCTCTCCCTCCCTCCCTCCCCTCCCCTCCCTCCCTCCCTCCCTCCCTCTCTCCCCTCCCTCTCCCCTCCCTCTCCCCTCCCCCTCTCCCTCCCTCAGGCTCAGCTGGTGGTGCTGTCAGCCCAGATCGCCTGGTCAGAGAACGTGGAGAACGCCCTGATCACCATCGCCGGCGGGGGGGACATGTCTCCCATGGCGGGGGTGCAGGCTAACGTGGAGGCCACCCTCAACATCCTGGCCGACACCGTCCTGATGGAGCAGCCCCCGCTGCGCAGGAGGAAACTGGAACACCTGGTGGGTGATGGATGGAGGGGTGGGTGGATGGATGGATGGGTGGATGGATGGATGGATGGAGGGATGGATGGGTGGGTTGGTGGGAGGGTGGATGGATGGATGGATGGATAGTTGGACCGATGGATGTCTGGATGGATGGATTTATTGATTGATTATTTGATCGGTTGCTCTTTGGTCTTCTTGGTACTGAATTGTAATCTGTCACCAATGCACGCAACAATAGTCTTGTACCGAACCTACATGACACAAAAATATGTTGGAAAGTATTTATTTAAATCATTTGTTGTCTGTGTTTCCTCCCCTTCTCCCCCCCCCACCCAACCCCAGATCACAGAGCTGGTGCACCAGAGGGACGTGACCAGGACACTGATCAAGAACAAGATCGACAACCCCAAGTCCTTCGAGTGGCTGAGCCAGATGAGGTTCTACTTCGACCCCAAGCAGACTGACGTTCTCCAGCAGCTGTCTATCCAGATGGCCAACGCCAAGTTCAACTACGGCTTCGAGTACCTGGGCGTGCAGGACAAGCTGGTCCAGACCCCCCTCACCGACCGCTGCTACCTCACCATGACCCAGGCTCTGGAGGCCAGGTTCGGTGGCGCCCCCTTTGGTACGGATGGAGAACTGCCTCACCTATTCTTGTCGTAGTCGTCATATAGGCCGAATCACAACTGACAAATTAATGGAATGTTTAATTTAGCAAAACCGAAGTAACAAAGCGTGTAGTTATTTAATGAAGAAAGATAAAGAGAAGTTAAGTAACTTTGGTTTCTTTAATGTTATGAAAGTGAGAGGAAAAGAATGTTGATCCTCTGTGGTACAGTTGATAGAGCATGGCACTAATAGTGCTTAGGTTGTGGGTTCGACTCCCGCTGGGGCCATATATACTGAAAAATGTATGCATTCACTGCAATGTAAGTCACGTCAGCTAAATGGCATATAATAATATTAACAAATTATAATTAAAAAAAGCTAACCTTAAGCTTAACCGGTGCTGTTTGGATCCCCAGGACCCGCTGGAACTGGAAAGACAGAGTCAGTCAAGGCTCTGGGCCACCAGCTGGGCCGCTTCGTCCTGGTCTTCAACTGTGACGAGACCTTCGACTTCCAGGTAAACACACCTTAACACTAAAACAGCCACGAGGGGTCATTTTGTGAGTAAAGAAAAATGTTATATCTTTGCATTCGATCAAATTCTAGGACCCTCCTTTCATGACTGTTCCTAGATATGTGCGTTCTACCACCCAGTATCCTTACATTTTCAAAATCACATCAGGATAAGCTAATCTAAAGCTATTTTACAGTTTTTCTGTGTAGGAAGCAGGCTAATTTACAAGCGGCCAACTAGTGGTCGTTGTGTGTAAATAGCAGCTTGAGCATTGAAAAGAGGGCTCTTTTAGTAGGTAAAAAGGCACGGCTGTTCTAGTGTTAACAGGCCCCTGTCATTCTCATAGCTAGTCGGAGCCTTAACCGGAGCCTAGTCACATTGAGATCAAAACTTTTAAAATCTTTTTATCTGAGTTCTGGCGAATTCAGTTTCGGTGAATCTTCATTGTCGCAAAACAGCAGCATGCATACAAAATGCAACACAAAACAAAAAGGATATGTTCACGTGAACAAAAAGCAGGAAAACTTCGATTCATTCGATCTTTGTAGGATTGTCTGTCCTTTCCCCCTGGTTCTGACCCGCTCCTGTCTCCTAGGCGATGGGTCGTATCTTCGTGGGTCTGTGCCAGGTGGGCGCCTGGGGCTGCTTCGACGAGTTCAACCGTCTGGAGGAGAGGATGCTGTCTGCCGTGTCCCAGCAGGTCCAGTTCATCCAGGTGGCCCTGAGGGAACACAGCAACCTCAACAGAGACCGCAGTACGTACTACCATACACACTACCTAGTACACCCTACCTAGTACACACTGCACAACAACCTCAACAGAGACCGCAGTACGTACTACCATACACACTACCTAGTACACACTGCACAGCAACCTCAACAGAGACCGCAGTGCGTACTACCATACACACTACCTAGTACACACTGCACAGCAACCTCAACAGAGACCGCAGTACGTACTACCATACACACTACCTAGTACACGCTACCTAGTACCAGGTGGCCCTGAGGGAGCACAGCAACCTCAACAGAGACCGCAGTACGTACTACCATACACACTACCTAGTACACGCTACCTAGTACACACTGCACAGCAACCTCAACAGGGACCGCAGTACGTACTACCATACACACTACCTAGTACACGCTACCTAGTACACACTGCACAGCAACCTCAACAGAGACCGCAGTACGTACTACCGTACGCACTACCTCGTACTACGAGTACGTACGGTCGAGAGAGGACGCTGGTGTTGCTTGTTCGCCGCTTCTCCGCCCGAAATCTTGGTGTAATTGCAGTATACAGAGTAGATTGTCCTACCAAGACACCTAGATTTAGATTTAGTAATCTAAAAAATAATTCTAAAAACGGTCTAAAAAGGACTTAAATTTGACTTGTTGAAACTTGTAGGAACCCTGCCAACCTGTTTTCCTGGCTTTCTTGCAGTGAGGAGGAAGACCTGAATCTAACCCTGACACTGTGTGTCCCCCTCCCCCTCCCCAGGTGCGCCCATCACCTGCGAGCTGCTGAACAAGCAGGTGAAGGTGTCCCCAGACATGGCCATCTTCATCACCATGAACCCCGGTTACGCTGGCCGCTCCAACCTGCCCGACAACCTGAAGGTCCTGTTCCGCAGCCTGGCCATGACCAAGCCCGACCGCCAGCTCATCGCCCAGGTCATGCTCTACTCCCAGGGCTTCCGCACCGCCGAGATCCTGGCCAAGAAGATCGTCCCCTTCTTCAAGTACGTACGGCGGCTACACAGCTACGGGTTGAGGGGGGGTGGGGGGGTGGTGGTGGAAGGACATTTAGAGCCATAAACCTCGCGCCAATCATCAAATAACTATAGATCAGTGTTGAGAAGAATGTTTCGATGTTTATATTTTGTGCGCACAAATTACCATGTTTTAAATATGTCGGCCTCTTCTCCTTCTCCAGGCTGTGTGACGAGCAGCTGTCCTCCCAGAGCCACTACGACTTCGGGCTGCGTGCGCTGAAGAGCGTGCTGATCAGCGCCGGCAACGTGAAGCGGGAGCGCATCCAGAGGATCAAGAAAGGCTTGCGGGAGCGCGGCGAGAACGTGGACGAGAACGAGATCGCCGAGAACCTCCCGGAGCAGGAGGTGAGGAGCTGGTTGAGATGTTATGTTGTTAAAAAAAGCTTTTCAGTAGAACACTAAGGCGAGCGATAAAGTAGTTGATAGAGCCAGCAGGGTAAACTGGAAGCTAACTGAAGTAGGAGAGATGTACTAAAGTCCTCTGTTCCTGTCCTGGGGTAAGGTTTTTATTGAGGAGTTGATTTAGACTTCTCAGTGTTTCGATGTGTCTCAGTTGCCCTAATGACTGTCTGTGTGTGTGTGTGTGTGTGTGTGTGTGTGTGTGTGTCTGTGTGTCTGTGTGTCTCTGTCTGTGTCTCTGTCCGTGTGTGTCTGTGTCTGTCTGTGTGCCTGCCTGCCTGTCTGTCTGTCTGTCTGTGTCTGTCTGTGTCTGTCTGTGTCTGTCTGCCTGTCTGCGTGTCTCTGTCTGTCTGTCCGTCCGTCCGTCCGTGTGTTTGTCCTCTCCCCTCCTCAGATCCTGATCCAGAGTGTGTGTGAGACCATGGTCCCCAAGCTGGTGGCGGAGGACATCCCCCTGCTGTTCAGCCTGCTGTCGGACGTGTTCCCCGGGGTGCAGTACATGCGGGGGGAGATGGACGCGTTGCGGGGGGAGCTGAAGAAGGTCTGCAACGAGATGTACCTCACCTACGGAGACGGGGACGACGTGGGCAGCATGTGGGTGGAGAAGGTACGCCGCTGCGGCTCGGACAGACTGTTGTTGTTGTTGTTGTTGTTGTTATCATAGCCCTAGATGCAGACTCCCAACTCATTGATTTCATATGGTTTCATCCAGAGCCATAGAAAGGTTGTTCAAACTCCGTCCGTCCATCCATGCATCCACACTAAAATAATAGTAATATATATCAAAACCAGGGGCCATGGCAACTACAATGCTAGTAGAGAAACTGTACAGGGGGGTAGTGAGGATGAGGAGGTCTTAAGAAGTCTTCTCACCATCTCCTGAAGTGACCTATCCCTCCTAAACCACCTGGCCTGATCTCAGTTTCAGTGTAATCCCCTGTAATATAAACCCATGTCCCCCTTCCCTCCCTCCGTCCCTCCCTCCTTTCCTCCCTCCCTCCTTACCTCCCTCCTCCGTCCTTCCCTCCCTCCCTCCTTCCTTCCTTCCCTCCCTCCTTCATTCCCTCCATCCTTCCCTCCCTCCTTCCTTCCATCCTTCCTTCCCTCCTTCCCTCCGTCCTCCCCCCCCTCTCCCCCACAGGTCCTGCAGCTGTACCAGATCACCCAGATCAACCACGGCCTGATGATGGTGGGCCCCTCGGGCAGCGGCAAGACCATGGCCTGGAGGGTCCTGCTGAAGGCCCTGGAGAGGCTGGAGGGCCAGGAGGGGGTCGCCCACATCATCGACCCCAAGGCCATCAGCAAGGACCACCTGTACGGAACCCTGGACCCCAACACCCGCGAGTGGACCGACGGACTGTTCACTCACATCCTCCGAAAGTAAGCCAGTGTGGAAACAGTGTGGTGGGCTGGGCCGGGCGGATTTTACAGGGGAGGCTGGCGGAGGTAGAAATCGGGAGGGCAGAGGTTGTTACCGCACGGGACGGAGTGAGGAATGGTCTCACACACACACGATTCCATTCCACGCGTCACAATGAGCCCCCCGTCCTCCGATTTCTACCTCCACCCCAGCCTCCCCCCTATGCTATTAGACAGGGCAGTGTGTGTCAGTCAGGTTGGGTGGTTTTGTTAGAGGCCTCTCCGTCTCATCGGTCGTTTCTCCCCTGTTTCCCAGGATCATCGACAACGTGAGAGGGGAGCTCCAGAAGCGCCAGTGGATCATCTTCGACGGCGACGTGGACCCAGAGTGGGTGGAGAACCTCAACTCGGTCCTGGACGACAACAGGCTGCTCACCCTGCCCAACGGAGAGCGTCTTAGCCTGCCGCCAAACGTACGCACCGCACCCTAGTCTCACACCACAGGACCGCACCCTAGTCTCACACCACAGGACCGCACCCTAGTCTCACACCACAGGACCGCACCCTAGTCTCACACCACAGGACCACACCCTAGTCTCACACCACAGGACCGCACCCTAGTCTCACACCACAGGACCGCACCCTAGTCTCACACCACAGGACCACACCCTCGTCTCACACCACAGGACCGCACCCTCGTCTCACACCACAGGACCGCACCCTAGTCTCACACCACAGGACCGCACCCTAGTCTCACACCACAGGACCGCACCCTAGTCTCACACCACAGGACCACACCCTCGTCTCACACCACAGGACCGCACCCTCGTCTCACACCACAGGACCGCACCCTAGTCTCACACCACAGGACCACACCCTAGTCTCACACCACAGAACCACA
Source organism: Nansenia antarctica (assembly GCF_963989245.1). Taxonomy (NCBI): domain Eukaryota; kingdom Metazoa; phylum Chordata; class Actinopteri; order Argentiniformes; family Microstomatidae; genus Nansenia; species Nansenia antarctica. The sequence goes on along the minus strand of NC_137674.1, from coordinate 30,639,028 downwards.
CCCTAGTCTCACACCACTAGACCACACCCTAGTCTCACACCACAGAACCACACCCTAGTCTCACACGACTGGACCACACCCTAGTCTCACACCACTGGACCACACCCTAGTCTCACACCACAGGACCACACCCTAGTCTCACACCACTGGACCACACCCTAGTCTCACACCACTGGACCACACCCAAGTCTCACACTACTGGACCACACCCTAGTCTCACACTACTGGACCACACCCTAGTCTCACACCACTGGACCACACCCTAGTCTCACACCACTGGACCACACCCTAGTCTCACACCACAGGCCCGAACCAAGCCGGGCTGGGCTGGTCGGGTTAATAATAAGAATAATAAGAATAATATAAAGAAGATTTTTTCTTTTATTGATCCCTGTGGGGAAATGAACTTAAAAAAAGTATTTTATTAAATCACACTTGCAATGGAAAATCTCCATTGACTGCTTTTTAGTCTAGGACTAGGCTTAAGCTTTGTCTGTGAACCCGGCCCATCCTTAGATAAAGATGGATGTCAGGTGTCTCTGAATCCATATGGGCCTCAGAGTTCACCCCTGCGGTGTTTCCCCCCCCCCTCCTCCGTAGGTGCGCATCATGTTCGAGGTGCAGGACCTGAAGTACGCCACCCTGGCCACCGTGTCGCGCTGTGGCATGGTCTGGTTCAGCGAGGACGTCCTCAGCACCGACATGGTCTTCAACCACTTCCTGGCTCGCCTGCGCAGCATCCCATTGGACGAGGGGGAGGACGAGGCTCACCGCATGCACAAGGGCGTGGAGGACGAGACGGACGAGACGGCCTCCCCCATGCTGCAGGTTGGTACATCTCTGTCTCTCTCTCTCTGTCTCTCT
>NC_137674.1:30553164-30635664 GCF_963989245.1 Nansenia antarctica | reverse complement strand
TTTAAAGGACACATTTCAGGGCCTGGAGTTTTTCCCTGGACAGATCAGGAACAACTTTGGGCCCTCTGAGATGTCAACCATTAGGCGCATAGTACTGTATATACAGCCCGCTAACCCTCTCCTTCTCTGGTGTGTTCTGTAGATGGTGGAGCACGGTGGGTTCTACCGGACCTCCGACCAGACCTGGGTGAAGCTGGAGAGGATCCAGTTTGTAGGAGCCTGTAACCCCCCCACCGACCCTGGCAGGAAGCCCCTCACACACAGGTACCCTCCTCTCTCTTCACTGGCCCCTCACACACAGGTACCCTCCTCTCCCTTCACTGGCCCCTCACACACAGGTACCCTCCTTTCTCTGCACTGGCCCCTCACACACATGTACCCTCCTCTCCCTTCACTGGCCCCTCACACACAGGTACCCTCCTCTCTCTCTCTGCACTGGCCCCTCACACACATGTACCCTCCTCTCTCTCTCTTCACTGGCCCCTCACACACAGGTACCCTCCTCTCTCTGCACTGGCCCCTCACACACAGGTACCCTCCTCTCCCTTCACTGGCCCCTCACACACAGGTACCCTCCTCTCTCTGCACTGGCCCCTCACACACATGTACCCTCCTCTCTCTGCACTGGCCCCTCACACACATGTACCCTCCTCTCTCTTCACTGGCCCCTCACACACATGTACCCTCCTCTCTCTTCACTGGCCCCTCACACACATGTACCCTCCTCTCCCTTCACTGGCCCCTCACACACATGTACCCTCCTCTCCCTTCACTGGCCCCTCACACACAGGTACCCTCCTCTCTCTCTCTTCACTGGCCCATTTCTCTGCAGAAATTGTTATTTTTGCTGTCGCAATACCCGAGACATACACGCACACACAAACATGTTGTCAATCTGTCGTTACCATAGTGACTCTACCCGTCGTAAACATAGTGACTCTACCTGTCGTTACCATAGTGACTCTACCGGTCGTTACCATAGTGACTCTACCTGTCGTTACCATAGTGACTCTACCTGTCGTTACCATAGTGACTCTACCTGTCGTTACCCCCTCCAGGTTCCTTCGCCACGTCCCGGTGGTGTACGTGGACTACCCCGGCCCCGCCTCCCTGACCCAGATCTACGGCACCTTCAACCGGGCCATGCTGAGGCTCATCCCCTCCCTCAGGACCTACGCCGAGCCCCTGACTGCAGCCATGGTGGAGTTCTACACCATGTCCCAGGTCAGAACCTCTCTAACAGCACCAGACGCCTGCCGTTCAAACCTCAGGCTTTGTGTGGCTTGGGCCTTGGCAGCCGATAGATGGTTTCTCCTAGGAAAGACCCATTGAAAGTACCAATGTATTTGTGTTTTGATTGCTTAATCAAATGGGTACATGTAAGGACATGGCTCTGACCAGTGAATGGGGTTTTATTTTGTCTTTTTAAAATTGGTTTTATTCAGAATATGTACCTTTTATCTGATCTTCAATGACCTCCCCCTCTCTTTCTCTCTCTCTCTCTCTCGTTGTTCCTCGCATCCCAACATGTATATTTAAAGCTTTGTTAACTTTGAACGAAGCGAAAAACAAAATCTCTCGCTTCGAGATATAGGCTAGCTGTCCTATAACCTGTTCTCCATCGTCACTGACAACTCCTCCCCCCTCCCCTCCCTTCCTCTCCCTCTACAGGAGCGTTTCACCCAGGACACCCAGCCCCACTACATCTACTCCCCCCGTGAGATGACCCGCTGGGTGCGGGGTATCTTCGAGGCCCTGCGGCCCCTGGAGACCCTCCCCGTGGAGGGCCTGATCCGCATCTGGGCCCACGAGGCCCTGCGGCTGTTCCAGGACCGGCTGGTGGAGGACGAGGAGAGGCGCTGGACGGACGAGAACATCGACGTTGTGGCACTCAAACACTTCCCCAACATCGACCGCGAGAAGGCGCTCCAGAGACCCATCCTCTACAGCAACTGGCTGTCCAAGGTGAGACCACTGCTTCGTAAATACGGCTGCGTTCGCGTTCGTAAAATTCGCTCTCGGGGCGCCCGGAGCGAATTTGGGTTCACCGTCATGAAGGGGACCGAGCGATTTGATTGGGCGAGCCATTCACCATGAGTGTTGATCAGATTCCAGAGCGAATTTACGAACACAGCCTATTATCAGCAGCGTCCTTCTATCCTCCCCTTGTCCATCAGCCGGTCTCTCCTTTGAGAGAGTAGAGAGTATAGAGTAGTGTTCTCCAATGCAAGGTGATTTGGGCCACGGGTGAGCGAGTTGGTTTTGTTGTTAGGGCACTTGGGCATCGTTCCGTTTGTCTCCTAATGAAAGCGTTGGAGGGGTGTGATTAGACAGTGGGTTGATTGACAGGGAATAGGTTGACAGATCTGCTGTATGTGAACTGACTCTCTCTCTCTCTCTCTCTCTTTCTCTCTTTCTCTCTCTCTCTCTATCTATCTCTCTCTCTCTCTACCCCCCCCTCTCTCTCTCTCTCTATCTCTCTCTCCCCCTCATTCCCTCCCTCCCCTCCCCTCCCCTCCAGGACTATATCCCAGTGGAGCAGGAGGAGTTGAGGGACTACGTGAAGGCCCGTCTGAAGGTGTTCTACGAGGAGGAGCTGGACGTTCCTCTGGTGCTGTTCAACGAGGTGCTGGACCACGTCCTCAGGATCGACCGGTGAGACACCACTTTCTCTATCTTAACATTAACATTTTTGGGGGGGGTGTCATCATTTTTCTCCATAAGTTCCTATCCATCGGTATCACACTGATGATGCATTTAAAAAAAAAATTAAAAATGGTTTTAAAGAAAAGAATACAGTACCATGAAATGTTATTTTGAGATGGCTGAGTTTGACTCCATGCCTTGAGAGCCAGTCGCTCAATTAATTGCCAATTACTTTAATTAACCGGACCTAGATTAGCCCTATCCTCCTCCAATTTAAGAGTCTCCACTGAACACATAAGGTTGAGGTTGAGTCAGTTACAAGTGTTCTCCTTTACCTCTGCACTATTAAAAACCCTCTCTTCTGTCGTCGTCTTCCAGAATCTTCCGCCAGCCCCAGGGCCACCTGCTGCTCATCGGGGTCAGCGGCGCGGGTAAGACCACCCTGTCCCGCTTCGTGGCGTGGATGAACGGCCTGAGCGTCTACCAGATCAAGGTACACCGGCGCTACACGGGTGACGACTTCGACGAGGACCTGCGGACCGTGCTGCGCCGCTCGGGCTGCAAGAACGAGAAGATCGCCTTCATCATGGACGAGTCCAACGTGCTGGACTCTGGCTTCCTGGAGAGGATGAACACCCTGCTGGCCAACGGAGAGGTAGAGGCACTGGGGGGTCATAGAGGAAAAAGTTATCTTGTTTCATATTTCATGACCTGCTTTGACGGGGGTTGGGAAAGAACAAGACAGTTTTGTTTCACAATGGACAATGAAAGTCAACTCTAACCCTACTCCTAATACCCCTGTACCCCTCCCCTCTCTACTCCTAACATACCCCTGTACCCCTCCCCTCTCTACTCCTAACATACACCTGTACCCCTCCCCTCTCTACTCCTAACCTACACCTGTACCCCACCCCAGGTGCCAGGCCTGTTTGAGGGCGACGAGTACGCCACCCTGATGACCCAGTGCAAGGAGGGGGCCCAGAAGGAGGGCCTGATGCTGGACACACACGAGGAGCTGTACAAGTGGTTCACCAGCCAGGTCATCAGGAACCTCCACGTGGTCTTCACCATGAACCCCTCCTCAGAGGGCCTGAAGGACCGCGCTGCCACCTCCCCCGCTCTCTTCAACAGGTAGGGGCTCACACACACACACACACCTCCCCCTCTCTGTTCAACAGGTAGGGGCTCACACACACACACACACCTCCCCTGCTCTGTTCAACAGGTAGGGGCTCTCTGTATATGTACACACACACACACACACACACACACACCCACCTCCACCTCCCCCGCTCTGTTTAAAAGGTAGGGGCTCTCTGTATATGTACACACACACACGGCCGATTTAAGCTTCTGTGTCGAATTTACGCGCGTAGCCTACGTAAGGGGTCTCCAAGTTTATAGTTCTACGTTCTACACGGACCGCGTCGCGTTGGTCGGTGTACTCATAGCGGCATAGAAAAATATGCTTTTCTTATTCTATCTCATTAACGGTACATGACTAAGACTCCATTCAAAGTTCAGTGTGTTCAGCATGCTATTCTGGTCATGGAGACGCGGAGATATTCAGCCGTAAGTGACGGGTCCCTCCCCCCCCCCCCCCCCCCCCCCGCTGCTGCGCGCACCACCGCTTCCTGGTGGATGAAACTCCCGTTGACAGCGGGGGGAGAGACAAGTTCTTCCCGGGAATTCGCTCCTAGCTGTGTCGATCATGTTATCCTAACCCACGGTAAACCACAGTTATTAACCCGCAAAGGGTGCCTCGTAAATGTGAATCGCGCTCCTGGCTTCCATAGGGCGCTCTACTCAAAGCGTAGCTTGCGTAGGCCCGCGTAGCCTTGCGTAGCCTACGGCGTAGATTTTACGCAGAAGCTTAAATCGGCCTACACTCACACACACACACACACACACCTCCCCCGCTCTGCTCAACAGGTAGGGGCTCTCTGTATATGTACACACACACACACACCCACTTCCCCCGCTCTGTTCAACAGGTAGGGGCTTAAGCGATTATGCTATGAGGCTAACGATATGTACACACATACACACGTAACATCCTACTGGCTATTGCTGTGTCTGTTGCGACCACCAGAGGGAGACATTCTAGATGGACCATGATTGAGAAAAACTAACAGAAAATTACTCCTAACCTTCCCCTCCTCTCCTCTCCAGGTGTGTGCTGAACTGGTTTGGAGACTGGTCCACAGAGGCGCTGTACCAGGTGGGTAAGGAGTTCACCATCAAGATGGACCTGGAGAAGCCCAACTACAAGGTGCCAGACTACATGCCCGTGGTGTACGACAAGCTGCCCCAGCCCCCCTCCCACCGCGACGCCATCGTCAACGGCTGCGTGTTCGTTCATACGACCCTGCACCAGGTTAGAGTCTTGTGTTCATCTTCCAGATTAATAATAATAATAATAATAATAATAATAATACATTAGACGTATATAGCGCTTTTCTAGACACTCAAAGACGCTTTACAAACTGAAACAGTTTAGTCTCATTGGGATGGAATCTATTTTTCTAAAGAGACCTGAGAAGAGAAACCTTTTAGTTTTACGACACGGGCGGGCGTTGTATTATATTTGGATGGTCACTCGATGCTTTCTACCACTTGTGTGTAAATGCCACTGCTGATGATGACTTGATATAGAACTTGGGTCATAAGACGCACAACACGACATTTACACTTGTACGACACGTCTACACACCACACCATCGTTGTAACTGTCACTGTAACTATATCTTTTAAAAATCGTACTAATAATCCCAGAGTGGGCAATAAATAATTAAATCTTGAGTCAAGTCTTCTCAAGGTAGGGTAAGCGATTCCGCTTACGAACGTTACCCATGATGCATCTGCTCCCCTCAGGCTAACAACCGTCTGGCTAAGCGCGGCGGGCGCACCATGGCCATCACGCCTCGCCACTACCTGGACTTCATCAACCACTACGCCGACCTGTTCAACGAGAAGCGCAGCGAGCTGGAGGAGCAGCAGATGCACCTCAACGTCGGCCTCCGCAAGATCAAGGAGACTGTCGACCAGGTAACGGACGTTTTTTAATTATTATTATTATTATACCTTTATTTAAGCAGGTGAATACTCATTGAGATTTAAAATCTCTTTTCCAAGAGAGACCTGGCCAAGAGAGCAGCATATAAAAAACTGATACATTTCAGTTCCTATTATATAAATTCTCATCTAGATCTGTCTCAAACTATGCCGTGTTGGGTCCTTGAATTTGAGGGAAATTAGTCTTGAAAGTCCTTGAAAGGTGCTTGAATTTGATGTTTCAGAAGGTGTGGGAACCCTGTGCATGATTACGGTTGCGTTGGGTAGTTTTGGCTTGTGTAACTGTTGAGAAGAACCGAGAAAGAGAGTAGGTTGTGGCCTGTGTTGTGGGACGCCATCGCAAGAAGATCAGCAGCAATAGCGTTCTCCTCAGATGGCATTGACGCTGCATTCAGGTGCTGTCGAAAATGGGGATACTCAAAACCGACTCAGCAACTTGTGTTCCTTTGAGATCTTTGAGAGTTTCTCCACTCTGAGCTCTCTCAGAATTTCATGTTCCGATCTTGGTGTGAAGAGCAGCGCTTGAATGCACCATTTGTTCCTCATAGAAATATGTGAGGTCTTGAGTAAATGTAAATGTCCCATGTCCCCCTGTTGTGTGACCTCTGACCCCACGGTCTTCTTCTCTGGTCTGCCTTGTAGGTGGAGGAGCTCCGGCGTGACCTGAGGATCAAGAGTCAGGAGCTGGAGGTGAAGAACGCTGCCGCCAACGACAAGCTGAAGAAGATGGTGAAAGACCAGCAGGAGGCAGAGAAGAAGAAGGTACAGTGGAGGCTGTTTTATAGTTAACGGCTGTTGTATACTTAAAAGGCTGTTGTATACTTAAAAGGCTGTGTTATACTTAAAGGCTGTTTTATACATAAATGGAGTGTCACTGGCCTTGTCATAAACGGTCTATGACGGCGTCAACGACATGAGAAAGTTCAAAAGGCTCTTGCGTCAACGTTTCTGTCGATCGGCCAAGCAGCAGCCTAAATGAACGTCCAGACAGTCCCCTCAGACAGTCCCCTCACACCTGTGGATGTGGTTCTGGTTGCAGGTGATGAGCCAGGAGATCCAGGAGTCTGTGTACAAGCAGCAGGAGAAGATCAAGGACAAGCAGCTGAGCGTCAAGGAGGACCTGGACCAGGTGGAGCCCGCTGTGATAGAAGCCCAGAATGGTACGATTTAAGTCCTTCATATAACTGATAATGAGGGTAATTAATGTGTGAATAATCTTAACTGTCTGTCTTGAGTAATTCATCTGGTCCTCAGTGGCTCAGTTAGAGCAGGGCACTAACAATGCTTAGGTTCGGGGTTCGATTTCCTCTGGGACCATATATACCGAAAAATGTATGCACTCAGTGCAATGTAAGTCGCTTTGGATAAAAGCGTAAACTAAATGACATTTATTATTATTATCCTTTATTCTACAGCATTTTCCTATCACACACTTCTCTAATTCAGTACAACACATCTTTGTTGGTACATTTTCCAACAGAAAGTATTATATTTTGCTGTTATCACCTAACCGGACACACACATAGTTATTCTCATTTCATGGTCTATTTGCTTATGTTAATGTTGCGTTAATGTTAGTCTTAGTTGATATAGATTTGATGGACTTCAGGAATTATAACACATTAACTCAACAACCAGTTTACAGTGAGGTTTATCACAATCAAAATCTTGATGTTAGGATATGTTCATAACTGTTATGCAGCTGCTGTTTTAATGATCGGTAACCAAGTCCTATCCATCCAACTGTCCAATCAGAACACAGCACTCTTCCGTGAACGCCTACACCTCTCCTTCTCTCCCTCAAGTTTTCCACCAAGTCCCAAGTCCCTCTCTCCAGAGGTCCCTCTTTACTGCTCTCCTCTAACTCCTCTCCTCCTCCTCTTCCTCTCCTCCTCCTCACCTTCCTCCTTCATTGTCCCCTGTGCTCCGCTGCGCCGCCCCCCTGTGGTCGGTGGTGATTATTACAGCTGTTAAGTCCATCAAGAAGCAGCACCTGGTGGAGGTGCGGTCCATGGCCAACCCCCCCGGGGCGGTGAAGCTGGCCCTGGAGTCCATCTGTCTGCTCCTGGGGGAGAGCACCACCGACTGGAAGCAGATCCGCTCCATCATCATGAGGGAGAACTTCATCCCCACCATCGTTAACTTTTCTGCCGATGAGATCAGGTGACCGGAGCTGACGTGCTGGAGGAGGAGGGAGAGGGGGAGGGGGAGGAGGAGGAGGGTTGTTGGAGAGGGGGAAGGATGGCTGGTCACTGGCAGAGAGCAAGAGAGGGAGAGGGGGAGAGAAGGGGAGGATGTCGGGAGGGATGTAGAACGTTTGATATTGGACCAAACAGGGCTCCCCCTTGTGGCGTCTATGCAGCGTAACACATTCAGGATTTCTCCAGTTCCAGATTGTCTCCAGTACTTTCATAAATAGCCCCAGTTTAAGGTTCCTCTCTGCCTTTGACGTGAGTCCCTCCCTCTCTCCCAACCCTGCTGCTGTCGACTCCGCCTCCTCCCACCCTTTAGATCTTGCTTGCATGGTTCTAAAGAATGCTTCTCTCTCCATCCCTCTCTCCCCCTCTCCCATCCCTCTCTCCCTCCCCCCCCGTTCCTCCACCCATCCCCATCTCCCTCACCCGTCCACATCCACCCCCCTCTCCCTCACCTGTCCACGTCCACCCCCCTCTCCCTCACCTGTCCACATCCATCCCCATCTCCCTCACCCATCCACCTCCCTCACCCGTCCACCCCCCTCCCCCTCCCCCTCTCCCTCACCCGTCCACCCCCCCTCTCCCCAGCGGTGAGCTCTATAAAGAGGCACCACCTGGTAGAAGTGCGGGCCATGACCAACCCCCCCGCGGCGGTTAAGCTGGCCTTAGAGTCTATCTGCCTTCTGCTGGGCGAGGAGACCGGTGACTGGAAAAAGATCAGACAGGTTATAATCAGGGACAATTTCATCACCAGCATAGTCAACTTTGTCTGTTTGGACATGAGGTACTGAACTGTCGCGTAACCGTATAGCGCACACAAGACGAAATTGATCAGTCATCCCATGATCTATCTATCAATCAATCAATCAATCCATCACACAGATTCGTTTTTTCTGGGAAATCTGAGTGGTTTACTGATTTGCTGATCTTGGCGTGATTGTCCTGTCCTCGTGGAATCACACTGTTAGTTAATCACTGTTAGCTGGTGGAACGAGCTACCCGTCTTCAGGCTACACCCCTTAACTGTCCCTCCTGAGACGTCTACTTCCCCTCTACCCCCCTGTACAGTTTCTCTACTGTTAAAAAAACGAAAAAAAGGCCCCTGGCCTGAGCATAGATTACTTTTTCCTGCTATGACTGGTGGATAGATGATTCACTTACTTAGTGAAATGTATTTGTTGTAAGTCGCTTTGGATAAAGGCGTCCGCTAAATGCCCAAAATATATATGAAGATTTAATGTTAGTGTGTCCAGCAGTTGGCTAGATATGATTTCTGGCCTTATGATTGGTCAAATCAGTCATGTGTTTGAATTGTATCTTGAATTGATTCCGAAATCACAGGAATACAAATTAAATTCTACTACATCGAGATCTATCAATCTTTCCCAGCTTCTGAAATCTATTTTTATTTTTTATTTTTTTAAATCACCTCCCCACATTGCCATCCCTTCACAATTTCATCACAATCATCAATTAATTTCTGGATACCCTAATATTGCTTTATCATGATGTGTGTGTGTGTGTGTGTGTGTGTTGGCTGCTCTGTGCTGACCTTTTGACCTTTGTGCTGACCCAGTGAGTCCATCCGTGAGAAGATGAAGAAGAACTACATGTCCAACCCCAACTACAACTACGAGCAGGTCAACAGGGCCTCTCTGGCCTGCGGCCCCATGGTCAAATGGGCCATTGCTCAGGTAAGAGAACCTTCTAGAACGGATGCTGGTCAGGGTCATGGCTGTTTGGATGAATGTTGAGCATTTGGCCCTTGGTGATGCTGTGAGATTGATAGTGACCCACTGACCCACCAGTATGTCACCTCTTCTAGTCCAGACCCCGAAGCTGCAGAGGCAAGTTTGTTAACACTCTCTTCCCTTCCCTCTCCCCTATCCCTCCCTCCCTCCCTCTCTCTCCCCTATCCCTCCCTCCCTCTCCCCTATCCCTCCCTCCCTCTCCCCTATCCCTCCCTCCCTCCCTCTCCCCTATCCCTCCCTCTCCCCTATCCCTCCCTCCCTCTCTCTCCCCTATCCCTCCCTCCCTCTCTCTCCCCTATCCCTCCCTCCCTCCCTCTCCCCTATCCCTCCCTCCCTCTCTCTCCCCCATCCCTCCCTCGCTCTCCCCTATCCCTCGCTCTCCCCTATCCCTCCCTCTCTCTCCCCTATCCCTCCCTCTCTCTCCCCTAACCCTCCCTTCCTCTCTCCCCTATCTCTCTCCCCCTGTCCCTCCCTCCCTCTCTCTCCCCTATCTCTCTCTCCCCTATCCCTCCCTCCCTCTCTCTCCCCTATCCCTCCCTCGCTCTCCCCTATCCCTCCCTCCCTCTCTCTCCCCTAACCCTCCCTTCCTCTCTCCCCTATCTCTCTCCCCCTGTCCCTCCCTCTCTCCTCTCCCCCTATCCCTCCATCCCTTTCTTCCCTCTATCCCTTTCTTCCCTCCCTCCCTCTCTCCCCTATCCCTCCCTCCCTCCTTCTCCTTCCCCTATCACTCCCTCTCTCCCCTATCCCTCTCTCCCCTATCCCTCCCTCCCTCTCTCTCTCCTATCCCTCTCTCCCCTATCCCTCTCTCTCCTATCCCTCCCTCCCCCTCTCTCTCCTATCCCTCCCTCCCTCTCTCCCCCCTATCCCTCTCCCCCTATCCCTCCATCCCTTTCTTCCCTCCCTATCCCTCTCCCCCCTTTCCTATCCCTCCTTTTCTCTCCCTCCCACCAGTTGAACTACGCTGACATGTTGAAGAGGGTGGAGCCTCTGCGTAACGAGCTGCAGAAACTGGAGGACGACGCCACGGACAATAAGTCCAAGGCGGAGGAGGTGGAGCAGATGATCCGGGACCTGGAGAGCAGCATCGCCCGCTACAAGGAGGAGTACGCCGTGCTCATCTCCGAGGCCCAGGCCATCAAGGCCGACCTGGCCAACGTCGAGGCGAAGGTTGGTACAGGGTCAGGGTTAGGACAGGGTTAGGGTTAGGACAGGGCTAGAGTGAGGACAGGGTCAGGGCTAGGGTTATGACAGGGTTAGGGTTAGGATTACCTTGGTAGTGCCAGTCTTTGCTTAACATCATGGATTGATCCATGCTGTTTTCTTAGTAAAACAATTATAATAATAAAAATGGGCATTTCTAGAGGACATAGAGGGATGGAGACAGTAGAGATTGACAGGAAGGATAGGAGCGAGAGAGAGAGAGAGAGAGGGGGGATGACATACAGGTTATGTCGATGGCCGGAATCGAACCAGGGGACCTCGCGATGACATGGCGTGCGCCTCAGTGTGCTAAGCTAAGCCACTTACGCAAACCTGCCGTTGCTATCAAACCGTGACCGTGTTTTATTTTACGACCGCAGGTGAACCGCAGCACAGCCCTGCTGAAGAGCCTGGGGGGCGAGAGCGACCGCTGGGAGAAGTCCAGCGAGACCTTCAAGATCCAGATGTCCACCATCGCCGGGGACTGCATGCTGTCTGCCGCCTTCGTGGCGTACGCCGGATACTTCGAACAGCAGATGAGGCAGAACCTGTTCACCACCTGGTCCCACCACCTGCAGCAGGCTAACATACAGGTACTGTTCACCACCTACAGCAGGCTAACATACAGGTACTGATCACCTACCTACAGCAGGCTAACATACAGGTACTGATCACCTACCTACAGTAGGCTAACATACAGGTACTGTTCACCTACCTACAGCAGGCTAACATACAGGTACTGTTCACCTACCTACAGCAGGCTAACATACAGGTACTGATCACCTACCTACAGCAGTCTAACATACAGGTACTCTCTCTTGTCTAACCGTCTCTCTCCCTCTCCCCTAGTTACCAAGACTAACTGTCTCTCTCCCTCCCCTAGTTACCACCCCTAGTTACCATGACTAACTGTCTCTCTCCCTCTCCCCTAGTTCCGTACGGACATCGCCAGGACGGAGTATCTGTCCAACGCGGACGAGCGTCTCCGCTGGCAGGCCAACTCTCTCCCCGCCGACGACCTCTGTACAGAGAACGCCATCATGCTCAAGAGGTTCAACAGGTGAGTTTCTCTCTGGCTCTGTTCTGTTTGTCCCATTCCCTTGTAAGGCGACCGTGGGTCTGTGAAAGGCGCTATATAAATGTAAGTTTTAAGGGCAGCTTTGAATATGTCCAGGGTTGGAGAGTGGCGGATACCCTTGGGTAGAGAGTTCCAGAGGGTGGGAGCTGCCACACTGAAGGCTCTGTACCCAAAGGTCCGGAGTTTGGCGCTGGGTTGGATGAGGAGGCAGTATTAGAGGACCTCAGAGCTCGGATGGGATGTAGAAGCTCCCAGGGTGCTCTCTGGGATTTTATTAACACTTAGGACAGCCGTGCCTATTTCAACTGCTCTTAGAGCCGCCTCGGGGGGTCTAATAGACCCCCTCTTTAGAATGGGAATCTGCTACTTACTAGTGCTGTCCCAAACGACTATTTTTCTAACGATTAATCTAGCGATTATTTTATCGATTATTCGATTAGTCTAACGGCTAATTTATCGATAAGTCTAACGATAATTTTTGTACTGTAAAATAAATAAATAAATAAAAACGTATTTGTCTCCACCTCACTGCTATGTTTAGCCAACTTGAATGCCAACATGGCCATTTAGAAGTCTGTCCATCACCACAACACATAGCTAGCTAACGTTACTCTCGCTGCTATGTTATGATTAGCTAAATTGATGCTAACGTAGCATGCGAGCTACGAGCTAGATAACGTACAGTAGGTGCTCGCACCACAATGACAATAGGCTACCGTAGCTAGCCAGCTATATAGCTAACGTTACTAACACCAGAAGACAAGACATACGAACTGTGGTGAGCTACATTGCTTGTGTAACATTAGCTAGTAGCTATCCATTTTTCACTCATACACTTAATTGTCTCGCCTGGTAAAATAAAGGTTTAAAAAAAAAAAAAAAAAACGCCATTTTGTTTATTTACGACTAACCGACGCATATTACGCTAACCGACGTATTGACGTAGTCGATGACGTCGACGACGTCGAATAATCGTAACAGCCCTACTTACACACAAAGATTACTAGAGAGCGCTTCTTGTAACTTATCCCCCTCCGCCCCCCCTCCCTTCCCAGGTATCCCCTGATCATTGACCCGTCCGGTCAGGCCACAGAGTTCATCATGAACGAGTACAAGGACCGGAAGATCACCAGGACCAGCTTCCTGGACGACGCCTTCCGGAAGAATCTGGAGAGTGCCCTGCGCTTCGGAAACCCTCTGCTGGTGCAGGTGAGGAGGACGGGTTCAGACCAGATGTTTGTCCTTTAACCAGAAGCTCCTATCCAGAGCCCTGTCCTCCTGCGCTGTTTGACCGACTCCATATATCTCTCTCTCTCTCTCTCCCTCCCTCCTGTAGGACGTGGAGAGCTACGACCCCATCCTGAACCCTGTCCTCAACAGAGAGGTCCGCAGGACGGGGGGCCGTGTGCTCATCACCCTGGGAGACCAGGACATCGACCTGTCGCCCTCCTTCGTCATCTTCCTGTCCACCCGAGACCCAACGGTGAGTCTCCTGACAAATCCTCTAGGATTTTTCACATTAGTGGCGGTGTGTTCAGTTTATGCGCGCGGAACGCGCGCAAATTCTTTTCCGCGTGCACGTGCATAAAACGCGCACTGGCGCTCTAAACAAAGACGTAAAAACCGGCTAACGTTACTGTTTACACAAGTAAAATCAGTGTGACAGTCAGATGGAGCATTCGGTAAACAACCAACAGCAAGGTAATGCATCAGCTGAGTTAAAGAAAACCAACTCTTACCTTTGATGACAGAACATGAGCCCTGCTTACCCGTACCTCCGCCGCTCTGTTCGTGATGATTTTAGAGGCAATAGATTATTTTTGCCCCGCGCATATTGCTATGAATAGTTCGAAGCTAGCGTTAGGTGCGAGGCTGCTCGGTTAGCCCATTAGCGGGAACATTATTTGTTTCACAAAATAGGCTGATTTAGTTGACCATGAACATCAGACTATATTACGAATGTTCATCTAAAATACTCTATACTGAGCACTGGTATAAGAACATGAACCAGAGAACAGCAGTAAATGCAATAACCCACAGTCGTCGCTGATGATGTTGCATTTTCGATTAGGATACGGGATTAAAGGGACGTGCGCCGGGCGAGGAGAGTGATTTCCTGAAATCCAAATGTCCCGCGAAATTCGGACCAATCACAAAACTGTCGCCTCGCGCCGCGCGCCTGTTGAGAGCGATTCAGTCTCGATTGTAGTGCGAACACAAACGACGAGGTTAATTGCAACATTGTAACATATTGTAACTAACTACGCCCTAAATCGTAACGAAATGTAGGTCTGAAAGCGGCCTAAATCTAGCTTCAATCTGCTTTTTTTCTGTTCTCCGGTCATAATAACTAATAATCGTTGCGCAGCCTGAATCAAAGTGGACTGAATCATTAGTGGCGGAGGAAATTGATTCGTGGCGACCCGCCACGAATAAATGCATATAGAGGAAACACTGCCTTAACACACCTGTGTGTGTGTCTGTGTGTGTCTCTGTCTCTGACCCTCTGGTGGTTGTGTGTGTGTGTGTGTGTGTGTGTGCAGGTGGAGTTCCCTCCAGACCTGTGTTCCAGGGTGACCTTCGTCAACTTCACGGTGACCCGCAGCAGCCTGCAGAGCCAGTGTCTCAACAAGGTGCTGAAGGCCGAGAGGCCCGACGTGGACGAGAAACGCTCCGACCTCCTCAAACTGCAGGGTGAGACACACACACACACACACACACACACAATGACTTAGACAAACACTGATGCATACACTGAGTGGGACACACACACACACTGAACAGCTGAGAGTGAAAGGTAGAATGGGGGTGCATTGTGCACCCTTGAATTATTCAACCAATGACGTCTCTCCCCTCTCCCTTCTTCCCTCTCTCCTCTCCCTCCTTCCCTCCTCTCCCTCCCTCCCTCTCTCCCTCCCTCCCTCCCCCCCTCCCAGGTGAGTTCCAGTTGCGTCTGCGTCAGCTGGAGAAGTCTCTGCTGCAGGCGCTGAACGAGGTCAAGGGTCGCATCCTGGACGACGACACCATCATCACCACGCTGGAGAACCTGAAGAAGGAGGCGGCGGAGGTGACCCGCAAGGTGGAGGAGACGGACATTGTCATGGCGGAGGTGGAGGCGGTGTCGCAGCAGTACCTGTCCCTGTCCTCCGCCTGCAGCAGCATCTACTTCACCATGGAGGCCCTCAACCAGGTATACATATACACACACACACACACACACACACACATCAACTTCACCATGGAGGCCCTCAACCAGGTGGGGGCGCTCACACACACACGGATACATATACGTATATACACACACACACACACACATATACATCTAATTCACCATGGAGGCTCTCAACCAGGTGGGGGGGCTCACACACACACCATATCCTACATACACAAACACGCATATACACA
Organism: Nansenia antarctica; assembly: GCF_963989245.1. NCBI lineage: Eukaryota > Metazoa > Chordata > Actinopteri > Argentiniformes > Microstomatidae > Nansenia > Nansenia antarctica. The sequence continues at coordinate 30,620,314 of NC_137674.1, read as the reverse complement.
CACATACATACATACATACATACATACATACATACACATTTACATGCCCTTACGTGACCTTTCACCCTCCCCCTCCAGATGCATTTCCTGTACCAGTACTCTCTCCACTTCTTCCTGGACATCTACCACACGGTGCTGTACGAGAACGCCAACCTCAAGAACCTCACCGACCACACCCAGAGGCTCACACACATCACCAAGGACCTCTTCCAGGTACACACACACACACCCAGAGACTAACACACATCACCAAGGACCTCTTCCAAGTACACGCACACACACAGAGGCTCACACACATCACCAAGGACCTCTTCCAAGTACACACACACACACACAGAGGCTCACACACATCACCAAGGACCTCTTCCAGGTACACACACACCCAGAGACTCACACACATTAAGACTAGTCCTAGCACATCTCCATTGAAGATGCTTTTTAGTCCAGGTCATGGAAAATAGCCCTTAATGTTTAATCTGTAACGCCTTCTCCTCTTTAAGGTGATCCAAATGTTCAGATACATACAGACAATCTCTGATATTCATTGATTTATGATTCATCTATTTAGTAGGCCTATTGATCGATTTTACACAAGCAGTGTTTCCCATAGGATTTTGTGAGACTGTGGTGGGTGGACCATGTATTAAAAGAGGGGTGGGTAGGTACCTCCAGCCTTTACGCAAATCTGCTCGAACACTGTCCGCAACAGCACGAGCAGCTCTGACAAAATGGGCTAAAAAACCAAACAAACAAATCTGAGCTATACATACTTCTGGTTCGTTATGAGACTATGGCGGGACAAATTAGACTACGATCGCCCGCCACAGTCTGGTCTATGTCTGGGGAAACACTGGAATGTCTACGGATGTGGTTAGGATACTCAGGCTGTTGGACATTAGACGGTCCAGTACTAAAGCAGTCCCACGTCCGTCCTGCAGGTGGCGTTCAACCGCGTGGCCAGAGGGATGCTGCACAACGACCACATCACCTTCGCTATGCTGCTGGCCCGGATCAACCTCAAGGGCATGACCAGGTGAGGACGCACGCGGGCGTGACATGGTCGCTCATTCCGTCCCATGCCTTTACAATGAGCCCGTCATCCGATCCCTACCCCCCACCAGCCTCCCCTGGACCCCTGGACTAATACACTACTGCAATCATTTATTTATTTATTGAACGTTTTTAAGTTATCCAGGTTTGTGTCATTCAGATATAATCTCATGTCCCAAGCCCGCAGCAGGGCAGGACAATGTTTCCGACGATGTTTCGGATTATCGTAAATGTTTCTACACTTCCTGTTTGAATGTGAAGGAGAGGAAGCCCCCCCCCCAAACGAGACAATGAAGTCATCATCATCATCATCATTATCATCTGTATAACTGACTGGTTGTTTGCCGTGTGTTCCCCCCTCAGCGAGCCGTCGTTTGACTCAGAGTTCCAGCACTACCTGCGGGGGAAGGAGATCGTGCTGACGGGCACGACCGTGCCCAAGGTGAAGGGCCTCACCTACGACCAGAGCGAAGCCATGATCCGCCTCAGCCGCATGCCCGTCTTCAAAGACCTGGTCTCCAAGGTTACGGAGGATGAGGTGAGCGAGGGGAGGGGAAGGGAGGGGCTTCTGATCGCCAGCTGTCCTGTTCGACACAAACCAACTGTTCATGTTTTTTTGGGGGGGGGGTTTGTAAATAAATGGTTTGTACGCGTTGCGGAGGAAGACTGTGAATAAAGTAAATAGCTATTGATCTCCATCCAACTCTGTGAAAAGGGTCACTGAAGTGCATGTCTCTCTCTCTCGCTCACTCTCTCCTCCTCCTCCTCTTCAGCAATTCTTCATGTGGATCGAGAGCAACTCCCCTGAGCTGTCCGTGCCCTACCTGTGGGCCGAGGAGAAGCAGTCTAGTGAGTATTACAGTCTAGATAAATGGATGGGTGGGAGGGTGGATGGACGCATAGGAGGGACTGGCCATGACAGTCTAGTTGTCAGAAGAACAATCTAGAAGGTCTAGCTTCCTCCTCCTCAGATATTCTCCTACAGTGCTTTTTGAGGAAGGAAGTGAGTGGAGGACAGAGGAGAGGAACACAAGGACGTTTCTAACCACACGAAAAGCCGAACCACCACGTCAAGTTTCCTACATCAACCTCTCTCTGTTTCCAACTTCCTCTTCCTGTTTCCTCTATGGTTCTCAGCTCTCATTGGTCAGGCGGTGCACCAGCTGCTCCTGATCCAGGCGTTCAGGCCCGACCGCCTGCTGGCCATGTCCCACATCCTGGTGTCCAAGGTCCTGGGAGACAGCTTCATGTCCATCATAGAGCAGCCCCTGGACCTGGCCAACATCGTAGACAGCGAGGTAATAATTAATAATAATAATTCATTGAATTTATATAGCGCTTTTCCGAGGCTCAAAGACGCTGACAATATAGGGGATACGGAAAACACAAAAACAACAAGTAACATGGAACACAGAGTCAGCGAACGGGGAGGGGGGGGGGGGGGGGTGGTAGGGACAGGGGAGGTGGTTAGGGGTAGGGGAGGCTGTATGCATATCAGGGGGGTGGCAGGGTTAGGGGAGATGGGTAGGGGTAGGGGAGGTTGTATGCGTGTCAAGGGGGGGGGGGGGGGGGGGCGGGGGCGCCGGGATGGGGGAGATGGCTAGGGGTAGGGGAGGCTGTAGGCATGGGAGAACAGGTAGGTTTTGAGGTGGGATTTAAAAGTGAGGAGTGAGGGTGAGTCTGAGTGGTTGGGGGAGAGAGTTCCAGAGGCGGGGTGCAGCTCGTGAAAAGGCACGGTGACCGAAGCCTTTGAGTTTTGAGGGTGGAACAGTGAGGGGAACAATGGATGAGGATCGGAGGGTACGGTTGTCTGTTGGTGAGGTAGGAGGTGAGCCAGTCCAGGGCGGTGCCCCCAGTTGGCGCAGCCTTTGAAGGAGGATGGAGTGGGACACTGTGTCGAAGGCAATTAGGGGGGGTGGCCTGGTTGAGTGAGTAGTAGTCCGAGGGTTGTTGCCAGGTTTCAGTGAGGAGAAGTATGTCGAGGTTGTTGTCCAGTATCAGTTCAGATATGACAGGGGATTTGTACATTTACGTTACATTGTTACCGTTTAACACTAGAACAGCCGTAGGGGGGGGGGGGGGGTCATTTGACTCAAGGCACACTAGTGGTAGTGTTCCCAGGTGGGATTTGAACTCATGGGAACTCATGACCCTTCTAATCATCAGTCCAACTCACTGGAGGTAGAAATCGGAGGACGGGCTCTGTGATGCGTGGAATGGAACGAGGAATGGTATCGTATGGTGTCGTTTGATACCGTACCTTGTTCCATTCCGTGCATTACATTACAATGAGCCCGTCCTCCCGTTTCTACCTCTCCCTCTAGCCTCCCCTGCTGGCAGTTGTTGTTAATTCACCCACCAGTACACTACTGACTCACTAGCGGCAGAACAAACACTAGGAAAAGAAAACGCTGTTGCCATTTGACTTGACTCCCAGCGTTAATGTCGAACCCTGCCCTTTTGCACCTGCCAGTCTCTCTCTGACACACCCGTCTGCCCCCCCCCCCCCCCCCAGGTGAAGCCCAGTCTCTCTCTAACACACCCGTCTGCCCCCCCCCCCCAGGTGAAGCCAGTCTCTCTCTAACACACCCGTCTGCCCCCCCCCCAGGTGAAGCCCAGTCTCTCTCTGACACACCCGTCTGCCCCCCCCCCCACCCGTCTGCCCCCCCCCCCAGGTGAAGCCTAGCATCCCGGTGCTGATGTGTTCCGTCCCCGGGTACGACGCCAGCGGCCTGGTCCGAGACCTGGCGGCCGAACAGAACAAACACATCACCTCCATCTCCATCGGTACGAACACACCACCACACACACACATACACACGCAACCACACACACACATACACACGCAACCACACACACACAACCACACGTACACACACAACCACACAGACACACACACATACACACACACACACAGGTGATGCTGATGATTATGATGGTGATGATGTTCTCCTGATCTTCCTCCTCTCCCAGGTTCGGCCGAGGGCTTCAACAAGGCTGACAGAGACATCAACACTGCAGTCAAGTCTGGCAGGTGGGGGGGGCGTTCAACACCGCAAATCACTCTGACTGCTGCTGGGGGGAGTGGTCCTCACTGCTGTTGTGTAGACTGTGTGTGTGTGTGTGTGTGTGTGTGTGTGTGTGTGTGTGTGTGTGTGTACAGGTGGTGCTGGTGTGTTGTGTGTTACAGACATAGAGACACATGTATTCCTACTCCTCATGTGTGTGTGTGTGTGTGTAGACAGGTGGTGCTGGTGTGTTGTGTGTTACAGACATAGAGACACATGTATTCCTACTCCTCGTGTGTGTGTGTGTGTGTGTGTCAGGGTTTCCGTTAGAAAAATTTGCCGTCGGACATCGTGTCCGGGAAGAATTCGATTTACCGGACAAACGTGATATATTCCGGTCATCATATTAAAATATAATAAAAAAAATAATTTTCAAAATCATATTTTTTTTCCTTCAAATCTAATATAGCTGTTTGTCGCGGTGATTACTGTTGTGTAGCGGCCTATATATGCCATTTAATGTCTATTTCTCATCCGATACGATTAGATGCGAGCTATATAATATATAATAATATAACATGATTTGACGCATGCGCGCTATGCCATGCGTCAAATCCAGCGCTGAACGGGTCCAGCGCTGAACGGGCGCCTCACTGGGAACTGAACAGACAGCATCGATCAATGAACGGACTCCACATTACGTTAACTGAAGTTTGTTAAATTGTTTGGGATTAATGTGAGTTTTCTATTTTCTCTTTCCAGTTTTACCCTTTTTTTTAAATCAATAAAACAACGTCATTTCTATAACCAGGTCTCGCTGGTTGGGAAGGCATTTCGTTTAGCTCGGGAGTATGACAATGGGGAGAACATAACTGTTTATTGAGAAACAATTGATAGGCAGTCTGGGATACGTATATAAAGAAATACCACAATGTCTAGATGTATAACATTTTATTGAACAGTAACAGTGCAAGCATGTAGGCTTCTGGCGTGACACGGCTAGCCTAATTTCCGTTCATATGCCTTTTATCAGATAAAATAAAATAGAATAAAACTCTTTGAAAATAAATAGGCTTTAAATTAACTTGCAATGCGTATAGGCTAATTTCCGTTCGATGTTACAGCCTAGGCTATGCCTTTTCTCAGATGGATAGGGGATAGCCCTGTAAGCTCATACGGGTCTGTATGTCGTCCTGAAGACCGGCTGTTAGATCATATCGCTGAAGTTTGTCTCCATCTTAGTGTAAATGTTGTCCGTTTCGTTTGTTATCCTTGTTATTGTGCGATAAAGTTAAAGCGCTCCGCTTCGGGACACCATTTTCAGCTGAGCACCAAACACACACACTGCCCGAGAGAGAAGGACCCGCCCCCTTTAGTTTAGTTAGTCTCTCTCTCTCTCTAGCCTATAGGCTAACTAAAGGGGGCGGGTCCTTCTCTCTCGGGCAGTGTTGTGTGTGTGTGTTTGGTGCTCAGCTGAAAATGGTTAGAGGGAATTATTTTCACCGGACATTTATGTCCGACGAGTTTTCAGTTTGTCGGACTTCAACTAATTTTACCGGACAAAGACCGGTAATTACCGGTTAACGGAAACCCTGGTGTGTGTGTGTGTGTGTAGGTGGGTGATGCTGGAGAACGTGCACCTGGCCCCCGCCTGGCTGATGCAGCTGGAGAAGAAGCTTCACTCCATGCAGCCTCACGCCTGCTTCAGGCTCTTCCTCACCATGGAGATCAACCCCAAGGTGAGCTTCTCTCCTATTGGTCAGTCTGTCCCTCTCCCTCTTTCCTATTGGTCAGCTCCTGCATCTCCCTCTCTACTATTGGTCAGTTCGTCCCTCTCCCTCTCTCCTATTGGTCAGCTCCTGCATCTCCCTCTCTCCTATTGGTCAGCTAACCCTATGACAGGAGTATTGAAGCAGGAGTTTCTGTCTTGTAGGCTGTGAGGTAAAAGTTGTCCTCGTTGCTCCCTCAAGTCTAACAGTTACCCTCTCCCCCCCCCCCCCCCCCCCCAGGTACCAGTGAACCTGCTGCGTGCCGGTCGTATCTTCGTGTTCGAGCCGCCTCCCGGTGTGAAGGCCAACATGCTGAGGACCTTCAGCAGCATCCCTGTGGCTCGCATGTGCAAGGTGACCACACACACACACACACCTCATACTCCCACTCTGTGTGAGAGAGAGAGAGAAAGAGAGCGAGAGACGCGCACGCACACACACACACAAACCTCGTACTCCCACTCTGTGTGAGAGAGAGAGAGAAAGAGAGCGAGAGACAGACACACACACACACACACACTGCTTCTCTTCCCTCTTATGCAGCATAAATGTTTCTCCTTAACCGTAACATGTGATTGTAACCCCCCCCCCCCCTCCAGGCTCCTAATGAGCGCGCGCGCCTCTACTTCCTGCTGGGCTGGTTCCACGCCGTCATCCAGGAGCGCCTCCGCTACGCCCCGCTGGGCTGGTCCAAGAAGTACGAGTTCGGGGAGTCGGACCTGCGTTCCGCCTGCGACACCATCGACACCTGGCTGGACGACACCGCCAAGGTCTCCCACACACACATATACGTACCTACATACACACACACACACACACACACACACACACACATATACATACCTACATACACACACACACATATACGTACCTACATACACACACACACATACTGTATATGTACCTACATACACACACACACACATACATATACATACCTATATACTACACACACCTACACACCATTTTATTATGCATGTATGTATTCAATATTGTATTGATAATGTATTAATATTAACGTTTAACCTTTTGTAACGACTTTGAAGCCCAACCACATCAACCCTGAGTCTCTGACCCCCTCCACCTCCTCCTCCTCCTCCTCCAGGGTCGTCAGAACATCTCCCCAGAGAAGATTCCCTGGGCGGCCCTGAAGACCCTGATGGCCCAGTCCATCTACGGAGGACGCATCGACAACGAGTTCGACCAGCGTCTGCTCAACACCTTCCTGGACCGCATCTTCACCACGCGCAGCTTCGACAGCGAGTTCAAGCTGGCCTTCAAGGTGGACGGACACAAGGACATCAAGATGCCTGACGGCATCAGGCAAGTACCTCAGCTCCAGGCCTGTGGGGGACGGGGGGTCAGGGGGAGCATTAAAGGGGGAGGGAGGTTGGTAGGTAGGTAGGGAAGGAGGGAGGGAGGTAGATAGGGAGGGAGGGATGTAGGTAGATAGGGAGGGAGGGAGGGATGTAGGTAGATTGGGAGGGAGGGATGTAGGTAGAGAGGGAGGCAGGTAGGTAGAGAGGGAGGTAGGTAGATAGGGAGGGAGGTAGGTAGATAGGGAGGGAGGTAGGTAGATAGGGAGGGAGGTAGGTAGATAGGGAGGGAGGTAGGGAGGGAGGGAGGGAGGGATGTAGGTAGATGGGGAGGGAGGGAGGTAGGTAGATAGGGAGGCAGGTAGGTAGATAGGGAGGGAGGTAGGTAGATAGGGAGGGAGGTAGGGAGGGAGGGAGGGAGGTATACATGTAGATGGATACTTTATTGATCCCAGAGGGGACATTCAGGCATTACAGCCGCTCACATCACAAACAACAATAACAACAACACAATAAAGTGACAATTGAATAGTAGGCTAAAATAAACTATAAAATAAAGACAGACCTAATAAACATCTGGAAACCTTCTAGAGACAGTAGGAGGGGTGGTTGGTTCCACAGGTCTAGCTAACTGCTAGCTATGTAACTGTCCACATCCTGTAGCTAACTGTTGCCTAGGTAACGTGTTGCTTTGGTGTCTTCCAGACGTGAGGAGTTCATCCACTGGGTCGAGATGCTTCCTGACACACAGACGCCATCTTGGCTGGGGTTGCCTAGCAACGCTGAGAAGGTCCTGCTCACCACTCAGGGTACGCTCCGGCCGCTCCTCCTTCCTGGGTCATAGTTCACCTGGGGGGGGGGCTCCATAGGCTCCTTGTCCTTGTGTCCGTCACATGACACGGATACTTCCTGATTCTCCTTCCTCTTCTGTGATCTACGGTCACCTCTTGCTCCTCTCTCTCTCTCTCTCTCTCTCTCTCTCTCTCTCTCTCTCTCTCTCTCTCTCTCTCTCTCCTAGCCTCTCTTTCTCTCTCTTCTCTCATTCTCTCTTCTCTCTCTTCTTCTCCTCTCTCTCTCCTCTCATTCTCTCTCTTCTAGCCTTTCTCTTTCTCTTCTCTCCTCCCTTTCTCTCCTAGCCTCTCTTCTCTCTCCCTCTTCTCCCTCTCTTGTCTTCGTTCTCCTTCTCCCTCTCTCTCCTAGCCTCTCTCCTCTTCTCTCTCTCTCTCTCCTCTTCTCTCTCTCTCTCTCTCTCCTCTTCTTCTCCCTCTCCTCTTCTTCTCCTTCTCTATCTCCCTCTCTCTCTGAGCATCTCCATGTCTCTGTTCTGTTCTAACTGATCTTATCTCCACAGGCCATCTTATCCTGAGGAGAGAAATGACGACTAGCTACCATCTTTTTGTTGTGGTTGATCTTTGGGCAGGAGCACCATCATGAGTGTGTTTTATAGCATTCTCATTCTCAACACTTGGTTTAGCTTACTTCCCTGGCCCATGTTTAGCCACGGTCATTGGCCACAGACCACACGTATGACATTGATAATGGCCCGGGACGTGTGGTAGATAGATAGGTAGATAGGTACTTTATTGATTTATTGATGAGGGGAAATGCAGGTGTTACAGCAGCTCAGACCACAAAAAGAACAACAACAAAATAAAGTGACACTTGAATAATAGGATAAATAAAATTTATTAAAAAGTGTGTTTCATACCTTATAGAGCAGGGGTGTTCTATCCCAGAGGGGACTGTTCCATTCCTTCTAGAGCAGGGGTGTTCTATCCCAGAGGGGACTGTTCCATTCCTTCTAGAGCAGGGGTGTTCTATCCCAGAGGGGACTGTTCCATTCCTTCTAGAGCAGGGGTGTTCTATCCCAGAGGGGACTGTTCCATTCCTTATAGAGCAGGGGTGTTCTATCCCAGAGGGACTGTTCCATACCTTATAGAGCAGGGGTGTTCTATCCCAGAGGGACTGTTCCATTCCTTATAGAGCAGGGGTGTTCTATCCCAGAGGGGACTGTTCCATTCCTTATAGAGCAGGGGTGTTCTATCCCAGAGGGACTGTTCCATTCCTTATAGAGCAGGGGTGTTCTATCCCAGAGGGACTGTTCCATTCCTTATAGAGCAGGGGTGTTCTATCCCAGAGGGGACTGTTCCATTCCTTATAGAGCAGGGGTGTTCTATCCCAGAGGGGACTGTTCCATACCTTATAGAGCAGGGGTGTTCTATCCCAGAGGGACTGTTCCATTCCTTCTAGAGCAGGGGTGTTCTATCCCAGAGGGGACTGTTCCATTCCATCGTAGAACAGGGGAGCTCTGGGTGTCCTCACCCTCCAGCAGCTGTATTTCACATCCATCATGTCGCTTCCCCCTCTCCAGTACCCCCCCCCCCCCCCCCCCCTCCCCAGGCGTTGGAACACCCCTCCCTCCCTGGTTGTATTGGTTTCTCCCTCAGAGCCCTGGAACCCTTTTCACCTAAATACTGCATGGTCTCCCCTGCAGTGCTGACCTCGGTGTACCAATGCGTCCGCCTGTGTGTTTGTCCTTCTTTGCCTGCCGTACTTTGGGACTGTGTTTCCCCTGCCCCGCCCCCCCCCCCCCTCTCTTATTGACACTATGTACGGCAACACAAGGCTTCATGTCTGTCTGTCTGTCTGTCTGGTCCACCATTAATTTCTTCTCCCCCCCTCCTCCTCTTCCCACCACGGGCTGGTCTCCTCCCCCACCACCGCCCCTTGCTGACCCCCCTCCTCCTCCTCCTCCCTCCTCCCTGGCTGACACACTACTCCCCCTGCTGGTCGGTCCCTGCTCAGGCACTGACATGATGGGTAAGATGCTGAAAATGCAGATGTTGGAGGATGAGGACGACCTGGCCTACGAGACGGAGACCAAGCAGAGGACCACCTCGTCCTCCGACTCCCAGCCCGCCTGGATGAGGACCCTGCACACCACCGCCTCCAACTGGCTGCAGCTCATCCCCCAGGCCGTCAACCCCCTCAAGCGCACCGTGGAGAACATCAAGGTAGGGGGGGTGGTGGTGGCGGGGGGTTGACCGGCCTACCTTCTGCTCTGCTCTGCTCCGCTCTGGGGGCTCCTACACAGGAGACAAAGGGGGATTTGAGATCTGGTTTCTCTCTCCCTCTCTCTCTCTCTCTCTCCCTCCTCTCATTCTCTCTCTCCTTCTCTCTCCTAGCCTCTCCTCTCTCTCCTCTCTCTATTCTCTCTCTCCTTCTCTCTCTCTTCTCCTCTCTCTCCTCCCACACAGGAGACTAGGGGGGATTTGAGATCTGGTTTCTGGAATTACACACACACACACACACACACACACACACACACACACATAGTATACAAATGTCTTTTTGCTTTTTCCTTGTGGAGCTTATAGTATGTTGTCTGTGTATGTTCTAACTTCCCATTTGCCCTCCCTCCCTTCTCACTCACACACACACACACACTCTCACTCTCTCTCTCTCTCACACACCAGGACCCTCTGTTCCGCTTCTTTGAGCGCGAGGTGAAGATGGGCGGTAAGATGCTGCAGGAGGTGCGTCAGGACCTGACAGACGTGGTCCAGGTGTGTGAGGGCAAGAAGAAGCAGACCAACGACCTCCGCACCCTCATCAACGCCATGGTCAAAGGTCAGCCACACACACACACACACACACACCTACACACACCTGTACGCAACACACACCTATACACACCTCTACACACACCTCTACACACGACACACCTCTAAACACAACACACACACACACACCTGTACGCAACACACACCTATACACACCTCTACACACAACACACCTATACACACAACACACACTTCTACACGCAACACACACCTCTACACAAAACACACCTATACACACACCTCTACACACAACACACACTTCAACGCACCTCTACACACACCTCCGCTGAGGTCCAATTTCTAACCCCCCTGGTGCTGACCTTGGTCTGTAGCTAGCCCTTGGGTATTAACCGCCTGAGTCTCCCCCCCCCCCCCCCAGGTATCCTGCCTCGTAGCTGGTGTCGCTACACCGTCCCAGCCTCCATGACGGTCATCCAGTGGGTGGCAGACTTCAGCGACCGAATCAAGCAGCTGCAGGCCATCTCCCAAGGAGCAGCCAGCGGGGGCGCTAAAGAGCTGAAGGTACGCTTCATCACACACATACACACACACACACCAGTGAAGAACAATGGCTGGTGGGTAAAGGTGGGGGGAGAAGTCAGAGGACGGGGCTCATTCCATCCCATGCGTTACAACGAGCCCCGTCCTCCGATTTCTACCGCATCCAGCCTCCACTGATCCATAAGCAAGGCTCTCCTCTGTCATCTTGGTGACCTTATTCTCTTGACACCCTCCCCCTTACCCCTCTTCTCTTGTCCCCCCACCTCCCCCCCAGAACATCCACGTGTGTCTGGGCAACCTGTTCGTCCCCGAGGCCTACATCACAGCTACGCGTCAGTACGTGGCCCAGGTCAACAGCTGGTCCCTGGAGGAGCTCTGTCTGGAGGTCAACGTCACCAGCGCCCAGGGGTCATCGTTGGACGCGTGCAGCTTCGGCATCAAAGGTGAGGAGAGGGGGGGGGTCCACGGGCTGCCTGGAGCCCATACCTCCTGGGGTCGTCCTGGGGCCATGGCCCAGTAATTCAGTGGTCCTCTGTGGCTCAGTTGGTAGAGCACGACCCAAACAACGCTTAGGTTTGGGAGTCTGATTCCCGCTGGGACCATATATACTGAACAATGTATGAATTTTCTCACTGCAATGTAAGTTGCTTCTGATGAAAGTGTCAGCTAAATGGCGTATATTCGTTCAGATTATGTTGTGCTATCCAGCTGCATCTGGATCAGATCTATCGGGCAGATTGTAAGTAGTATTTTTGGGGAAGTCAGCCAGATGGATCTGATCCTGGATAGTGAAAAAGAGAAGCAAGTGAAGTCTTGGAATACTGGCCGCGAATAAAGGCCGCAAATATTTTGATTTGCAGAATACGCAAACGATAAATGGCGGGTTATCTTTTGGGTTATCCTTTTGGCTCTTCTAGGATCTTCCGATCATTAACCAGTGAACATCTTCACCTTAAATTACCTTAAATTACCTTTTTTGGGGGTGGGGTGGTTGGGGGTTCAGGTAGATTTCAACGATCGGTGAATTAGAGAACGATATCAGATTTAATCGAGGAGGCGGAGGAGGGCGGGAAAAGCATTTGTCCTGACGTCCTGTTGTCGTCTCTCTACCCTCCCCCACCCCCCGTCCAGGTCTGAAGCTGCAGGGGGCCACCTGTGGAAACAACAAGCTGTCTCTGTCCCAGGACATCTCCACCGAGCTGCCCCTGACACAACTCCGCTGGATCAAACAGAGCAGCTCAGAGAAGAGACACATGGTACGACCTGGAGACACGCCGGGGAGGCCGGGGGAGGTAGAAATCGGAGGACGGGGGGCTCATTGTAATGCATGGGATGGATTGAGGAATGGTGTGTGTGTGTGTTGATACCATCCCTCATTCCGTTCCATGCGTTTACAATGAGCCCCCCTGTCCTCCGATTTCTACCTCCGCCAGCCTCCACTGGTGCACATGGGGGATATGTAAGTCGTCTGTGAGCAGGTGTGCTACACTGACAAGCACGTCCAAGGTATTGAGTATATTAGTTGGCCATACCCATACATGCAAGAGGTTGACTCTGAAGGAAGACTTTCATGATATTGAAGTATTGAAGTCATCGTGTGCCACGATACCGCTGGAGCTTTCCCGTGTCATGAGTTTCGGAATATTGAGAGAAATCTATCTAATCACCTCAATAACGGACGATAGCCATATCGGTCTATTAGATCTCTTGATACAATGGACGCTAGCCATATCATCTAGATCCCTTTGGATGCTAGCATATCAGTCTATTAGATCCCTTGATACAATGGACGCTAGCAATAATCAGGTGGGTATTCCATCAACGTCGCTAAAGGAAAATCCAGGCTTATTTTGATAAGTCTCGCAAGACTTTAGTGACGTTGATGGAATACCCCCCAGGACTAATGGACGACTGTGCCACAGTGACACCTCACTAATGTGTGCTTGTTTTGTCTGTCTGTCCGTCCGTCCGTCCTGCAGGTCACTCTGCCCGTGTACCTGAACTTCACCAGAGCCGACCTGATCTTCACCGTGGACTTCGACATCGCCCCCAAGGAAGACCCTCACAACTTCTACGAGCGTGGCGTGGCGGTGCTCTGCACAGAGTAGACGAGACGAGCTCCTGCCTGGAAGGAGGAGGCGTAGTGAACGCCCTGTTATACGTAGTTTAGTCCTTATACATGAAACCTAGTGTGTACCGGTAGTTGTAGTTCCACATAGGAAAATTAGTTTAGTCAAGTCTACTTAATACTGGAAGTTAATCTTCACCTATTGATACTATTTTGGGAAATGTTCCGGAAGGTCTGAGGAATGTGTCAGTTGGTACGTGTATGGAAAAGGGAAGTCGTCGTAGTAAATAATGTAGTACACTAGAAAATAGTGTATTTGAAAAGCTGGAAGTAAAAGATGGGGTTTTTTTTATGAAGGAAACTGAATGTTTTTATGATGGAGCAAAGATGTTCGATAATAATAAAAGTGTATCAATGATTCCAATTGTGTGGCCTTTTTCTTCAACTGTTGCTGTTATGGGTTCAGTGTTTAATGGTTTGTCAAGTTGACTGAAGCCTCTGTACTGTGTGTGCACCAATTAGACTTCTTGGATGCCTTTTCTAAACTCTGCAAAATACTACTCCTAAATGAAGTGAAGTGAAACTTTATTTATATAGCGCCTTTCGTACATGAATGCAACTCAAAGCGATTAACAGATCACATCTTGACGGTCCTTTCAGGTGTACCAGGGACCATCAAGGGCTGTGTCACCACCAACTGAGACCCTCAACTGACAGGGGTAGTGTGGTGGTGCTCTGTTCAAAGAAGACAGTTCTCAGTTCTCACCAGGAAAAACTGGTATATATATAATGATGTATATGTTACGGTACATGTGGGAAAACTAGGGTTAGGTGCTACGTCGACTTGGTACATGCTGGCATGTCTAACCCTAATCCTAACCCTACCCATAGCACCCTAGCACCTAACCCTAACCCTAGTTTTCCCACATGTACCGATTTCCCACATATACCGTAACATATACATATACACTGCTCAAAGAAATTAAGGGAACCCTTCAATGATGTGCCTCCCCAAACCATCACTGACACGCCAAACCGGCGTTGCAGGCAGCATAACGTTCGCCACAGCGTCTCCAGACTTTCACGTCTGTCACATGTGCTCAGTGTGAACCTGCTCTCATCTGTGAAGACAACGGGGCTCCAAAGGCGAACCTGCCAATCGAGCTGTAGTACTTGTAGAGTTGTCCACATATGAGCATCTGGTCAGTTGGTAGGGAAATTGTAGGAGTGTGACCAGGGGCGCCGCTAGGGGGTGGTAAGTTAGGACGATTCTAAGGGCCCAGCACTGACAGGGGCCCAAGAGAATCTTTTTTGGAATTTTGGAATTAATATTATCATAAGGAAGTTAATGTGTGTATTAAAAAAAGTCACAAAAGAAACAAACTGGAGTTTTGTTTCTTTGTTTGACAAAATTAAGCCTTATTATTTACCCCCCTCTTCATTGCATGGTTCAGTCCACCGCACGCGAGCCGCCTAGAGGAATGTTACCGCTATTCTGACAAGGAGAGAGACGATGTTGGCAAAGTCAAAGTCAGGGTCTCAAAAGAGAAAAGAAAAAATAAAGAACGAGGAGAGTGAGAAAAAAGGACGACAACTAGTCAAGTTTTTTTAAAAGAAAGGTATTTATTCACAGACCTTCTTTTGGGGCCCATAACATGTCACTTAGTCAACGTTGTGTGGTTTAGCACTAGCTAATCACTGTGTAGATGATCTAGTTAGCTAGCTCACTAGCTAATTAACATTAACTTCAAGTAAAGTTAACTTACAGTACACTCCCGACGAGTATATTTTCCCGTAAATGTCACGTATTTTTTACCTATTGTTATATCTCTCTCAATATCACACTCAATCATAACCAATTTGGTGGGGCGGGGAGGGGGGGTGATAGTCCATTGGGGGGGGTTGGGCGGGGCGGGGGGGGGTCTGGTGCTCAACCCGGTTACCGCGCCGTTCACCCCCTTCTTCTGGGGGGGTGCCCGTGCCACGGTAGGGGGCCAGTCTATCTCGATGCAGGGCGACTCTCCTACCTCTTGGCGGCAGCTGGACCCTGTACACGACTTCGCTCAGTCTCTCGAGGACCCTGCAGGGCCCCATCCACTTGCTGTCCAGTTTGGGGCACCTGCCTTTCTTTCTCTGGGGGTTGTAAACCCAGACCAGCTCCCCGGCCGTGAAATGCTGCCCTTTGGTGTGCACGTCGTAGTTCCTCTTCTGTCTCGCCCCTGCACTCCGCAGTTGTTTTCTGGCAAACTCGTGGGCGCACTCCAGTCGATCCTGCAGCTTTTTCCGGGGCGGTGGAGCACGAGGGAAGATCACATGCTTTATGTTTAACAGGAGAGGTTTGTTGATTATGGGCCTATTTTGTTTTGCATTTGTTTCTCATTTAGTCCTGAGTTCACCTTTTCAAAGCAGACGGAGGATCTTTTTACAGTTCCAAATGTTCTCATGTAAGTGTTACTGTATGTGTAAATAATGTAAAACTATTTGATGGTTAATATACAGTAGTGTTGTTCCGATACCGATACTAGTATGGCCACCGATACGCACAAAAATGCTGGTATCGGTATCGGCGAGTACTAACAAATAATAACACCCGATACCAAACTTTCACTATGTAAGTGTTACTGTATGTGTAAATAATGTAAAACTATTTGATGGTTAATATACAGTAGTGTTGTTCCGATACCGATACTAGTATGGCCACCGATACGCACAAAAATGCTGGTATCGGTATCGGCGAGTACTAACAAATAATAACATGTAAGTGTTACTGTTTATGTGTGTAATGTGTAAATAATGTAAAACTATTTGTGTACAACGGCTAAATGCACAATTTGCGGTCTCAATGTGTCGAGGGGTGGCACTAAAGCTGCCAGTTTCAATACTAGCAACTTAATTAAGCATTTAAAGGCAAAACATATTAAAGAGCACGAAGAGTTTCTGTCATCTACTGCAGCTGTGACAGCGAGCAAGAGAACGGATGGACCAAAACAACAAACGCTGAGTAGCTCATTCCATAAAAAGGACCAGTGGGATGTTAGCTACCGGTGTTACCGTGTTAGCTACGAGTGTTACCATGTTAGCTACAGGTGTTACTGTGTTAACTACTGGTGTTACTGTGTTAACTACTGGTGTTACTATGTTAACTACTGGTGTTACTGTGTTAACTACAGGTGTTACTGTGTTAACTACTGGTGTTACTATGTTAACTTATTATGTTGACAGTGACGAGTGAAATGGCAAGAAAGATGACTGAGAAAATGACTGAAATGATTGTGCTCTGTGACCTGCCCCTCTCCTTTGTTGACAATGTGGGATTCCGCCTTTTTATGGCTCACGCTGTACCTAAATACAAAATACCAGGTCGCAAATACATCACGGAGACGGTCGTCCCTGCCCTCAATAAGAAGGTGACTGAGCATGTTTCAGATAAGCTAGGAAAGGTGCAGGCCATCAGCTTCACTACGGATATTTGGACCAGCGACGTCTCCCCACTGTCCCTGCTTAGTTTAACTGCTCACTGGGTGGACTCCGAATCATACAACCGGGAAAGCGTTGTGCTGCATGCAAACGAGTTCAAGGGGTCCCACACTGGTGAAGCAATTGCAGAAGCAATTGAGAGTATGCTGCTTAACTGGAACATCCCAAAGTCCAAGGTAACATTAGCCTACTTCTTTGTTCTTGTCTTACTCTAAAATGTTGTATTTTCTCTTGTGTTTTTATTTTCACTTGTCGTTTATATTTACTTAATATAAATATAATAAATATAAATAAATATTCGACAAACTCCGGACCTTTGGGTACAGAGCCTTCAGTGTGGCAGCCCCCACCCTCTGGAACTCTCTACCCAAGGATATCCGCGACTCTCCAACCGTCACCACCACCAACCCAGACACACCACCAACCCAGACACACACAGACAATAAAGGTCTGCTAAACAATGACAGTTAATGTTTTTCTTGGAAATATTCTTGTTATATGGATTCTTTTAAAAGTTATATTAAATGTTCAATGGAGGAAAAAGAAAGAGTATGTATTTTTTTTTTATGTTTGATACCGGCACTGCATCTTCTCAGGTGAAGTTTACGTTGCTCATAAATATGACATTAGCGCCCCCATGTGGAATTATGTGGTTACTGAGATGTGTAGAGAGTGCTGGACATTGCAGTCAGGTTTTGACGACTGTGGGTTGTTGGGGTATTTACCACTGTTGCTAGGCTGTGCTGACCTACAATGCAATCGTTGATCTTGTCATTTACCACTGTACAGGGTTTGTACTCATTTACCACTGTACTTCCTCTCATGGTAAATCGCTTCCATATACGCTATTACAGTGAGTATAAATACATGAATATAAAGTGAATACACATGATTGATATCAATATGATATAGAGTATAGATACAGATACAGATCTTGTTAGAGATATATTATTACTTATTATTACTTAATATTATTACTTATTATTGAAGGTCCACGCCATTCTCTGTGATAACGCCAGCAACATGAAGAAGGCGATGAGGGACTTGGGTGTTTCGAGAATGGGATGCTTTGCCCACTTGATCCAGCTAGTGGTGCAGGAAGGCCTACTGTCACAGCGGAGTGTGTGCGACGCGCTGGCCAATGGGAGAAAGATCATCGGCCACTTCAAGCATTCCCCACTGGCCACTTCACGTCTGCAAACTGTACAGACTGAACTTGGAATGCCAATCAAACGGCTGAAACAAGATGTGCCCACCCGGTGGAATAGCACCTTCTACATGACAGAGAGTCTGCTGGAGCAGAAGAGATCTCTCTCAGCCTACGCGGCTGACTACGACCTCCCAGCCACCCTGAGTACCAACCAGTGGGCTTTACTTGAAAAAGTAAACATCGTCCTGGCTCCATTCGAGGAGATTACGAAACAAATCAGCTTTAGCACCTCCATCACGTCTGAAGTCGTCCCCACGGTGGTGGTACTGAAGCGACTGTTGACCCGAGAGACCGAGGAGGACAGCGGGATAAAAACAATGAAAGCAACCCTACTAGCGGCTGTCGACAAAAGGTTCCAGACCCCAGTATGCTGTTGCAACCCTCTTGGACCCGCGTTACAAAGACAGGTGTGTATAGTAGTGTGCTGATTAAGTATAAACGTTAAGTGTAAATATTTACTTTATTCAACACGTGTATTTTGTTTACTATGTTACTGCAGATACTTCACATGTGTGGAAAGCAGCAAGCTTGCAAAGAGTGCACTGATCCAAGAGGTGGAGAAGACTGAGGAGTCTCGATCACTGGCAGCAGAGCCAGCCAACAAGGCCTCACGGATGGAAGCAGAGCCCCACACAAGCAGCAGGACCAGCAAGAGCTGCTTTAAGGGGCTGTATGAGGAAATCCTGCAAGAGCATGATGAGGAACAAGTCGGGGCCAGCAGCACAGCTACACAGGTACAGATAGAGACATATCTGGCTGAGAAAACCATCCACCGCTTAGAGAGCCCATTTGAGTACTGGGGAAAGAATAAGGAACGGTTCCCCACCCTGGCTGCTACTGCTGCAGTGTTTCTCTGTGCTCCCTCTACTAGTGTAGACATACTGGATGAAAAGAGGAACAGGCTGCTAGGAGAGAGAGTAGAAATGCTCATCTTCTTAAAGAAGAACCTGCCTATGTATTTGAACTTGAAGCCTAAGGATTTTAATTTGGAGGACTGAGTGCTGCTATGTGACATGTCTGCACTAATGTGCAGTGCACTTTATTTTGCTCCAGCTCTTTTGTTTTTGTTTTTTAAAGTGGAGTTTGTTTACATTTGTGATAACATTTCCTAACATTTAAAATATCCTTTTATTTATTTTACCAAATTCAGGCTGCACTTCTAAAATATTATTATTCCCTCAGGTAGGCCTACATCTTATGTTACTCTCAAATGGGCCTTATTTTGTTTGTAAATGTTTACTTGCTGTTGCACTACTTGTACGGTTTTATATCTTAAAGTTATTTTGTTTGTAAATGTTCACTTGCTGTTGCACTACTACTACGACTGTTTTATATCTTAAAGTTATTTTGTTTGTAAATGTTCACTTGCTGTTGCACTACTACTACGACTGTTTTATATCTTAAATGGATATTGCACTGATTGGCATCTGTGAGAGCCACATTTCAGGTTTTATAAGGGGTTGATTTTCTTGTCACCATACCAGGTAGACAATAAAAAAAAGTTCTATAGCATTCACTCTCTGTTGGTATTTTTTCCTGTTTTACAAAGGTTTTGAGCAGTGCCAGACTAAGTGTTAGCAATAATTTTACATCGAGGTGAGTATGCGGCTCAAAAAACATGTTTTTTTGTTTTGTTTTTTCAAACGCCGTGGTATCGGATCGGTACTCGGTATCGGCAAGTACTGCACGGTCAGGTATCGGTATCGGTATCAAAAAATGGTATCGGAACAACACTAATATACAGTATTGATATTGAACCATACAAATAAAAGGTGTCATTGTGGCAATTGTTAAAACATTTTGCTGCGTAGATCCAACGACGTGAACCAGGAGGACCCCGCCACCGCGTCGAGGGACTCGTCGACTCGTGGGAAGGGATAGGCGTCCCTTTTGGTCACGCCGTTGAGGCGTCTGAAGTCCACGCAGAAGCGCCAGTCGTCCTTTGTTTTCTTGGGGATCATGACGATTGGGGCGGCCCAGGGGCTGGTGGAGGGTTCAATGAGACCCGCACGCTGCATGTTCTGTAACGCCTTCTCTGCCGCTGCCTGTCGAGCCATCGGCAGGCGTCGGGGTCTCATCCTGATGGGTGGAGCATCCCTCGTATCGATGCTGTGTTGGGCTAGGTGGGTCTGTCCCACGTCATCCTCTGACAGGGAAAAACTGTCCTTAAACTCTAATAACAGTTGCCACAGTAGGCCCTGTTCAACATGCGACAGTCCATCACAGTTCCCCTGCCACACCTCCCTCACGACCGAGACCCTCTCTCCATCTTCTCCCCCCCCCCCCTTACCAGTGGGCGCAGCGGTTGTGGGGTGCGGTTGCGCTTCTGTGGTGGTGGGTGGGGCATGGGGCAGTATCGGGTGTCTATCCGGGACGCCGCCGGAAGTCGTGTTGGCCGCTGTCTCAGTTGTCAGTACTGCAACGGTGGGGGTCGGGGAACGTTTCAGCGGGGTGGGTTGTCTAGTCATCTGCACTACGTGTCCGTCTGGGAATGTGAGTGTCCCCCTCCAGGTGCTAATCACACAGTCCAGTCTTTCGAGCACGTCCAGTCCCAATATGCAGTCTTCTAGTTCCGCTACCCATACTGGGCAGTGAACTCTCTCCCTCCCGACCCCCACAGTCTCCAATGCCTCCCCCACCATGGGTGCCCGGTCCCCAGTTACTGTCTGTAATCTCACCGTGGTGGGTAAAATTGTGGTCCCGCTCCCCACCGCGTCGGGTCTCACCAGGGTGGCCGATGATCCCGTGTCGACGAGGGCGGAGCAGCATATCCCCCCAAATGTCACCGGGGGCGTACCAGCAGTTTCCCGTTCTCTGTAATAATGCAGAATTCTAGAACATAATGTTACCACATGTAAGGGGAATGAAGGTTCACATTGCTCCGAAGAATATAGTTGCAGTGTGCCACCTCTTGCCCAAAAAGTGGATATTAAAGAAATCCAACACAAGAATGAATTAACTGGAAGAGGGGTCCACCTCTACATTTCAGAGATGCAACATGGAGAGAGAAATGTCCATGGCCTGTACAATATTTAATGAGCTACGACTGGAAGGAAAATTCTGTGATGTGGTGATTAAAGTCAATGGCATCGACTTCAACGCACACAAGAATATCCTTTGCGGCTGCAGTTCATATTTCCGGTGAGTGTCTTAACTTTGTGGGGATGTGGCCATGATGGATGGCAGGGATTCACTTGGCATGGATCCAAAGGATAATCAGAAGAAAATAGCCAGATCCTATAAGAGCTTACACATTGTTCTTTGTGGCAGCAATGATACATTCTATAATCTATAATCATAATATTTGTGTGTGTACCCCTCTTTATATTGTGATATACTTGCAGAGGGTGTTTATTATATTGCTGTGCTGTATTGAAAAGAGTATTGAGAACATTTGGTACAGTATATGGATGATTCCTGACCATCATATCCCTCCTCTCTAAACCCTGCCCCACAGAGCTCTCTTCACAGGTGGCTGGAGCAACTTAGAAAAGCGGGTGTACAACATTCCTGGTGTGTCACCGGACATGATGCATCTCATTATTGAGTATGCCTACACATGCTCTGTGCCTGTCACTGACGAGAATGTGGAGCAGCTTCTGGTGGCTGCAGACCAGTTCTCTGTCATGGGCATTGTGCGAGCCTGCTGTGACTACCTAGAGGCCCAGCTGTGCCTAGAGAACTGCATTGGCATCTGTAAGTTTGCAGACTTCTACTCCTGCCCTGAGCTCAGGCGCAGGTCCTCTTTCTTCATCCTGCGTCACTTTAAGGAGATGGTGCGTAGCTCCGAGGAGTTCCTAGAACTCTCGCTGTGGCAGTTTTGTGACATCATTGAGAAGGATGACTTGAACGTGAAACAGGAAGATGTAGTGTTTGAGGCCATCCTGCGCTGGATTGGCCATTTTCCTCAAGACCACAAAGCCCAGATGTCGGTGCTGTTGCCTAAGGTGACTGAGAGTTGGACAACACACGTAACACGTAAATGTTTGATGCATTTCATAAAGGTGTATCGGCTGCCGACTGCATTCTGTGTCCATATCTGTCTGTGTCTGTTTGCTTAGGTACGCATAGCCTCAATGACAGCACACTACTTTAGGAACAATGTGAAGAATAATCCACTGGTGAGAGACAATGATGACTGCCAGCGCATCATCAACGCACTGAAGGCTGACTTTGGCAACCCTCTGACCCGCTCTCGCCTGCCCTATGCCATCTTACTGGCCCTCGGTGGTTGGAGTGGTGGCAGCCCCAGCAATCGCATTGAGACATATGATGCACGGGCTAAACGTTGGGTCAATGTGACTCAAGATGAGGAGAGCGGTGCTGCCTACCTCAATGGTTTTGTGTACTGCGTGCTAGGCTTTGAGCACGTTGACTACAGTGCCCTGGATAACAGTTCGAATTGTGCATGAAAAGCCTTCCAATCAGCCTTGCCATCATACCTGGGTGTCTTCACTGAGAGGGGAGCAATGTTGACGTCGTCGCTCCGTGCCAGTGGCCCTCTGCGCGCCGCACGTCTGTCCATGTTGTGCGCAGCTGGTTGAAATCCGGCCTCGGTAGCCATTTGAGCCGTCATTCTTCTCACCCGCTCTCTGTGCTCCGCCACCTCGGTCGTCTCGTGCTGGCTCCGCTCACGGCGTTCCGTGTATCGACCCCACGCGCTGTCTTCCTCCTCCCGCTTGATCTTGTTCGCACCGCCGGGCAGCATGACTCCGTCGGGGAAGGGCGAGTGCGTCAGGCTAGCTTGCGTTAGCGGTTGTAGGCGTACTTGGCTCGTAGCTTCGTGTTTCTCTTTTTTTTCTTTTCTTTTTCTTCAGACACCAGTGTAGCGTTGTCACAGACCAGACGGAGGGTTCTTGATTACCAGCTTTATCCTCAGTTACAAGTTATATCTCTCTCAATATCACACTCAATCATAACCAAACTCAACACTCTCGTCCCACTCTCCCGCGCTCTCTCACTCCACCCCTCCTCTTCCGCTCTCAGCCCCAGAACCCTCCCTCCCCCGGATGAACGTCATCCAACAACACCCACTCTAAAAGCAACAGTAACGTTAACCCACTAGAACTCAGTCCGTTACACTATTATAATGTAACACTTAACAGGGGGTTTCCTGCATAGAGAATTATGAGGCGGCCGCCTCCGTCATATTTCTAGCCGCCTCCAGCTCTCGACAAAACTCTACAAGTCGTATTCTACAAGCGTTGCACTCGGTGGATTTCTGTCGTTTCTAACTGCAATTGCGGCACTGCGCCGACGTGGTGGCGGGGGCGCTGTTTTGCAAACAAGTTAGCTTTAGTTTTTGCTAGCGAAATAGCTGATAGTTAATGTTGACTGGTCAAGGAGAATACATATTTGAAAGTACAGAATGCCTGAGAGCCTTATATTGTATTATATTTTGAATGGTCATCTGGTGCCTGAATATTGTGTTCTCCTTTACATAAATAATGACATTTCCACCATAAATTGATGCAGAAAAGGCACACATTGGTGCATCTAAATTCACCAGAATGCCCCGTTTCATGGGTCCCCCTGATGTCAAACGCCTCTGGTACCACCTCCGCCTCATTTTGATCCATGAAAAACCCTGCTTAATTGTCGCGATATCCATGTCGGAGTTGACTTGTCTCCTCTCGTTTCTTGGGCTGCGTTCATAATTTTGCTCTGAGGGTGCCGGAACGCACACTATGAGCAACGTCATAAAATTCAAGTGATTTCATTGGACAAGAGTCATTCCATGAGTGGTGATCAGATTTCCAGAGCGTATTTACGAACGCAGCCTCGAATCATATTTACGAATTGATTGATTGATTGATTGAAAACTTTATTAGAAGATTTGCAGAAGTAGGTACATGAGAGTACATATTACATACAAGGTCAACTAAAAGGATAAAAACCCAAGAAAGCCACTGGCTTATTTCAATTGGGGTCCTTGATTTTCAATTCATCGTTACATGTAAGACATTTAAGAAAAAAAACAAAACTAGTACTATCTACAAGATAATACAGACAAATAACTATTACTATCTACAAGATAAAAATACATCCATCAATACTAGATATACAATACAACAAAACATCAGGTATGTACAGCGGGTAGGACAGGTGGGGACATACACCACAGGTGGGGGCGGGGGACAAAACACAAAGTATGTACAGTGGGTAGTTCGGGTCTTTTAATCTGATTTTTGATTTAGAGGGTCCAGTTACGGATTGCAGCCTCCTGCAAATGTTTTTTGAGAGTGGTTTTGAAGGTGGGCAGTGTTTTGCACTCCTTTAAGATTATAGGAAGGGCGTTCCACATTTTTACTGCATAGTTTGCAAACGAGTTTAACCCCTTGTTTGTGGTGCAACGCGGTTGAACGTGGTTCGTGGAGCTTCCTCTGGTGTTGTATGTGTGGACGTTGTTCACTTTTTGGAAGTATGTTGACAGGTACTTGGGTGTCTTTGTGGTGTAGCGTATCTTGAAGACCAGGCCCAGTGCAAGCTGCTGCACTCTGTCAACTACTCGTAGCCAATCAAGGCTCAAAAAATGAACAGCGGTTAGATGTGTCCTAGGGTTGAGGCCTAGCAGAAGCCTAACCAGTTTATTTTGGGCTGTCTGGAGTCTTGTTTTATGGGCCTTTGTGGTTCTATAGTACCATGATGTTACGGCATAGTCGAAGTGACATTGAATGAGAGCTCCTGATAGGGTCCTCAGTGTGTTTCACAGCAGCCTTCTCCGTTTTGAAACGATCTCTGGCAGCATTGCGCCGCTCTTTTCCCATTGACATCATGGTGTCAAGTCATGTAGAAATAAATGTGCTGAATTGATATGCCCTTTTGTGTTTTCATAATGTAGGGATGTTCAAAGTATTGTCTAAATGTAAGGGGTATCCTATGGTTGCCTAGTGGTGATGTTAGGTTTGACTGTGTGTACCCTTGTCTAAATGTAAGGGGTATGGTATGTGGGCAGTGGGGGGAGAGGATGGCCGGGGGTACGCGGGGGATATCCCTTATTTTCCCTTATTTTGGGGGGAAATATCCCTTATTTTCAAATCCCAATGTTGCTAACTAGTATAATGTTAACTTACATGCTAATCACGTCATGCACAGATGCAGCTTCAGGATCAGCAGGACTCCTCCCAGTTGAAGGAGAAGGAGGTGAGCAGTAGGAGTTTCGGGTTAACAAACAGATTTTGAATATTTTAATGCATTACTATGCAAGCATTGAATACAAATTTAGCTAATATTAATATTTAGTTAATAGTTCTTCCAGTAATTGCAATAACATTGACCACTGGCATGTTAAAATAAGATTGTTAGCTAGCTAGATAACATTTAAGATAGCTAATCTGGTGTAATGTATGTATTACTATGTTAATACTATTATAGGACATATTATGAATTATGTACCAATGGATACTCCATGCCAGGCCCCACTTCAAGCCAGGCAGCCAGAGAGGAGAGCAGAGGCCAAGAGGCAGAAGAAGAAGCAAAGGACAATGGCAGCAGCACAGATGAGAAGGAGGAAGCAGCTATGGACAGTCAAAGCCAGGGACAAAATGAGGCTCAGATACAGGATGCCTTAGATACTGAGCCACCTGTAGTTGTATCTGAAATAGAACATTTGCTGTCACTTGACCCAGGTTTGTTTCCACCTAAATTGAGTGACAAGGACGGGGCAACTATTGTCAAGAAATTAGCAACGAGAGAAGACAAACAAATCCCGCATGATTCACAGGGGAAGCCATTTCCAGAGTACCTAAAATACACTAAAGCAGCAAAAGGTATGGGAAAAGTGAAAAGGGACTGGTTGATTCACAGTGAAAGTGCAAATGCACTGTTTTGCATACCATGTGTTCTTTTCTCCAAGGAGCAAAACATTCCATGTCATAGTGCTTTGAGTAGTGACCATGGTTACAAGATGTGTGATGTTGTGTGGTGTCGCATGTATGATAAATTCCCACGCCATGAAAAAAGTAGGAATCACAGGGACTGTTATTTGCAATGGAAAAACCTACAGTGTTCTGTTATGACTGCAGGTGGCATCGACCATCAGTTGCAGAGAGAGCTACAGTCTGAAATTGAGAAAAACAAAGCTCTCTTGCAGAGACTCCTTGATGTCACTCTGCACTTGGCAACAAGGAATTTACCTTTTAGAGGTAAAACAAAAGATTTAGGCGATGTCCACAATGGAAATTTCTTAGGTACGCTAGAACTTTTGTCCCATTATGATCCACTCTTAAAAGAGCACTTAGAGAAAATCAAGACATCCAAAAAAGAAAGCCGGCTAACTTATTATTTGAGCTCAGAAATCCAGAATGAGTTTATTGAATTGTGTGGGGGAAAAGTTTTAAAAACCATTCTGAAGGAAAGGGAGGATGCCATATACTATGGAATCATTTGTGATGCTACGCCAGACATTTCCCACACTGAGCAAAATGTTGTTCTCATACGATATGTCCATTATAATGAAGATACGGGCGAATGGGAGATTACTGAAAGATTCATTGAATTCAAAGATTTCAACCAAAAAACAGGAAGTGAAATAGCAGGGATGATAGAGAGTGTGCTTCTGGATCTAGGGATAGACATCAGTGATTGCAGGGGGCAAGGGTATGATAATGGGGCAAATATGTCAGGGAAAGCCAAGGGAGTCCAAGCCCAAATACTGAAAAGAAATAATCTTGCTACATTCTCACCTTGTGCCTCTCACACGTTAAATCTGGTAGGCGTGCATGCTGCAGAGTCAA
The DNA here is from genome assembly GCF_963989245.1 of Nansenia antarctica. Taxonomy (NCBI): domain Eukaryota; kingdom Metazoa; phylum Chordata; class Actinopteri; order Argentiniformes; family Microstomatidae; genus Nansenia; species Nansenia antarctica. Next base: position 30,593,557 of record NC_137674.1, on the reverse strand, counting down.
GCCCTGAAGTGTCAACATTTTTGGGCTACATTAATCGCCTTTACACATTTGTAAGTGCCAGTCCAGGGCGTTGGGCTATATACAAAGAAAAAACAGGCTGCTCTGTTCACCGGCTATCTGACACTCGCTGGAGTGCGCGAATTGATGCTGTGAAACCAGTAGCAAAGCACCTACCTGGTGTTGAAGCCCTTGGTACCATACTAAACTCATGCAGTCTCACAAGTGAGGCCAGATCTGAAGCTGTTGGTCTGAGGAACTACCTCATGTCATTTGATGCCATTGTCCTTCTCACCATTTGGGTGAAAGTATTGCAATGTATTCATGACAGAAATGTAATACTCCAGTCAGGGAAAATCTCACTTGAGGTAGAGTTAGCTAATGTAACTGCACTTAAAGATGAGATGCAGGCTCTTAGAAATGGATGGGATGCTCTTGTGTCTGAGGCATCAATGGTAGCTAAGGAAATGGAGGTTCCACCTCATTTTTAAAAAGAACTTAGCCGTGAGAGGAGGAGGAAGAGGTTCCATGATGAGACTGCTGAAGAAACAGGTCAGAAAGATAGGCCAGAAACAACATTTTGGAACACTGTGTTTTTCTTCTGCCATGGACCAGATAATAAGTGACTTGGACACTCGGTTCAGAACCACAGCAAATATTGTTGAAGAATTTGCTGCCATACTTAAAGTTGGGCAGTTGAGTGACAGTGTTATGGCTTCTGTGTGTCAGCCACTGAGGGAGAAGTACAAAAAAGACCTCACAGATCAGTTTGAGAGCGAAATCAGGCATCTCAATGCAATCTTTTCAGCCACTTTACCCTCTGGCTGTAGCTCTCTTGCACTCCTGAATGCAATCTATAAAATGGAACTCCAGAGCATTTTTGGAGAGGTTTGCATTGCTCTGAGGATTTTCTGCACTCTCCCAGTTACCGTTGCCGGTGGAGAAAGGGTATTCAGCAAACTGAAACTGATCAAGAGCTATCTGAGATCAACAATGTCTCAAGAGAGGTTGAACAATCTTGCAATATTGTCAATAGAAAGCAAGTTGGCTTTATCGCTAGATTTTAAGGATCTTATTAAATATTTTGCTACCAAGAAGGCCCGGCGCTTAGCTTTGATTTGACTTGTAATTCTTCATTTATTTATTTGTGTGATTTATTTATAATTTGGTTCATATCTTTATTTATTTTTTATTTTTGTCCTTGTTTTGATCAAATCTTAAGGTAATTAAGTTAAAGAATGTTGAGATTTTTACTTTTTATTTATGTGTGTGATTTATTTATAATTTGGTTCATATCTTTATTTAATTTATATTTTTGTCCTTGTTTTGTTCAAATCTTTAAAAAAGTGAAAGAATGTTGAGATTTTTTGGGCTGAATTGTTCCTGTATTAACTGTAATTTTCCATTAAATTTACAAAAGATGGCCATCATTGGATTTCTTGCAGTGCATCAATAGTTCATCAACTTCAACTGGGTTGTCTACAGTAACAGATGCGCAACATTGCCGCTGAGTAGCTACACTGTCAAACACACTGTCAAACACACTGTCAGACACACTGTCAAACACACTGTCAAACACACTGTCAAACACACTGTAAAACACACTGTCAACCACACTGTAAAACACACTGTAAAACACACTGTCAAACACACTGTCAAACACACTGTCAAACACACTGTCAAACACACTGTCAAACACACTGTAAAACACTGTCAAACACACTGTAAAACACACTGTCAAACACACTGTCTAACACACTGTAAAACACAGCATTGCACAGTGAGGAAGTGTGACTTTGTCTCTAGGCTATATATACCAATGGACAACTTGAATGAATTCATCTTTGCGGTAAGTTAGTGACTGTAAGGCTCAACACACCTGGAATGACAACAGCCATATCCGCAGCCATATAGGCCAATATTGTATTATTGTGTTTAAGATGAAAATTGTTTGAAAGTATGGTATGAGGACCCCAGGAAGAATAGCTACTGCATATTGGCTGAATCTAATGGTGGATCCAAATAAACAAACAAACTATATTCTGGAGGGTTCTTGGCCTGTTTCAAGTTTCAGTAGCCTGCATGGACCGCCTCTCTCAACTTGTGGCAACAAGACAAATTAAAATTACGTCGTAGTAGATGCGCCTATTTTTTCTTTTGTCTTTTATTAGTTACTGTTTATGGTTGTAATGATTCTATCTATACTAAATCGGGGAGTTGACCAGATTGACCTGTATGCCTAAGCAAAGGAAAGTTCCCAGTGCGCAGCCAGAGCAGATGAGATGGTTCAGCACCATGGACAGCGCTGCCGATTGGCGGCAGTTTACACATCAACCTGTCAACTTGTAATATTGTCATATTGTAACATTGTAACATTGTAATGTTTTAATATAGTATTGTATATTGTAACATTGTAACATTGCCAGTCGTGAGCTTAGAATGATAAGGTTCTATCTCCGTTTAGGGCAGTTCAGAGATATTGAGCGTCAAAGTTTTTACATTCCATTATGTTCTGTGAGATGGAACCTTTGTACTTTATGAATTACTAACTCAAAAATGTCAACATTTTAAAAATAACACCACACAGACATTAATAAACACTTAATGGATCAGATTATGTAAAAAAAACTCAATTTTGACCAAAATGGAGATAGAACCTTATAATTCTAATGTCACGCAGTGTCTGTACTTGATTCGAACAGTGACAAGCAGCTCGTGCTCAATAGAATAGAATGCCCAGAAACGTTTATTATTTTCATTCAAAAAATTCACCATGGTTTCCTGCACAACAAAACAGCTGCTGCCTTCAACTCCTGCAGCCAGACTCTAACTCTGCCTGGGCACAACGAGTAGAAACTTCACTGAGAGCCGCAATGATTTACCAGATGTTCATTGCACGGTACGTATTCGTATTGGCATAAGTTCTTCTGTAGCTATTTTGTAAGCCAACTTGTACGTGGCTAACATAAATATCTTTATCCCAAAACAGCGAGCTAAGCTAGTGTAGGCTAGCGTGAACGGGACTCATCTAAAGAACTCCCTCCGATAGCTTTCATCTCCGCTGCAGAGACGCACATTTAAAACGATAGCCTTTCATTATCACGACCATCATAAGGTTACCGTAATTATCAAAAATGTTTATTGCATTTTTCTTTAAAATGTCTAACTGAATCCTAATAATAATATCACAGAACAGCACAGGACGAGTGAGGTTCAATTATCTCGACTTTCTTGAGTGACAAGTGGTTGTAATTGCAATAATTTCAAAACCCAAATCAGGTTTCTCCAAAACTTTAAAGGTCATGAAGCTTAAAACTGTGATGAGTTGTGAAAAGCTAAAATGTTACAGAAGCATTGTTTGAATATCATCATGACCAATCCAATAGAATGAGTAGAATGGCAGTTGGGCTAGTAGCCTACACCAAAACATGGCCGACATAGAATCAAACAATAACTAAAACTTTTATTATAAATAAAATTAACATAACATAAAACTCAAATGGTACACCAAAGATTCCCGCTGGTACACCCCACCACATAATGTTGATCTAAATGGCTATATCCGATCTACTTATTCTCTTTATCATGACAAATGTGTTTGCATCTGTGCTCATCTGTGATCAGGCAATGACATTTTAGGCCCAAAGTCTATGATTTATGACTATATATTTCTTCTCATTTTGTAGGAAAGCTGAGTGAGAGAATGGGAAACAATCAATCTGCACGAGACATTGAGAAAGGACAACTAAAAGACACTGAGGTTCCACACCAGACAGACACAGAAAGGCGCAGCTATAAGACCCTGATCAAGAGTTCCACACCGCCGAGCTCAAATCCCCTTAACCCCGTACCCCCAGATTTATTCAAGGGTGTCCCTGATTTCACTGTGAACATGGGGCAAGGGACATTCTGTCCATTGCAGCCTAGTACATCTCCTACTGACCCCGGCACAGACAGCCCAACGACTACACCCAGTGTGCCCACGGTCACCGCAGCCCCCTCCTCCCCCCCTAAAAAGGAGCAAAAAAAAGAGCTCAGCGTTCCGAACATGTCCTGGGACCTTCGGAGTGAGAAACATGTTCAACAACAGGACCCCCCCCCTCCCCCCCAGGTTACATCTCTACCAAAACAACTGGAAAACCCCTCTACATCCACAACCGCTCCCCCCCCTCCCCCCCAGGTTACATCTCTACCAAAACAACTGGAAAACCCCTCTACATCCACAACCGCTCCCCCCCCTCCCCCCCAGGTTACATCTCTACCAAAACAACTGGAAAACCCCTCTACATCCACAACCGCTCCCCCTCCTCCACCATGTCAGGACGAGGAGCTTGATGTAATAAATAATAATTATGTCGCGTCCCAGAAGACACCCCCCGCCGAGCCTCTGACAACTCCTGAACCTCCGACAGCAGAACAGAGTCATGCTGGGAGCCAGATCGTCAAGGTGACTTCTGAAGCACCTGAAGTTCTTTGCCCTGACCCTCTCCTCCTCACAGCCACAACTGAGGTGAAAGTGCCACCAAAAACACAGATGTCTGTCAAAGCACCACCATTTACATTTTTTCACCACCAAGCACCACCAAGTCCTGCATCCCCGACTTCTGAAGCACCTGAAGTTCTTTGCCCTGACCCTCTCCTCCTCACAGCCACAACTGAGGTGAAAGTGCCACCAAAAACACAGATGTCTGTCAAAGCACCACCATTTAAATCTGTTCACCACCAAGCACCACCAAGTCCTGCATCCCCAAACAACGTGAGAACAGCGGCCCCTAGTGGCGACAGTTGCAGCAGCAGCAGCACTACGGACACAACAGATAACTCAGAGATATCTCCCTCTCTTAAAGTGCCGCCAAACTTTGTGCTCTGTAAAAAGACTATAGCACAGATAGAGGACAGGTGAGTTTGCCTATATTTGACTGTCTGACCTAATCATTTTTGTCAATTCAGTCCTTTACTTTGACTCGATAATTGGAGGCGCAATAAATGCCTTGAGTCTAGTTTGTGTTCCTATGTGTCTCTAACATGAACATGGGTAACAGTTTGATATGTCAGTTAACCCTCTTCCCCTCCGCCTCCCCTTCCCATGTGTCCCCAGCACTACCTTAATTAGGCCCCTATACTTTATTTTATTTTTATTTTTTACAGTTTGTAAAGCGTCTTTGAGTGTCTAGAAAAGCACTATATAAGTCTAATGTATTATTATTATTATGTCTCCCTCGTCAGGTTTGAGTACGTAAAGAAACAGGAGTTGATCCCTCCACCCGCCTCTCCTCTGAGGCAGGCAGCAGTGCGTAGAGCTCTGAACGGCGTTCCTTACAGCGAGGCCATCAAAATACCAACTAAAGTCAACCCTGCTCGCAAAGAAGCCAAGGCCCAGAAGAAGGCAAAGATCGTCAAACCGCCCATCTCGCCGCATGGCCGCGCTTTAGCAACAAGGAAGAGGCTCATGCAAGCCCATGAATCGTCCGTGAAGAACATGCACGCCCATTTACTCAAGGAGCTCGTGGAAGCGAACAAGTCAAAGGTTCAACCAGTAGATGGCAGCCAGGACACTCCAGAAACAACAGAAACACCTCATGAACCCCCAGAAGACTGTCCCTCTGCAGAACATAAGAGTTTGCAGCAGGCAGAGAATAGTGGTACAAAAGGACCGGGCCACAAACGCTACCAAACGCATTACATTAAAAAGGGTACCTTCATTTATCCTAATGAACGGGCAACTGATGCTGATTCTGGAACTAGTTCCCATCAACAGTTTCACTCTTCCGTTTTCACTCTTCCATGGCCAGAAACATGGCCCATTCTTCCTCCATTAACAAGGGCTCAATGTGGATGGCCTAACCCTAACCCTAAACGCAACCCTAACCCGTCTTCAGTCATCGACATGCCCTTTGAAGAGCCCTCCCTCTCCTCTATAGAAGTTATAGTAGTTACAGAAACACCCACTACCGAACCACCAACTTCAGACTCAAACCTCAAACTTCCCGCAGTCCCAATGTTTCATGTTTCTGCTCCCCCAAATTCACCAGCAAAAGCGAGGAAAAAATCCAAACCTAAAGCATCAGCTGCAGCTCTGTCCAGTAAGAGTCCAGGGAAGGACAGAACAGAAGAGAAACAGGAGGACAGAACAGAAGAGAAACAGGAGGACCCACTCAGCGCCTCTCCTAAACGCCTCCCCCACCCGGAAGGCCGCTGGCATCCCTTCACTGTGGACCAAACCTGCTCACGCAAGACACACTGCCAGCACCAGGACAAAGCTGCACTGCCACGCAATGTCACAAAGTGGTGAGTCACACATGACACTTCTAACTATTGCCTCGTAAAAGCTGCAAAACTCCCCAGCAGTGTTCAATGTGATATTTTTACTGGGAGGTTTTGTCATAAACACCTTTAGTTATTAGATTATGAGAGCAGACGTTCTATTCCTTCATGCTCTTCCTCATTACTGGTCGTTCCAAAGCCGCTGGAGAAAGACCAACCTAACTGTCTCTGTTATCACATCCCTCCTCAGGTTGAACATACGTCGGAACCACCTGTGTGAGCCTTCCTGGGTCACCACGGCAACACTGGCAGTTTCACTGGCACTGAGAGAGAGGCAGGGAGGAGAACCTCAGCAGTGATAATACACATCCTTAATAACCACAAGGGCTCATTCACAAATACTCCTACTTTGTGATGTGGCTAATCCCCGTCTCCTACTTCCATTCAGCCACTGGGGTTATGGTGAGGGTGTTCCCACACACACTCCTTAGAAAGCACTCTCAGAATAGCATCAAAAAAGCTCATAAAAAAATTAAATAAGTTATTAAACTAAACAAACTCGGGTTGACTTTCCTTGTGCTATAAATCCTGTGAGAAAAATCCTGTGTGATATGCTGTGTGGTAGAAAACATTATGAGCTCCACCATAACCTAGCAAACAGACATTTTGATGACCTATATAAAGACATCCTACCAGGTGCATCACTCACGGTAATTATCTCAGTATCAGGTAGGTGACCAATCTACTACATCCTTAAAGGTACATACATGACAAAATCAAAAAGGTAAACAAAACATTTCATAGGGGAAGATTTCAACCACTACGTCTTGTAACTCTGTTCCGAGGGGCAAGCCGAAAAGCGAGCGGCACTCTGAAACGAGGGGTAGGGGTAAAAAGGGGAAATGGGATTGGCACCTGGCATGATTTTGGATACCCCAGGTGTGGTCCATGCTTTTCCACAATTTGGTTCTCAAATCCTCAGACAATTATTTGCTCTTCTTTCTTTCCTCCATGCTCAGTGTGGTACACAGAGGTTGCAATTGTGATTGTTGACTGGTTGCAATTGTGCCTATATTGTCAGCACCTGTAACTTGCCACAGGTGAGTATACAAATTAAAGGAGCATTACATGCTTGAAATACAATTATTTCTTACAATTTTGTCCAGTCCATTTTTGGAGTTCTGTGTGGAATTAGTTTTTTTGTGTTGTTCCAATGCAAACAAAATAAATAAACATGTGAATACCAAAGCATTTGTAATTGCTATATTTTTCTGGGAGAAGTGGTGCATTATCTGACAGAAGTGCAGGGCTGCCAATCTATATCCATGACTGTACAACCAATCTAGGGGTAAAGGTGGGACAAGAAATGACCATTTTAAAAAAACACACAAACTTTATTAGCAAGTCTCTGTCAGTTGCTAGGATACAAGGCATGGACATTGGAATTGAGTTCTGAGTACTACAGAACAAAAAAAAACACATCAACTTATACTCCAGTACACTACATGAGCCTGTTTATAACTTCTGAGTACAAGGGAAACTAAATACCAAGTGTATTGCAGTTTGTCCTTAGCTACCTGTACTTTGAGTGACATTGAAAAGCAAAGTCTCTACGTGGCTACTGTACTGAAGCAGACCGTGTGATCCTAACTGAACCATATTGTCGTCGGGTCATGACAGTAGTTTAGCATGTTTCTTTGTTATCAATAGAAAGGCTCACAATATGTGTGTGTGTGTGTGTGTGTGTGTGTATGTGTGTTAGGGCTGCACGATTAATCGATTTTAAATCGAAATCGCGATTTGAAATGATGCGATTAGCTAATCGCAAAGCCTACGATTTGCCTGCGTTTTTTTTTTTTTTTTTTGCTATTTAGCAGACGCTTTTAATCCAAAGCGATTTACAATTACGAATTACAGGGACATTCCCCCTGGAGTAACTGAGGGCTAAGTGCCTTACTCAAGGGCACACTAGTAGTGGTGTGGTTTCAGGCGGGATTTGAACTCACACAACCTTCCGATCACAAGTCCAACTCACTAGGTTGATGGGTGGTTTAGGTGATTCAACAGATTAGTGACCTTGAGCTTGTATATCCTCAAAGCATGTATGTATGAGTTGACTTGGAAACTGTTGACATTCAGGCTCTGAGTCAAAAATATCCTGAAATATAGATAGGATTCAGATAGGAAAGAGTTCTTAATGGATTGACTTCTATAGCGCCTTATTCCAAAGCACTTTACAATGGCATCTCATTCACCCATTCACCTACCAATGGTGGCAAGCTACCATGCAAGGCCCGCCGGGTTGTCTAGGTTGATGGGTGGTTTAGGTGGAGGGGGCCCAAAATGATATTCTGTCATGGGGCCCAGAATCTCTAGCGGCGCCCCTGAGTGTGACACAGCTTCAAGTAATCTATTTCACTGACTATCAGTGATTGAAACTGAGCTGGATGTGCCACTTCACAACAGAAGAGGGCACTGTAATAACCACAGCCAGCCCTAACCATGTTCTTCAAATCAAAATAAAACATGGCAAGTATCTCATCATGAAAGCTGCAGATGTGAACATTTTATTCTTCATAAGAAAAGGATACATTCCCTCTGGCAGAACTAATAATAATATACAGTAAGCGTGTGTTACAATCTGTAAGATATGCCACAATTATCATACAGTAGAAAGTTCAGGTGCATTATTTATCTAGCCCCTAAATGAATACATTAATCTCAAAGAAAAATAACGAAAGCATAGGAATGTTGCCATATAATGTTATCCCTTACGTGAGTGAAAATGAAAATCTTCAAACGTGTCTTGAAAACAGTTTAAGTGCAGGAGTTGTAATGTCCAGGATCAAATGTTTTGCGAACGATGTTCACCTCAAACTTGGAACAGATTTTTCCAGTGCAATAAACATAACATGTGCAGTTACGGGCCTCTCAATACCAATACCGTTAGGGTTAGAGTATGTGTCCTAACACTGTGGTATCAGGTGGTCACAACTGTCCTGGTTATTCCACCTCTAGCACACATCAGGGGGGAGAGTCGCTAGCCTCCATTTTGGAGACACAGTGCCTCTTCCTGTGCTCACCCTCTGCCCCCTCAGCTCCGGGAAGACACAGAAGCTTCCTCTTAGAGAGAGACTTGAGCGGAACGGGGCTGTGGGGGGACTTCTCTGAAGAGCTTTCTGGCAGTTGGAAAGCGGTTACTCCCACTGGGGTGGGGGGGCCAGGAGCGCTGGGGGAGGGTGTAGTGTACACTCCAGAGTCGACAGACATGTCCACCGGAAGGCCCCTCCTCCTCCCCGCGCGGGAGGGTAGCGGTGGCGGCGGCGAGGTGGTTTCCAGGTTGCACACCCACAGCTCTGAGTCGCTCGCCGACGTCATCTGGACATCCGTTGCTGCCTCGCCCTCTCTCGGTCCCCTCTTCGCCTCCTCTCGGACGACAGCGCCAGGGTGGGGGTTCCCTCTGCGGCTCCGGCTCCAGAACCTGCAGCTTCCCTGCCTGGGTCGCCTTGGGCCTCCTCCTCCTCCGACCCCGGACACACACCCATCTGAATCTTCTGAGCTCCCATCATATGGGTCCAGGAACTGAGACAAGGCATCAGATTAGATTAAACTTTATCGTCATTGCAGAGTACAAGTACCGGACAACAAAATGCAGTTTAGCATCTAACCAGAAGTGCAAATAGTGATTTAGTATGACCCTCATCATCGGGGTCAGGATTAGTGTTCATAGTTCATAGCAGTGTTCATCAACTTTATTCACAGAGTAGGGTCCTGTACTGCAGGGGAGGTTAGTGGAGGTAGAAATCGGAGGACGGGCTCGTTGTAATCAAACACACGTGTGAGATACCGTTCCTCAATCCGTTCAATGTATTACTCTGAGCCCGTCCTCCGATTTCTACCTCCACTGGTACATATGGGATATCGTAATGGAACTAGGAATGGGATATCAAACTCACTACCTCCACCAGCCTCCCCAACTTTCTGTAAACAAGGTGCATGAATGTAAACAATATGATGACGTCAACTGTATAGTGATTACCAGAGAATGGTGTTGATATCTTGCTACTGGAGTGTGTAACCATGGCAACAGCCTTGGAGCAGGCCTGCTCTCTGGTGCACTGCTAGCACATCCCTGGTCACAAGATTGAAACATTCAATCAAATCAAATATGCAGAACTCAGGGGGGTTTAGTCACAGGCTGATTTGGTGATTATTTTTCTTGAGGGTAAAGTTTGGGTAGGTATTTTGGGCTAGTCCAATTAACATTGACAGTCTAATCCTAGATTTAAATGAATCTTTTTCTATTGGAAATGTGATTTAGTCCTGGACTAGTCTTAATCCGTGTCGATTGGCGGTTTCACAGACAAGGTTTAAGCAGTCCTGGACTAAATCAGACTTTCAATGTAAAATCTATATTGAAGATGCTTTTTAGTCTGGGACTAGGCTTGAGCCTTGTCTGTGAAAACGGCCCCATATGTTCTCAGACTGTTAAGCTGTAAAAGGTGGAGGTAATCTTATTGTGAGATCTATAACAAAACAAACCATATGGGCTATCAATTGAGACCTCAGACATTGAAGCTCACAGAAGTCACAGTACTGAGCAATACCATTGTGCTGGTGTCAGACCATCTTGGACTGACGGTCGACTCAGAATCAGTGCTGGACTCCACTTCACACAGCTCCTGGGACAAACGAAGGGGAATGAGTCTTGGCAGATGTAATAACAGTCAGCCAATAAAACATTGACTGGTCTATTGAAGACATTTCCAAAGGAAAACATGTAGTTAGTTGAGCATAACATAATTGTATCACCATGTACTTGAAAGCAAGCGTGTCCACACTGCTGGGGACACTCTGGAGACGTCTTGTAAGAAAACCTGTAAGAAAATAACACATGCTGCTGGTCAATCCATAAACTAGAGGATTTATTTGTGTAGTTCAGTGACATCAAATTGGCATATCCTCAGGCCAATAATATAGTTTAGTTTCTTTGTGCACGTACTCGTCTAACTACACGTTTACCTCGAACCGGGTGCTGCCGGTGTAGTTTCTTCGTGGCCATGGCTTTGGCTGTGTATCTCCCCTGGGCTTGGACCTGGGTTTGCCTACCCAGGACATGTGTTCCAGTAATTATCTGTAAGTCGACTGTTTTCTTACAACACGTTTGCTATATCAAATATTGTTTTAATTATTGCAAATGATACTTCCATGGGTTGGGTACATTTCTCACCCTGAAACTCCGCTGCGAATGCTGATTCTGATTGGTACATGGAGATTAGAGTGGCGAGTTTGAACAGGGGGGTATTCCATCAACGTCGCTAAAGGAAAATCTAGGCTTATTTTGACAAGTCTCGCGAGATCTATCAAGATATGCCTGGATCTTTTTAAGAGTCTCGCGAGATTTAACGAAATAAGCCTAGATTTTCCTTTAGCGACGTTGATGGAACACCCCCCTGGTGTATTAGTTTGTACCTTGCACAGGTGTGTTGGGTTGGCGCAATAATACACTCATGTGCGTGTCGGCAAACGAGACGTCGGGACAACAACAGTTTGATGTGTAGCTATCGTGTGCTGTGCAAATTGGCGCAATACAGTTTTGAAACAGGTTTATGCTACTGGGAAAATAATATAATCTAGGAAAGTGCATCGCGGGAGGGAGACATGACGGGGCCCACCCTCTGTGCCGACAGTTTATTAGCGGATTTCTGCGAGAGCTGACAAGACGGTAGCCTACATGTGGGAAAACTAGGGTTAGGTGCTACTAGGGTGCTACGGTTGGGGTTAGGGTTAGACATGCCAGCATGTACCAAGTCGACGTAGCACCTAACCCTAACCCGAGTTTTCCCACATGTACCGTCTTGTCAGCTCTCGCAGAACTCCGCTAATAAACTGTCGGCATATTGATGCGGCACCGACATGACATGTGTCAGGGGGGTGTGTCAGAAGGGTGGGTGTGTCAGAAGGGTGGGTGTGTCAGAAGGGCAACGTGCGCTCTGCTGTCGGTTAGATCCAATGGACCTGTCGCTAAGCCACGCCCCCTTTGAAAACTCGGACAAGCGAACAACGCTTCACAGATAGTGACTGACTGACCGACCGTGACCCAAAGACTACTTTCAAGGTAAGGAACCATCAGACTATAAATTGTAGAATAAGTTCCGCGGCAACACATTTCACTTAACCTCCTGTAAATACTAAGTCAGTATTTCTTATAGACTTCATTCTGTGAGGTCATCCATCTATCCAGCTAGTGGGAAATGTATCATGGTTTTTCGCTCATATAATTCATTTTAGCTCATATAATTCATATGGGAAACCCAGGATCAGGAGTGTGGGGTGGGGAGGACCCAGGGTGGGGTGGGGTGGGGTGGACCCAGGGTGGGGTGGGGTGGAACCAGGGTGGGGTGGACCCAGGGTGGGGTGGGGTGGACCCAGGGTGGGGTGGGGTGGACCCAGGGTGGGGTGGGGTGGACCCAGGGTGGGGAGGACCCAGGGTGGGGTGGGGTGGACCCAGGGTGGGGTGGACCCAGAGTGGGGTGGGGTAGGGTGGACCCAGGGTGGGGTGGGGTAGGGTGGACCCAGGGTGGGGTGGGGTGGACCCAGGGTGGGGTGGGGTGGACCCAGGGTGGGGTGGGGTGGACCCAAGGTGGGGTGGGGTGGACCCAGGGTGGGGTGGGGTGGACCCAGGGTGGGGTGGGGTGGACCCAGGGTGGGGTGGGGTGGACCCAGGGTGGGGAGGACCCAGGGTGGGGTGGGGTGGACCCAGGGTGGGGTGGGGTGGACCCAGGGTGGGGTGGGGTGGGGTGGACCCAGGGTGGGGTGGGGTGGACCCAGGGTGGGGTGGGGTGGACCCAGGGTGGGGTGGGGTGGGGTGGACCCAGGGTGGGGTGGGGTGGACCCAGGGTGGGGAGGACCCAGACAGACAATTTTCAGGAACTGGAATCTAGTGTGAAAGCAGGTGGCCAGAGTCCAGGACTGGGCATAATCACTGTTTGGGGAACAACACCTCTGTCACCTAAGATGTGCAGGTTCTTATCTCAGGAGACATTTATCAAGTAATTCTGTCCTTGTTGTGTGTAAACAAAATGTGTTCAATGCTTATTGACTTTTGAGTTTATTGAGCAGCTGGAAGGGAAATGCCTCTATGTACAGGGTTTATAAACAGGGTTTATATCTCTCTGTGTGATAGGAGTATGTTGTTAAGTATTGTAAAGTATTCAAAAGAGATTTTTTTTTTATTGAAAGGAATATACTGTATATGTTACGGTACATGTGGGAAAACTAGGGTTAGGGTTAGGTGCTAGGGTTAAGGTTAGGGTTAGGATTAGGGGTAGGGGTAGGGTTAGGGTTAGGATTACGGTTAGGGTTAGACATGCCAGCATGTACCAAGTCACCGTAGCACCTAACCATAACCCTAGTTTTCCCACATGTACCGTATTCCCACATGTACCGTAACATATATAACATATAATATACGTCTCCACTAACCCAGCCAGGAAACTCAAGCTACCTGCCCCAACCCTCCCATAACTGGAGGAGATTCAAATACAATTATACTTTAATAGCCTAATAGCCTAGCAATCAACAATATCCAATGCATTCTTTATTATGTATACCCATTAAGGCCGTGTTCACACTTGACTTCTTTTTTTAGAAAAAAGCGCGGTCTTCAGCGCCTTTTTACATACAACCCAATGGGAAAAGAAAAAAAACGTTAAAAAGCGTGAGAAAAGCGCAGCTGCCGCCGCCTTTTTCAGTTGAATGTATTTAACTTTTCAGAAAGGCGCTGTGTGATGTCAAGCGCCTTTCTGACAGCTGACCAATCAGGTCTAAGGTAACACACTTAACTTACTAACTTATTTCATGTGACTGGGCATCCCAGCTGGTTTGGCGGTTTTGACTTTGGTGTCTTCTAGTAGTGAACAATTCGGCTTTCTCTTTCAGGGGGGACATCTGGCTGTGGTCCACATAATTGTAGCCCAGCGTGTTGATGGATTTGTGCAAGTAGAAACCGTTTTTCCGCAGGGGGAAGAAGGGCGTCATGTAGGACTCTGCTCTCTGCGGTTGAGCCACCAGGGGTCGGTCGACAGGGTATTCAGCATTCTGGTTGTGGATTAGCCACTCTTCCAGGAGCCTGCATGGAGTCAGACAACATTCAGACAGATGCAGTTACTTCCTGATGGACAATCCATCCATCCAAATATCCATCCAACCATCCATCCATCCATCCATCCAACCATCCATCCATCCATCCATCCATCCAACCATCCATCCATCCATCCATCCATCCAACCATCCATCCATCCAACCATCCATCCATCCATCCATCCATCCATCCATCCATTCATCCATCCATCCATCCAACCATCCATCCATCCATCCAACCATCCATCCATCCATCCAACCATCCAACCATCCATCCATCCATCCATCCATCCGTCCATCCATCCAACCAATCTTTAAGTTTATTCACGACTATAATAAGACTAATAATAATATCTCCCTTTTCAGATTCAGATTCAGATAACGTTTATTGCCATTATGCATTACACATATAGGAATTTGCTTCGTCATTACAGTAAGTGCGTATTATACTTTTTTCACGTGTCAAAAAAACAGGACAACACAACAACAACAACAACAACAACAACACAGGACAGACAACAGTGCATTGGATAGTGCGGTATAAAGTGCAGTGCAGAGTTTTTACAGTGAGTCCAGTGCATATTCAGTCCTGGGCAGACTTGGGGGCGGGGGGGAGGGGGAAGCCAGAGTCATTTATCAGCCTGGCGGCTGAGGGGTAGAAACTGAGCCTGTGGCGGGCCTTCAGTGCCTTAGGCAGCCGCAACCTTCTTCCAGAGGGAAGCAGGGTGAGGAGGCCGTGGCCTTCCCTTCAACTACTCAGCAAATCTATCCATCTATCGTCCAAACCATCTTTACACTTTTTATACTAACAAAAAAGACTTTGCAAGCCCACACGTTTCTTCTGGAACTTATTTTTCTAGTAATTCTTAAGGTTTTTCGATTATAGGCAACACCTACAGTATATAGCGAGTATATGTGGGGAGCATGCAGCGCCTAGCCTGTAGAGAGAGCTACAGGACTGTGCTGGGATAATTGGGCGCCAGCTAGGGCTAATTATCCCATCAGCCACACTCCACCACAGTGCTGTAGCTCCCTCTACAGGCCAGATGCTGCATGCCCCCCACAATATCCTAGACTAAACTACTCAGATGACAGGGCAAGGCGTTTCAATTAGCTCATGAATGATTGTTGATCAGATCTCCACCCTACTTGTCAACGAAGGCATGGTGGACCATGAATATCAGGTCATTGGCGGAGGAGGGCAGTGGGGTCATGGTTGCGTTCAGGTACGTGTGGATCAGGTTGTGCATGGCATGAGCCAGGTGGCGGGGGTCATTAGGAAGGTCAAACCCTGGGAGGGAAGAGGATAGATCAGCACACACACACAAACACACACAAACAAGCACACAAGCACAAACACAAATCAAATCAAATCAAATTTTATTTGTATAGCGCATTTCTTACAAGATGCAACTCAATGCGCTTCACATACTGACAGAGCCGCAAGCAGGCAAAAGTAAAAAACCTGTACACTATGTAGCCAGGAAATACTATGTATAGTACATTGTATTTACTTTACGTCTTTTACCTCTTATTTACTGAGATATCAAAATTCATTTGAACATTTCTTAGATTTTAAATTCCTCTTTGTGGTGTCTCTTTCCCCATCCTCATTCTCACAGACACTCAAGTACCCTTTCCCGTCAAGTTGCATGTCCAAATAAGAGTTTTCAACATCACATCTTGTTAGGAGACTGACATACAATCTTGCTTAGTACTCTTATTTTGAAATGCGACTTGAGTTGAAAGGGTGCACTCGATGAGGAAAAAAACGAATAATACGTTTTCAAGAATATTTAGACATTATTATTTAAGAAACCTCTTGTAGTGGCAGCTTATACTACTACCATTACAGCTTCTCCCATAGGTGATGCAGCATTGCCCTCTTCCATAAGTTCATCCCAGATGGTAATCAATATGTATTTAGAGATAAAGCCACAGAGATAAGTCAGCATCACCTGTGTCCTCAGGTTTAGACAAACACACAACAGTAACCTGTAATGTTAATGATACACTAAAAATACACTGACTTTGAATTTAAAGTAAATAAAGGCCCTGGAATATATGTTATAAAACTAAAACTAACACTGAATTATGATGAGATGTTTGATGAGATGTTGATGATGAGATGTTTTAAAACTAACACTGAATTAAAGATGAGAATCACTACTATGACCCCATAGGAATTGTTGTATTACGTCCATAATGCAGGATGTTAATCATTCTCTCTCTGATTCTCATTCTCAGCTGCATTTAAAACTGACAGAGCCAGTATGTTATATTCAGTATAACAACAGCACAACCCCGAGTGTGATATTGCTTTTATACAACCGTTCTACAAGCGCCATTTATTAGTTAACAGTAATAAGCGACAACAGATTGTGATTTGTTTGTTTATTTAATCATTTATTTAGCTCTGCCAACACAAATAGTTACTCAACTTAACTTGCTCTTGAACTTGATCTGGACTGTTGCCAAGCAACCTGAACACAAATATTTTCCTGCCCAGCTTGCTACTTTGTGTAGGCCTACACACATTACTGCAGGCTGGCTACTTTGTATCATGTACATTTATCTGTACGTTTCCATTTATTGTGCAACCAGTGAAATAAGAGTCTGTTGACAGTCGCTTTAGTGGCATGTGTGATTATGACAAGTTAACATCAGACAGTGCGTTGCTCCATCACGTAGCCTAGCCTAATTAACGGTAAATGTAATAGAACACCTCTGCGGTGTGATACATAAAGGCTGCGTTTGTTAATTTGCTCTGAGAGCGCCGGAGCGCACACAACGCCATACTGTAAAGGGACCACGTCTTATTTAGCTTTTATTGACCATGCATTAGTCTACAGTCCTCGCTTACAATCCGCTTAAAATCCCATGACTGTTACACTTGTTATCCTCTTAGGTTTTGTCCTTTTGAATCATACTCGTAAAGCGCCTTGTGTTTCTCCGGTCACTTCTTGAAATGGGTTCACACAACAGTGTGAATTAAGGTATAGTATGCTGAATCAACTTTTTGCCCATCACTCCCTGGTGGTGAATGAGTGCACACTTGTTAGAAAAAGGGGACCTTCTGATAGCCTCTCCCATAGCAGACCCTGTGTGTGTGTGTGTGTGTGTGTGTGTGTGTGTGTGTGTGTGTGTGTGTCTGTCTGTGTCTGTGTCTGTGTTTGTGTTTGTGTCGAATCAAAGATTGAAGGTCTGTCTTTCGTTACAGCACTGTCCAATCAGGATGCAGCTCCTCTGCCCCCAGCTGTGTATCCATGAAGAGTGATCAGTCGATGGGTCATCCAGACCATTTTTCATAAAGAAAACATTGACAGTGAGCACCTGGACCTGTTCCTCTGCTTCCTCATGGCCCTCTCACTGGAGTCCAATCAGAAACTCCTACGAGGCCTTCTGACACCGACAGAAAGCAGCTCACAGACCAATAAGGAAACAGTCAAGTACATCAAGGAGAAGATCCAGGAGAATCCCTCTCCAGAGAGATGCATCAATCTGTTCCACTGTCTGAATGAGCTGAATGACCATTCTCTTGTGGAGGAGGTCCAATACTATCTGTGGTTAGGAGATCTCTCAGAAGCCAAACTCTCACCTGCACAGTGGTCAGCTGTGGTCTTTGTGTTGCTGACTGGTGAAGACAACTTGGATGTTAACCTTGGCAGTTACTCCAGTTCAGAGGAGTGTCTCTTGGGGCTACTGCCAGTGTTCCGAGCCTCACGAACAGCCGTGTGAGTATCTCAATTAAAGACTGGGGAGGAAAAAAACGTTCTGCTATCAACACTGAGAACTCTGCAGACAAACAACACAAATCGAAGCTCAGTTTAGCTGTTTTCAGTCCATAGAACAGAACACATAGAACCATTGAACCTTTACCTCATATATCTTACTGTTACATCTTTTGTATTACTGTTATTACTGTTATTTTTCTATGAAGGTGGCCCTATTGCAGGGATGTAACCTCACAGAGAAAGGCTGTGAAGCGGTGGCCTCAGCTCTCAGCTCAAACCCCTCTAGTCTGAGGGAGTTGGTCCTCCGTTACAATAACCTGTGTGGAAGAGTGAAGCTGCTCTCTGCTGGACTGGAGAGTCCACACTGTAAACTGGAGAAACTGGTGTGAGTAGACATACTGGGTAATATACAGTATTGCACTTTTACTCAACATAATTCTTTTCTTTCTAATTATACAGGAATGAAATAAAGGTAACATTACAGATGTTAAAATGTGTTCCATTTAGACTGTCCTGACTCAGTTAAAATGGTTTACAGGAGGTTCCTGTTCTGCAGCACAAAAAGACAGAATCACATAACAATACAAAAAATAAAAACCAGAACAATCACAGAAGCAAGACAACAGCAACACATAAACAGCTCTACAATACTACAAAGGAGAGGACTTAAGTGGAGTGAGTAAGATGGCATACTGTGAGTTGGCTCAGTGGTTGCAGGTGTCTCCTTCCCTCAGATGGTGTTTATATGCCTGTTTGAAATATAAGATGCAGGTTGTTGCTCTAATGTAATATGGGATCTCATTCCATGTTTTAGTGTAGGCCTATGTGTGAAAAAATGATCTCTGACCGTAGTTGTTTTTGTAAACTGTAACTGGGATAAGTGCACGTGGAATTTATCTAGTGATGCGTTACTGTCTTGTGTTTTGTCTTGGAAGAAGAGCAGTACGGTAAGTTTTGTAGGGGAGTTGTTTTGGATCTGAAATAAATATTTAATGGCTAGAATAGACTACGGTGGAGCCTCTAGCCATACCCTGCAGAATATATTCCTACCACTAGGTAGAGCTCACACACTAACTGACATTTTAGAGAGCCAGTTCCAAATAAAAGGTGCAGACCTCTAACAGGCTGTACACCCCTGAAAGCTGACCGATGAAGACTTTCCCACCATACCACACATCTGAACAATTAGTTTCAGGATCATACGATTAAAGTCTTAAATCAGCTGACATTTCTTTCATTTCATTTTTAGGAGTTGTGATGTGTGTTGTGACTTTTTCGTGCAAAATGCACTTGAAATAACATTTGGATTGGTTGGATTTGATTCAGTTTTAGCAGGCCTTTGGAATCGAAGCACAAGCTGTTGAGATGTAGTTAAATATAATATATAAATAGTCTCCATGCGACGTCATAGCTTCTTTCTTCTTGCCCTGCAAATGGAATGGCATACATGGCAAGGGAAGTTTATTTGTATAGCACATTTCATACAACAGGGGCAATTCAAAGTGCTGTAGCATTAAGAAGTACAGTAAAAGAAGGATAGTAAATAAACATGTCAAGAATAGATACATATATATATAGAAAATAAATAGATAAACATTTAACAACATAATAAGACAATGAATAAAGCAGATATAGATAAAGGTGTTATTACTGCAACTGTATTCAAGCGCTGCTCTTCCCCATGGCGTGTGAGACACTCACCGCCTATCCTCCTCATATTCAGGATTTGTCTTGAAAACTGTAAATCCTCGCCCGTCTGCCATTTAAACACATCCGATTGGCTATCCCAGATCACTTTCTTGCCACACTAACAGGCCGAGGAGGGGGGTCTTGTTATGAAAGCTGGGGGTAGTAGGCGGTGTGAGCCCATGAATCTCCGCCCACGGTGTCTTTCCTCTGGTCGCCTCTCTCTGCTGTGTGGCTGGACGGTGGCACCGTGGCGCCGATGACAACCCCTCCAGGCTGCGTTCGTCAACTCGCTCTGACCGCGCCGGAGCGCACACTGGGTTCAACGCCATAAAGCGACCGAGTAATTTGATTGGACAAGAGGCATTCCGCGAGTGCTGATCAGAGTTCCAGAGCGAAACGACGAACGCAGCCCCAGCCTGGTGGTAGAGAACAGCAGCAGCAGCGGCAGCAGAACAGCAGCCGATCAGCCGGAGGAGAGAGAGAGAGAGAGAGAGAGAGAGAGAGAGGGGAATCAGAGACGGGATTCACGGCCTCCACCATGGCCTCTGAGACGGTCTCATCGTGCACGGGCTCTACGTTACTGCAGCCGATCAGCGACCTGATCAGCCTCCCGCTGGACCAGGTAGGCTGCGGGTTTGATTGAATAAACGCGACCAAGGTTTATAATAAGGGCTACGCTATATCTGGATTGGTCATCTCTCTCTGTCGCGTTTGGCGACAACATAGGACACACTGGACGGTGTACCCACCACCACCACGAATGCCAATCATCGTTAGACAGAGAGAGGCATAGCGATGGAAATTAAATCACTCCAAACGCCCGACATCAGAACAGAAATGCTGGTGTATTCTAGTCACGGCAGCCTCAGCCAGGGAGGGCTTTGCTATTTTATGTGATGTGAGTTCCTCTCTGCCTACCCCCTTTTGTTTGGATTGCGCATTATTCAATGGTAGGTCTCTCTTCGGGATGCGTATTTATCCGAGAAGCCTCTGCTGGGTAGGGTACGGTAGGGTAGGGTACGGTTTGGTTTGGGTAGGGATTAGGTTTGGGTAGGGTAGGGTATGGGTCACTGCTGTCACCGTGCACTTAGAGAAAGTTCCATTCATTCAGTGTGCAGCTGCGCCAGACAGTGTTGGAGCATACATACAACTTGTAGACTGCCACTCCTTTTCCCAGGCAGAACAGGGATATAGCCTACGGTGTCTGTGCGCCCATTTCCTAAAGTATGGATCTGCCTCATCATTGACCGTAGCGCGTAAAGGAAGAGGATTTTTTTTTTGGGTATCTGCGTTTTATGAAAAATGTGCGCTTGTCGTCGATGACGAAGCCTCGCTCCATAGATTCATTTTGGTCATCCCTTAAATCGATTAAACGGATATCGATGTTCTTTCGTAGCAAATCGCTTCTCGTTTTAATCAGATTTATTTGAGCCACGGATGCTGGTTCCCCATCAGTGCCGGACGGACGGTGCTGTCTGTGTGACGTATCGGTGTCGTTGTGTAACAAGGTGTGGTCCAAAAAATGACCACATGAAGATGAACTTTTCAAATTAAGGAGAGCATTAGGCTATCATTTAATCCTGTAGGTCCCACTCGTCATTTAGAATGGGCAAACATGTTATCAGATGCCCGTTTAATCCTCCTCACTGCCCCATCTAATCCCTCTCAATTGTGTTTCTGTCTTCGATTTTACAAGTTTCATTCCGTATTTCTAAGGAAGTAATGTTGCAATGTTTGAACTTGTATGTGAAGTCTGTTATGGCATACCTGTGCTAACACACACACACACACACAAACATGCAACCACCTACGCACACACGCCCCCCTCCCCCCCCCCCCCCCCCCCCCACACACACACACACACACACACACACACACACACACACACACACACACACACACACACACACACACAGACATACAAGGTCCTCTCTACAACAAGATCCAACTGCCTCCTCTAGAGGTACCCAGGGGCTGTGTACAGTCACAGCAGTAACTACTGCTCAGCTCAGCTCGGCTTAGCCCAGCTCGGCTCAGCTCAGCTCAGCTCAGCCTCTCTGGATCAGGATCAATCATTAACCCCCAGCTGGGACCAGTGTCCCTGACCCTGTCAGGTTTGACAAACAGCCCCCCTGGTCGCTGTGTGTGATGACCTGCTTGGTCCCACCTGTCATGAGCTGCCCTAAAGCCCTGTTGTATTTGCATGGCAGTTGTATAATCCTGTTTTAACAGTTTTACTGTTTATACTAGCATCACGTCCATGTCAACAAGACCTTACCGATACTATGTACATTAACTACTATGTCAATACAGTGGTTAATTCAGGAGGGAGGACGCTATGCTTATATTCAATCTTGTCTTCTTTTTTTGGGGGGGGGGGGGTTTCCCTCCATTATTAGACATGGTCCCATGTTTGTTTCCGGGCTCAGTGTGAACACCCTCCATCTTGTCTACCCGTGCTAACCGTCTCAGGCGGTCCCTGCCCTAGAGCAGCCGTGGAAAGCCACTCCTAAAGTGAAGTGTATCACCGAGAGTCCTGCCCTGTTTCTTCCGTATTGACACACGGCTTGTTTGCGTTTGGCCTTTATCCCTCCCTGCCATCTCTCGGGTGAGGAGATTGACGCGTGGACGTTGGCATGGCAATGGATTCCTTTATTTCTCCCCTTATCACAGGGAGAGGCTGTTTACCAACGGGGAGGACTACGCTGCTCCTCAAACACCTTTACCCCTGGGAGGGGGACGGGGCGGGGGGACGGGGCGGGGGGAGTGGCTCACTGAGTCACTGTCGCGTTCCTCAGGGACGCAGAGGTAGTCTGGTAGTCTGCGTCTGGCCCCACTCAACAGCCTGTAGGATGGAGGGGTGGAGATGTGGAGGGGTGGATGTGTGGACGGGTGTAGGTGTGGAGGGGTGGGGTCGGAGGGGTGGATATGTGGAGGGGTGGAGGTGGAGGTGTGTAGATGTGGAGGGCTGGATATGTGGAGGTGTGGAGGGGTGGAGGTGTGGAGGGGTGGGGGTGGATGTGTGGAGGGTTGGAGATGTGGAGGGGTGTAGATGTGGAGGGGTGTAGATGTGGAGGTGGATGTGTGGAGATATGGAGATGTGGAGGGGTGGAGATATGGAGGGGTGGAGATGTGGAGGGGTGGAGGTGGAGGGGTGTAGATATGGAGGGGTGGAGATGTGGAGGGGTGGAGATGTGGAGGTGGAGATGTGGAGGGGTGGTGGAGGGGTGGAGGTAGAGGGGTGGAGTTAGAGGGGTCGATATGTGGAGCGGTGTAGATGTGGAGGTTTGGTTACCTGCCAACCACCATATCTGGGTAAAGTTTAAAGGTTACTCTAACACTCGAACAGCCATGGTGGGGTCACGGTGACCCTGTGAGTGAAACATTTGTTATACCTTTGCACTCAATAACATTTCAGGACCCTCCTTTCATGACTTTTCCTAGATTTGGCATTCTGCCACCCAGTATTCTTACATTTTCAAAATCAGATCAGGATAAGGCACGGCTGTCCTAGAAAAGCCCCATGTCACGGTGGTTTTCCAGGGCCAATATTGACCAATAGGCAAAACAGTCAACTGAATGTTCCTTTTTCATTCTGCACAGATTCTTAGGCCCACATTTCCTCTCCCCAAGTCTCCTGCTCCAGTCCCTCCCTCCCTCACTTTC
The DNA here is from genome assembly GCF_963989245.1 of Nansenia antarctica. Classification (NCBI taxonomy): domain Eukaryota; kingdom Metazoa; phylum Chordata; class Actinopteri; order Argentiniformes; family Microstomatidae; genus Nansenia; species Nansenia antarctica. The sequence continues at coordinate 30,570,065 of NC_137674.1, read as the reverse complement.
TCAAGCCCTCCCTCTCCCCTTCCCTCTCTTCCTCCCGCCCTCCCTCCCCCCTTCTCTCTGTTCCTCCCGCCCTCCCTCTCTCCTTCCTGCAAGTGTAGACAGGAATGCTCCAGCACCAGATCCCCTCCCACGTTGGCCCGGCCTTCTCCAAGAATGTTGCACGTTCATGAGCTCAACGTTTTTATACAAACTTGGATTCCCCCCCCTCCACCTCCTTTGGCTCTTCCTCCTCCTTTTCCCCCCACCCCCCTCCCCTCTCCTCTTCCCTTCTTCTGACCATGTTTTTCCCTTCATAGCCACAATCAACGTACCCATCTTCTGATGACCCGTCTTCTACTTCCAGCATGATAATGCACCATGTCACGAAACAAAGTTCGTCTCAAACTGGTTTCATGAGCATGGCAATGAATTCACTGTTCTTCAGTGGCCTTCTCACTTCATCTGGATCTGAGTCCAATAGAACACCTTTGGGATGTGGTAGAACGGGAGATTCTGAGAAAAATCTGCAGGAATTGCGTGATGGAATCATGTCGTCATGGACCAGAATCTCGAAGGAACGTTTCCAACATCTTGTGGAATTAATACCACGAAGAATTGAGCCTGTTTTGAGATCAAAGGGAGGCCGCCCCTACCCAGTATTAGTAGAGTGTTCCTAATTAAGTGTTCGGTGACTGTATATATCCATTGTATCTGTACTTATTGTCTTGTAGCCTATTCGAAGCCTACTTGAGTGAGGCTCTGCCAGTGTCAACCTCTCCCTGGGCTAATGCATTGGTACCAGGCTACTGACAGAAGCAGGCAACACACACACATACACACACATACACACATACACACACACACACACACACACACACACACACACACACACACACACACACACACAGCAGGCCGGTAGTAAACCACACAGGAGATGAGATCTGCATCAAAGAAGTTTTGCAATGTATTTGTTTATGAAAATATGGAGGGTTGGGTTGATGGAGCGCCCTCTGTGCCATTGGCTCCTGAACTCTCCCCCACATACACACACACACACACACACACACACACACACACACACACACACACACACACACACACACACACAGGTGTCATCCTCGGGGGCCAGCTTGTCAGATCCCTGTCCATGGTGGAGGATTATGTCAGGGGTGCTGCTAACTTCATCAATAAACCAGCCAAATGTTGCATTCATTTGCATTCATAAAGTTGGATGTCTGTTTCAGTGCCAGACACTGTGTGTGTGTGTGTGTGTGTGTGTGTGTGTATATGTGTGCTATAATGGTAGCTGTGTAATCTGAGCAGACTCTACGCAGCATTCCTCCTTCCTCTCTGTCTCTCTATCTTTGTACTGTCATAAATATGCCTTCAGCATGTATGGGATTGCCGTGTGTGTGTGTGTGTATACATGTGTGCGTGCGCATGTGTGTACGTGTGTGTACGCTTCTGTGGGTGGAACTAGTTGTGGCTTGCCCCCAGGTTGGCAGCCTCCGTGGTAACGTGATCACCTGTGAGACTGTTTAGACTGTAGGTGATCTGGCCCTGCCAGGTCTGGGACGTCCAGGTGACACACGCCCACCTCCTGTCCTGAGGTATCCCACAGGTGCAGCCAGGCATCGAGTAACGTCGGGCTTAAGTGCCTTACTCAAGTGCCCCACTGGGTGGTGTTCCCAGGTGGGGTTTGGAACCCATGACCTTCTGATCACCAGTCAAACTCACCATCCACTAGGCCAGGCCACCACTACCCCACCGTTGAACTGTTGAACGCTGTCCCTAATTAGGTGTAAATGCTCGGGCTGGACGTTGTTGTTGTTGTTGTGACTGCTCCAAGTTGTGTTGTTAGATAAATAAAGACTGTAGACAAGGTTGTGTAGATAAATAAAGACAGTAGACTAGGTTGTTAGATAAATAAAGACTGACACAGACACACCCACACAGACCTTGGGGTGTGAGAATCACTGAATCATTGTGCTATTTATGACACATCGAATTCAGCAAACTGCAAAAACCAAAAAAGAGCGGGTCAATTTGTCCATTTAATGAAAGAGAGAGATAGATCTATAGAGAACGGTTCCCCTGCCATACTGGACACGACTGCAGATTTTACAGTCTTAATGTAGCCCTCCCTGACCAGGTCCAGATGGAGGACAATGGCTGTGACATAAAGCTTTACTGTCACGCAGAGCAGGGTGAAAATTCTGGAGGCCTTCGCCATAGTAACCACCAGCGTTTTTAGTACCCCGTCCAGCCTTGTGTCATTAAGATGAACTCCTTCCATTTCTTCCTTCTTCTTTTTGTTCTCGTTCTTCTTCTTCTTTTTCGGAGGTGGAGTTTTATGGCGCTTGGCGTTACGACAGGGGTTTTAAGACTCCGCTCAGCCCGACGCCAGCAGCCCTCCGACGCGCCTCGGCTCTTTATCGCGTCTCCGTGCTCTGTGTGACCTTCACGGTGTGATGACACTCCTCTTGTGTGGAGAGAACCACGCAGCGTACAATGCTCGCTTTTATATGGGTTTGTAAACCCGACCAAGGGTCGGGCACACAGAAAACAATCACTGTGCTGTGTGATTTATCGGACTGCAGTTTGTTACAGTGTGTGTGTGTGTGTCGTTTCATATCCCCCCCCCCCCCCACACACACACACCACGTCTCTGTACAACAATCCCTCTTCTGTTGCTGCCTCCACTAGTCCCCTGGTGCCTCTGATGGGACAGCAGCGGGGGGGGGGGGGGGGGTTCGATCCCCTGCTGGGACCCGATATGCATTCGCCGCACTCTGTGAATTCCGTTGATCGAAGGCGTCCGCTAAATGGTTCTGTTGTCTTCTTTAAAAAAAGCGTCGGAAAACTCTGTTGTTACTCTGCACTGTGGTGTCCTGTCATGGATGAAGGGTGTGGGTGTTTGCAGGTCTAAAGCCCTCTATCCCCCCAGTCATCTCTCTCTGTCCCCAGCCCTGTCCCAGGCCCTTCCCTCCCTCCCTCCCTCCTCTCCCCAACCCTCCCTCCCCTCTCTCCCCAGCCGTCCGTCCCCTCTCCCCAGCTCTCTCTCCCCAGTCATCTCTCTCTGTCTCCAGCCCAGTCCCAGGCCCTTCCCTCCCCTTTCTCCCCCCCCCTCTCCCCAGCCCTCCTTCCCCTCTCCCCAGCTCTCTCTCCCCAGTCATCTCTCTCTGTCCCGAGCCCTGCCTCCCCCCTATCCCTCCCCCCTCCCCCCTCCCCGCTCTCCCCAGGGGTATCTCCAGGACAACAAGGCTCAGTCCTGATCTCTCAGAGGAGGCTCATTTCCCTCCCCACTCTGTCTAATTGGTGCACCTCAAGGGAGCCTATTCGTCCCAATTGATTTTTTCCTTCCTCCCTTTGGCTGCTGTGATAGACTGCTGCTCATGTAGCCTAGCCTAGAGTGATCGACTGCTGCTCATGTAGCCTAGCCTAGAGTGATAGACTGCTGCTCATGTAGCCTTGCCTAGAGTGGCACCATGACGAGACAGAGTGGTTTCCCCAGAGGGTCGCAGTCGTAACAGAAGAGAATAGGTGGCGTTAGATAAGCGAACCAACAAAGAAATGTGATTCTGTCGTTTCCAGACTGCGTTTTTTCTTTTCTTTCAATACTCTACAGTGCCCTTCGTAAGTAATGGGACAGCATTTACTATGAGGTTGAAGAAGAGATTGTCACCTTTTAATTGATGGTATTTGTACTCATATTCATTTCGCCACTCAGAAATTAAACACTTTTTTTTCAAACAAAAGGAGATTGGGAAGGGGGGGTGGAAGGTTTATGGGAATTTTGTATTTCTACTGGATTTTTGTTATTCTATTTCTCTTGTTCATTTATATGTTACCACTCCCTTGTACCATTCCCTGAAGAAATAATAATAAAAAATTGATCACAAAAAAAAAGAAATTAAACACTTTTTTATGCATAGAAGAAAGTAATCCTCGCTCTTCCATTACATATGCAGGTCACTGTATTTTTGAGAATGTACAACCTCCAAGTCAAGGGTTTATTCCGATTATCCAATTATTGGTATATACAGTACAGGCTAATACATTAACAAAGAGAAACATTCTTCTGCATTCCGCATTTTTCAAAACCACCCAGAAGAGAGAAGCAGTCACGATACAGTGTTATGACCCAATTCCCTCTGAATCCCGGCTGCTGGAACTTCAAAGGCCAATCTCTCTTTGTTTACTCTGAGCAAATCTCATTGTGGCTCTCAGAGCAATCTGTTGGGGATGAAGTTAAATAACCTGTATCGACCAGACCCAGGCCCGTTACGTAACAGGGCGATCATTGTTGCCCCAGTACACATGGGCCAGAACTCGTCAATGCTCAGGGCTGGCTCTGGCCTGCGCCGTTCTGCTTAGCTGCTGCCTCTGAAAGGTTGGGCTGAACAGAAAACGCTGACTCGGGCAGGAAGTGGCTTTTTGATTAAACTAGGTGCTTTTGGAACTTGCGTCATGTCTTCTTACTCTGGGTGTTGCGTTTGGACTTAAGGCCGAGGTTTAGAAAAGGCTGCACAGGCTAGGCTTACAGTATATAGGCAGGAATACATACATACGTACATGCGTACACACACACTAACACACACATACAATACAGACATACAGTATCAGGTTTACTGGCAAAGCCATCTGACATTTTTTTTCCTCTTATGTTTTTTATTATTTTCTTCACAAACATCCAAAAAGGCAGTTCAATGCGTTTTACACATGGGTATTCCCAAAAACAGAAAGGGATTTTGTCCTAGCTTAACAAATTCTTGACAATTTCCTCATATTCTTCCGTCAGCCGTTTCAGAGTCTGTCCTAAACAACACACAGGTCCTCAGTGTCTGTCCTGAACAACACACAGGTCCTCAGTGTCTGTCCTGAACAACACACAGGTCCTCAGTGTCTGTCCTGAACAACACAGGCCCCCCAGGGAGTGTCTCTCTGGAACTAGGACAGTAGTTCAGCCAAACGCTGCATCATGTGCTGCATTGACCAAAACATCACATGGTTAGGTGGGTAAGATTATGCCGGGGTGGGCGGGTGGGGTGCCTGGGTGGGGTGGGGTGCCAATGAACTGTCTGTGCCAATGAATGAATGAATGATTGAATGGACTGTTAACCTCACTTTCTATATACTGTTAACGTCACACTTTTTAAATACTGTTAACCTCACACTGTCTATACTGTTAACCTCTACGGTATTTTCCATACTCCCCTGCCTGTGGAAGCCCCTATCCCCCTGCCCTGGCCTTTATTTAAGTGTGTGAGTGTGTTTGTGTGTGTGTATGTGTAATATGTGTGTCTGTGTGCGTGCATTGTTGTGAAACACCTGTCGTGGTTGTCAATCAACACAGCTCCCGGGCTTGGCCTGGGAGCATCAGTTTCCGACCGTGAATTAGCGCCTCCAACTACAAATCTGTCTCCTAGCTAGAAGATTTAGCCCAGCCCAGCAGTGCTTCAGAAACACAACTAATGACACAAAGCTCTGAAGCAAATACAGTAGAAGCAGATTTGTTTTCTTTCGCTGACTCATCGTGTACTGTCAGCCATCTTGTACTGTCCAAGTTTGGCTCCAGATTTAAAGGAACCAAAGCAAAATCGATGCACAACAAAAAAAATAAAAATACCTTCATGAATATTCATGACGGCGAGACTTTGTGTTGTCATGTGAAGCGCCGTTCCGCCAAGTTAGCGCGATGACATCTGATTGGCCACGATGATAAGACGCCGCCGACAGGACCAATGAGGGGAGGGTCTCTGTCGTCGCCCTCCAGTCATGCTTCCATCTTATTGGATGCTGAACGGCCTCTATGCACCAATAAGAAGCCAATCTCAGCCATCGATCGACCTTAACTTCAGCGCTGGTTGCATCGTCATCGGAATACTTTGATTCTTGCGTGCTGTGTAGAATCGTTGGAAGGTGTTTGTGCCTCTGGAGACTCACTATTGATCCTGGTGAAGTTGATCACCTATGTAATGAGGGAGAACGTTCTCACTTCGCCTTCAACCGCTATTCTGAAAAGGGACAGTTCACTTATTTTTATAAGTGAGAATTATAAAAAAAAATAAAAGAGAAAGAAAATAAATAATGTATTTGTTTTCTTCCCCTGAAAACCCTAGGGGTGGGTGACAGTGGCTTGATAAACAGAACCAACGTGTGGATTGAAGTCTGACCTTGCCCAGCTAGGCTCTTTTCAGGGCAAGGGAATAAAAATGTGTTTTTGTATTTTGCAGTGAGCTAATCCGGACTGGTATGGCTCCGTAGAAGACGTGGTAGAAGGTTTGGGTGGTGTGGTACACTGATAGAAGGATTGGGTGGGTTGGTACACTCACACTGTGGTAGAAGGATTGGGTGGTTTGGTACACTCACACTGTGGTAGAAGGATTGGGTGGGTTGGTACGCTGATAGAAGGATTGGGTGGGTTGGTACACTGATAGAAGGATTGGGTGGTTTGTTACACTCACACTGTGGTAGAAGGATTGGGTGGTTTGGTACACTGTGGTAGAAGGATTGGGTGGGTTGGTACGCTGATAGAAGGTTTGGGCGGGTTGGTACACTGTGGTAGAAGGATTGGGTGGGTTGGTACGCTGTGGTGGCAGTTCTGCACAGGAAGGGGATCAGCCTAACACTCGCCTCGCGGTGGGAATGTCCGTGACTTAGCAGGCTTATGTAACACAAGATTTTACGGCCTGGGATGATTTTACACATCCGCGTAAGAGAGCCATGGCCTCGTTAACGCTAATTATCACTGATACTCAAACACTATTGATGATACTACATTTAAACCTGACACTACACACACTGTAGCCTCTTCACGTTCTGACTCTCTCTCTCTCTCTCTCTCTCTCTCTCTCTCTTTCTCTCTCTTTCTGTTATGACTGGTACTCAAAGCGCTCTTGATAATGAGATGGAATGATTGTTTTCCGGTGTGAATGCTGTACAGCTTTGTGTGTGTGTGTGTGTGTGTGGAGGGGGGGGGGGGGCAATTGTGGATGAGTGGTGTTGTTGTATTATAGGCCTCAGCTATATTATGAATGAATGAAGAAGTGTTGATTCTCCAAAGCCCCTCTGGGCCATGTGCTGACAGCGTGTGTGTGTGTGCGTGTGTGTGTGCGTATGTGTGTGTGTTGTGCGTGTGTGTGCGTGTGTGTGTGTGTGTGTGTGTGTGTGTGTGTGTGTGTTGAAAGGTTGTCTATTCCATTTGTACTCTCCAGCCGTCCCCTTGCCTATGGCAAACAATAGGTATCCTAGCAACTGCTTGTATTTCTATTTCTGGATGATTGGTCTAGTGTTGGCCTGCAGAGAGCTGGGACATTGTATGGCTACAGAGTGTTTCTCCCTCTGAATCAATGTGTGTGTTTTATTTTTGATGGCTGTTGAGTGGACAAAAACAGAGGAGTGACAAAGACTGCAGATCTGCTACTGTCTCGAACCAGGTCTCTCTCTCTCTCTCTCCCTCCTCGCTCACTCTCTCTCTCTTCCTCACTCTCTCTCTCTCCCTCTCTTTCTCTCTCTGTCCTCTCTCACTCTCTCTCTCTTCCTCACTCTTTCTCTCTCTTCCTCTTTCTCTCTCTCTCTCTCTCTCTCTTTATCTTTTTAGATAAATAAAGATATAGTTGGAATACAAATGGACTCTCCCTATTGTGAGACAGCCGCCCCTCCCTCCCTTCCCTCCTTCGCCTGTCCTCCGATTTCTACCTCCCACTAGCCTCCAACTACCCCTACAGTATAATACAACATTATGTACAAAACATAAGGAATAAGGAATATCACAGACATACATATACAGTAATTGTTACCGGAAGCAACAGTATCCGTATCATCATCATCATCATCATCATCATCATCATCATCATCATCATCATCATCATCATCATCATCATCATCATCATCATCATCATCATCATCATCATCATCATCATCATGGTCTTTCTTGTAGCGTTCTGCTGAACAGTTCACATCAACGACGGTGTTCTCTGCCATTTACCAGGTAGGGATTAACGTCTCCTGTCCTCTGGTGAACATGAGAAACACTTCCGCTATGGCTGCCGTTTCTCCTGAGGTTTAATTTTACGCACTGAAGACTTTAATTTGTCATCTGGCTGGAGATGGACTCTCAATGCCTGTCCAATGACCTTCAGCAGCAACCGATGACACCACAGCAGCTGCCAAGTGCAGGCTATGCTAACATAGCTTAGCCTACACTTACATAGCCTAGCCTACACTAACATAGGGTGTGTTCGTAAATTCGCTCTGAGAGCGTCGGAGTGCACACTGGGTTCTACGTCATAGAGTGACCAAGTAATTTGATTGCACAAGAGGCATTCCATGAGTGCTGATCGGATTTCCAGAGCGTATTTACGAATGCACCCATAGCCTAGCCTACACTAATTGTTAATTGTTAATTGTTAATTTTATTTATAATGCGCCCCCCATCCAACTTTTACATCGGCCCGGGGCGCTAACATAACCTACCCTACGCTAGCATAGCCTAGCCTACGCCTTGTTCATGATGCTAGCGGTTGCACTGCAGTGCGCCCCTTTATGAAGAAGCCAACCAAATGAAAGACTTGATTATCATAGAGGCTTTTAACAAAAGAAATGGGATCACTGTTTGTCGTTGTCATGTCAGATCCGTCTGCTCTGGTGAGTGGGGCTGAGAGGCGTGGGTCACGTCACGTAGGTTGGCAAGGCAACTTGTAGGAAGATTGTTTATTTGTTTGCTTGTGTGTCTGTGGTGAAGGCCCTGCGTGTGGGATGTAACCGTTAGAGACCATTGTGTGCATTGTTCTATTCTTGTTTCATTCATTTACAGTATTTATTTATTTATTTATGTATTCATTCATTCATTCATTCATTAATTCAACCGGTTATTGCAGACACATTCTCTTCAAAAATAACTTATATATCAGCCATCTGTGTGCTGCCAAGGGGATCCTATTGAGGGCATTTATCGCCAGTGTTTTAGCTGATTTCCCAAAGCTCACGTTCACCCTCTAATTGGACAAGCAGCTGTCACAGAGGAGTGTGCTGTCCACTGTCCACTACTCTAGTTAGTAGCATGCAGTCCCATTGGACAGATAACCACCGCTCTGTTCAATCTGGCCAATAACAGGCAGTGTCATTTGGATGTGGTCCAGGGTAATTGATCGCAGTGTTGGGGGCAGAATTAAGGGCCTAAGGTTCATTTAGGATGGTGAAAATGTCAGTCACAGCACTTGTTTGTGAGTTTAGACCACAAGCACAGACGATGCACACTGATTACTGACTGTACTGTAGAAAGGACATGTTTAAGACATCTTTACAACTGGATGCTTTAGTAGTAACGGTCTCTCCAAGCCAATGCCAGGTCTTTGAACGCAGCAAAGTAAACTCCTATCAAAAAGAAATACTCTCTTGTTACCTTTAGGACTTAATGTCGCCTTTTCCACTCTGTGGCCTTTTTTGAATCAAGACAGCGAAACATTCATTGTGTTCTCATATACCGTATAGTACATTGCACAAGTCAACAGAAAAGTCAAACCATGATCAGTTCTGATTCTCTCTCCTTCAGGCTGGTTATCCCACCTCCCTTCTCCACTGACACTTTATAGGTAGGCAATTTACATATCGTTGTGCAATCAAATCATTGCACAGACACAGTCACGTGATATCTGCTTCCTGTTTACCAAGGAACAATGGATACCATTCCATTCCTCATTCCATTCCTCATTCCTCTCTTCATTCCATGCATTACAATGAGCCTCTTCTTGAGTTCTACCTCCACCAGCCTCTCCTGGGCTTGTAGCCTGGAACAGAGGAACAGACTTCAGAGACAGTCTCCAAGGTCAACAGCATGTCTACAAGGTCTTCAACAACATGTCTACAAGGTCTTCAACAACATGTCTACATGGTCAACATGTCTACAACAATGTCGGTACTATTGTCACTTTTGTTTCATTATCTTGAATTATGCCTATTGCCTTATTGTCTTGTGCTGCAGTATCAGGAACTGAAGCCTAAGAATTTTACTCTTACACTTGTGTAATGTGACGTAACAATAAAACTTGAAACGTGGACACAGTGTTGCATGAATGAGAGAGGAGAGGGAAGCGTTTGTGGGGTGGGTTAGAGGGAGAGTTGGCTGTCTGCCATTAACCCCATACCTTCACGCCTCATTCACTCACCAAGACACCTTTAAAGTCATTATCCTGGTTATTTAGCAACTTGCACTTCTCCTTTCTTCCCGGATGGGGGTTGAATGTGTGAATGAAAAGTTGTACAGTGAAAGTTTGGGTTATGTATGTTCAAACATTAAACTGCGCACACTGTTTCTGTTGTGTGTAATGGACTTTCCGGCTTTGGGCAACTGGATAAAGGAGTCAGTCTGGCTGTACTCAGCTGTTCCCAGACTTGTGGCTATGTTCCTGTGCTCTGCTGATCCCAGACCTGTGGCTATGTTCCTGTGCTCTGCTGATCCCAGACCTGTGGCTATGTTCCTGCACCATATTCACATTCACAGTGACGCTTCAGAAAAATATACATCAATATAAAAACCATTGGCTACCTTGAGCTGGTGCCAGAATTTCACGCACACACACACACACACAGACACACACACACACACACACACACACACACGCAACCGATGCATAGTTTTGACACCCACTCTCATCTACGTTATGGCCAGCGAGAGGACTACATTGTTGTCAATAAATCATATTAGCTGCCTAAGTGACTGGGCGGCTGAGAGTTATGTGCATAACTTGGAAGATGTCAAACAATGTTGGTTGAGGAGGACGCAGAGAGGAGGCAGGGAGACTGAGAGGCTTTGACGGAGGACATAGGAACACTTGTCCACCGCTGTGGACAGAGACAATGGTCCTCACTGTTGGCCTACATACATACTGTACACACACCCAGACATTGTCTCCCCGTTGGAGGAGTATAATGTTGACGAGCAACCCACTGGAGATGGGTTCTGTCTTTCTCTCTTTCTTCTCCCTCCCTTCCCCCTCCCCTCTGTCCATATACAGTATCTTTCTTTCTTGGTCTTTCTTTCTCTATTCCGTCTTCTCTCTCTCTCTCTCTTTTCACCTCTCTTTCCACACGCTAACACACACACTTCCTCTTCTCTTTCGTCTCAGGCACATTGTTTAGTCTTTGTTGGCATGGTGACAGAGATCCTGCGTAGCGACCACTGTGTTGACACGTCAGGCCAGAGATGTTGTTATGGTCATATCCTGCCGCGACCAGGCCAGAGGGCCTTACATAACCTTGCACATTTTCCCATAACATACTTCCTGACTAGAAACACTGTTCGGAGCGCGGATGACGTTTTAGAACCAACAGAAGTCCTGTCATTTTCAGTTAACGGTTAACCACACCAATGATGGCAAATTTACGATGTTTCATGGGAGCAAATTGATTTGAGTACGCTCCCTCGTTCAGTCACGCTGCTCTGGGAACGGAACCAGTGAGAACAAATCTTCCTCCATAATAATAACGGAATATTTTGTTGTGTAACCAACTGAATAGGCTTAACTGAAGCCTTTGTTTCTCGGGTGTGAGGGCAGTGTGTGTGCGTGTGTGTGTGTGTGTGTGTGTGTGTGTGTGTGTGTGCGCACGCACACATGTCTGTGCACTCATCTGTGTGTGTGTGTGTGTGTGTTGTCCGTGAAGGCTGAGCCAGAGTGCAGGCTGGCTGGGTGCAGGCTGGGCGCTGGACGCTCTCTGGGGAATGCTTGATTGTCAGGCTATTAATAGCCGGCCTGGACGCAGAGCCTGGCTGTGATCTGTGGCTTAGCACAGAGTAGAGAGCGCTGCAGGCCGTGTGTGTGTGGGTGTGTGCGTGAGCGTGTGTGAGAGTGTGTGCACGCACACGTGTGTGTGTGTGCGCGCATGCTTCCTTGCCGCTCCCTCTCTACCCACTCCCTCTGTACTCCCTCTCTACCCACTCCCTCTCTACCCACTCTCTCTAGACCCACTCTCTTTGGACCCACTCCCTTTGGACCCACTCCCTCTAGACCCACTCCCTCTGGACCAACTCTCTACCCACTCCCTCTGGACCCACTCCCTCTAGACCCACTCCCTCTGGACCAACTGTCTACCCACTCCCTCTGGACCCACTCCCTCTGGACCCACTCCCTCTGGACCAACTCCCTCTGGACCCACTCCCTCTAGACCCACTCCCTCTGGACCCACTCCCTCTAGACCCACTCCCTCTGGACCCACTCCCTCTGGACCCACTCCCTCTAGACCCACTCCCTCTGGACCCACTCCATCTGGACCCACTCCCTCTAGACCCACTCCCTCTGGACCCACTCCCTCTAGACCCACTCCCTCTGGACCCACTCCCTCTGGACCCACTCCCTCTGGACCCACTCCCTCTAGACCCACTCCCTCTGGACCCACTCCCTCTGGACCAACTGTCTACCCACTCCCTCTGGACCCACTCCCTCTGGACCCACTCCCTCTGGACCAACTCCCTCTGGACCCACTCCCTCTGGACCCACTCCCTCTAGACCCACTCCCTCTGGACCCACTCCCTCTGGACCAACTGTCTACTCACTCCCTCTGGACCCACTCCCTCTGGACCCACTCCCTCTGGACCAACTCCCTCTGGACCCACTCCCCCTAGACCCACTCCCTCTGGACCCACTCCCTCTAGACCCACTCCCTCTGGACCCACTCCCTCTGGACCCACTCCCTCTAGACCCACTCCCTCTGGACCCACTCCCTCTAGACCCACTCCCTCTGGACCCACTCCCTCTGGACCCACTCCCTCTGGACCCACTCCCTCTGGACCCACTCCCTCTAGACCCACTCCCTCTGGACCCACTCCCTCTGGACCCACTCCCTCTGGACCCACTCCCTCTGGACCAACTCTCTACCCACTCCCTCTAGACCCACTCCCTCTAGACCCACTCCCTCTAGACCCACTCTCTCTAGACCCACTCCCTCTGGACCCACTCCCTCTGGACCCACTCCCTCTGGACCCACTCCCTTTGGACCAACTCTCTACCCACTCCCTCTAGACCCACACCCTTTGGACCCACTCCCTTTGGACCCACTCCCTCTGGACCCACTCCCTCTGGACCAACTCCCTCTAGACCCACTCCCTGGGCTGACAACAGGACACTGTTGGGCATTCATACTGTGATTATATGATGTGTTACGTAGTCGTATTGAAATCTAACCCAAACTTTATCGCTCTTGTTGTCGATGACATTGTCAAAATCAGGCGCTGTCATGGGGAATTACCACGACGACGATGACGACTGACTTTGCCTCCCTTCTCCTGCCTCAGACTCAATCACCAGAAGCAATCATGGCACAGCACACACTCCTGTCTGACTGCAGAGCTTTGTGTGTGTGTGTGTGTGTGTGTGTGTGTGTGTGTGTGTGTGTGTGTGTGTAGTGTACGTACATTGTTTGATGTTTAACAGGAGCGGACATGCCTCCCCGCCTCTCCTCTCTTTCCCTGTCTCTCCCTGCTGGGGGGGAGGGTGCAGGGTTGGGGGATGGTGGGGGGTGGGTGGGGGAGAGGTTGGATGAGGACAAAAAAGTAGATTGTCTCTGTTTGCAGTTGGGGGAAGTTGGCTTCGTATCGGTTCCTTTTCGATGATTTATTTTAACAGGGAGTTCCGTCGAGATCAAGGTCTCCTTTTACAAGGGAGGCCTGCAGACACACAGTTTACAACCGCACATAATAATAAACATACACAATTACAACATTATAAAACACAAATCAGAAGAAAAAAAAAACATTTTCAACAAGCAATCAATAAAAACCTTAACTTGCCCCGAGCCGCACCTGAGCAACCCAACTGAAATGTTCTCTGCGGATTGTTCCAGATCAGCGGTGAGGTGCACCACAACTAAAAGCGGATTTACCCCCTTCGGAGGTGGGTTAACCAACTCTTGAGAACTCTGTTAGGTAATTGAGATGTTCTTGAACTTCAACAATGAGGTTGGGTAAGCCGAGAGTTCGTACAGTAGGGCTTAATACACAAACTGCCCTTCAGCAGATACCGCTCCTAATTCCTCCGGATTTCTACCTCCGCCAGCCCTCCCCTGGTGCCTTTCCTTTATGTGTTACTGCGCCATAGGAAATCTGCACATTCTTCATCACTACACCAACAGAGACATGCAGATCTATGTGTAGAGCTATAGATCTGCTATCACATCCTCTCCAGACTTCATGTGGATATTATGCTACATGCTAATGTAGCACCGCCTCCATATCTTGTATGACCTCATTGTTCTAATATGAGGAGTGTCCAGGTGAGTGTCTGAGAGCATACTTCCCTGGAGGGCACTCCATGTGAGTGTGGATGAGCTGCAACAGGCCCAGATGGAGACCTCTGTGAAAAGACCAACCATGATCTTTCCAGGGGTGACCAGTTTTCTGGTGGTTCAAACGTGTGAAAAGGCCAACCATGATCTGTCCAGGGGTGACCTGAACTCTGTGGTGGTTTGAACGTGTGAAAAGGCCAACCATGATCTGTCCAGGAGTGACCTTATCTCTATGTCTGACGAGTGAAAAGACCAACCATGATCTATCCAGGGGTGACCTGATCTCTGTGGTGGTTTGGACGTGTGAAAAGGCCAACCATGATCTATCCAGGGGTGACCTGATCTCTCTGTCTCTCAGGGTGATAAACACTGATTCAGGCCAGCCATGATCTGTCCAGGGGTGACCTTATGGCGTCTATAGAAGCTGTAGAATAGCCTCATGTGTTAGGGAGAGGTGTTTCTCTCGCAACCACGCTTGCAATACTCACTCCATATTGGTATTTATTTATTCTTTCGGTTATAGTTTGCAGCCTTCATTGGTAAAGTGCAGTATATCACCCTGAATCACAGTGTTTCTCCTACAGTCGGAAGCAGTGGAGGCTGGTAGAGGTAGACATCGGAGGACAGGCTCATTGTAATGCTTACAATTAAAAGAACTAATCAGTTATGATGCTTTCATAACGATTTTAAAGGACTTAGAAGGTGAAAGTATTGGAAATTGTCATTGCTTTTAATTCAGTATCCGTGCCCACCCAAACCTGCTTTTCATTTCTTGCTATTTTGTATTATGTTATCTTATCTTATTATCTGTGTATTGAATGTATGCCTGTGTCCTTGTGCTGCCCCTCGTGGCCAGGTCCCTCTTGGAAAAGAGATTCTTTATCTCAATGAGGTCACCTGGTTAAATAAAGGTTAAATAAAAAATAAAAATGCATGACACAGAATAAGGAATGGTGTGTTTGATACCGTTCCTCATTCCGTTCCATGCATTGCAATGAGCCCGTCCTCCGATTTCTACCTCCACCAGCCTCCGATGGCTGAAAGTCGTCATGTGCTCAGTGGTAAGACTGACCAGTTCCTGTTTCACTTTCGAGTGCTTTAGTCATCATGTGTATTGCATAATCTGACTGATTCCCGATATTGTGATTAGTATTCAAAGTTTACCCCTTTGTCGGCTCCTCTCCTCTCCCTCCTCCCCTCCATCCTCCCCTGTTCCTCCCTCTGTCGACCTTCATTTATTTACTCTGTCGTTCATCACTGTTAAAAGACCCTCCCGTCGCGTATCAAATATGGATACAGCCTTGGATATCTGTGTAACCACCTACCCGGAGCCTCCGTGTTAAAGGGGAAGGTTCAGCCTGTTCAATAATAATAATGTCATTATTTTATTTACCATGCAATCAAGTTGTGAGTCAATTGTGCCTTGCTCAAGGGCACCACGGCGGTGGTAGGCACCTTAGATATGATGCCAGCAACCCTCCAGTCATCAGCTCACATGCAGCTCCCTCCTGAGGCGGGGATCGAACCAGAGACCTTTCGATTGCTAGCCGACCTCTCTAACCTCTAGGCTACCGCCTCCGTTAAAGGGAAGGTCAGCCCGTTTAAATGGGAATGTTCAGCCTGTTTAAACGGGAATGTTCAGCCTGTTTTCATCCTTCAGGTGAAATAGCGTCTTTCCCTGAGTTGTCCTCATAGGCCAGTAGTGAAAGCTTCATCATGGAAGCTTCTCCATTCTCCACTTTTTTAAAATTTATTTTTTTACTTTGCTACCACAGCGCAGGCTAACAGTTAGCAGAGCCCGCGTTATCAGACAGGATTTCGACGGACTCTAAGTCGGCACCGTTCAAATGACACGCCAAATCTCCTCAGAGGAACAAAGTTTAGCTGTGAGTTACGGCAACTGACTTTCTTTTTTTGATGTGCATGCTAACGGTTAGCATGCGCTGTGGTCGTAATGGATGGGGTTGCCAGCTCTCCCCTATTAGCCAGAATGTCCCGTATTTTGAGCTGGATAAATATATACAGGACTTCCCTTGTCCCATATATATTATATCAACAAGACAGTAGTTTCCCTCTTCACATTAATTGCCATGTGAGGATACTCATTCCACGACACATATGAACGAAAACACACGTATTTTGGCCGTCTTCTGTGGTTCCCCTTCAGTGTCATTATTTTAATGTATCTTAGTCACAATATGTAAAGAACTAAGATTAGTATCAACACCGCGCCCCCCCGCCCCCCGGTGCTGGTTCCGCCTCCCTCCTGTTCTCAGGCCGCTCAGCAGAACAGCACTCGCTGTTGAGGTGAGTCACCCCTGAAGAGGCTGATGGTACCAAGACAGCACCAGGGGAACGGGACGTAACGCTACAACGCTACGGAAGAAAAAAGAAAATCGCTATATGCTAATGAGAGGCTATATATAGCAACCTGCTAGTGTGTTTGAAGTGAATGAGACGACTAGGCCCGGCTGGGAGGGAGGGAGGGAGGGAGGAAAGGAGGGAGTATGGCAGCTTCAAAGAGATTATTTCTGGGACATGGTGGTGGGTTTCTAATCCTGGAAGATGTGAGCGAGCGCTATTTTGGATAAGTAATAAGTAGCCACGGAGGAGTTAGGCGTGTTTATGTAGAGTCATCGGGG
>NC_137674.1:30535664-30540664 GCF_963989245.1 Nansenia antarctica | reverse complement strand
TGTGTGTGTGTGTGTGTGTGTGTGTGTGTGAGTGTGTATGCTGAGTCTGCAGGTGCTTTGACCTCTGCTAGCCTGTGTTAACAAGGCCTTCAGGGTTCAACTGTCCGAGCTGCTTATCATGGCGTCTCTCTCTCTCTCTCTCTCTTTCGCTCTCTCTCTCTGTTTTGCTCTCTCTCTCTCTCTTGTTCAGTTTCTCTCTCACAATCTCTCTCTCTCGCTCTCTCTCTCTCTCTCTCTCTCAAACTCTGTATACTCGCTCATCCCTCTCTCTCCATCCTTCTACTCTGTCACCCCTCTCTCTTCCTCTCTTTTCAGCCACCCCCCCCCCCCTCTCCTAGGTCAAGCTGCGGCCCTAACAGACAGACCTCTGCTGTGTTAGACTCAGCGATGGTCCTACACAAGAGGCTGAGGCGGCGCTAATGAAACCACCAGATATATATACAGTCATGCATCTCTATAGAAATGTTATTATTATTATTATTATTATTTTTTTTTTTATATTTTTTTTTTTATTGGCCAACAAAGGCAACAAGTCAGGGACGAGAATATACAAATGAAAATTATACTATTGACTTACTATAAACTAAATAAGAGTTTTATTTTCTTTATCCCCCATTTGGTGTTCAAACAGAGAACTAGAACACCTTTCTTTTCTTTTTTTACCCCTAAACACCCACCCAGCCCAAACTCATTATTATTATTATTATTATAGAAATGAAATGAAGCTGAATACACTTGTAGGTATCATAAAGTTCAGCTCCCAGTCTGCTGACTGTCCACTTATGCGACAGCCAGGCAGTGGCCAGCATACGACTGAACAGTACTCTAGTGTGACTAGAACACTATCAGTCTAACACTTAGGATACTGATAGTACTGTCAGTCTGTACTCCCCACCTGCACAGTGTATTCGTATTCCCTCCGACTCCAAAAGACCTGCCGTTGCTTCGCCGGCGGTTTGAGCGGGGCAGTGACGTCAGCGCTGTTGGCGGGAGAGCTGCGATGGATACGTGAAGCCGGGGTCGTTCACAGGTGGGGGCGTCGGCGGGGGCGTCGGCGGGACAGCTAGGCTAGGTTACATCGCTAAGTGTCACTGAGTCCCGCCGTCCTCTCTCTCACCTGGGGAGCGTGCGCTGAGGGAAGGTCAGGGGTCGTTCTGGAGAGAGAGATCTGTTCTGCCTGTTGTTGTAGGTACAAACACAGCGCCACCTACTGGGGAGGAATACCACAGTACCAGAGTTCCCTCATTGAGTCCCTAGAATGATGGCGGGAGGATGGGGAGAGAGAGAAAGAGAGAGAGAGAGGGTGTATGAGAGTAAAAAAGAGAGAGAGACAGAGTGACAGAGAGAAGGGAGGGTGGATGAGAGTAAAAGAGATAGAGAGAGAGAAGGGAGGGTGGATGAGAGTAAAAGAGATAGAGAGAGAGAAGGGAGGGTGGATGAGAGTAAAAGAGATAGAGAGAGAGAAGGGAGGGTGGATGAGAGTAAAAGAGAGAGAAGGGAGGGGGATGAGAGTAAGTGAGATGCGACCGAGTGTGTGGGTGAGACGGCGGTTGGGAAACTGTGAAAGGGAACAGCTCGTTTGCATCCTAGTGGTTCATACATCGTCGCTACTGGAGCCTGAACAGAACCCCGGCCTCTGGATTTCCACCTCCACCAGCCTGCCCTGATGTGATCATAATGAAATGTTGTTATGATTCAGTGGCAGGGTCTGTGGCAGGAATGAAATGGCTCAGTTGACCAGCTGGGCCGACCTGCTGCCTGCCAGGCACGGGCATATAATGCTGCTGTGCTTCCATTAATGTCTATAGACAGTATTAGACTCAGTATAGTATAGACAGTATTACAGTATTAGACTCTGTGTAGTATAGACAGTATTACAGTAGGACAGAGTCTAACACTGTCTAGACTCTATACCATACATAGTCTTACACAGTGTTAGACTCTGTCCTGTTGTGTCTATTGCCCAACACTCAAGACAAATACTTTCTCCGTTTAAATAATCATGTGCCACACTCATGGGCCACATTGATTGAAGCAACGTATTTGTCGTGCCTGCTAAGGTCTATGCTAGACACCAGAACAGTTAAGAGTCAAAGCTTTTAAGTATATTGTGAACGTTGTTAATGAATCTTTAATAATAGATTCTACAATATTGAGGCCGGGCTGATGGTGGTTGATGTTGTTTTTAATTTTTAATTTAACCTTGATTTAACCAGATGAGCTGAGAACCTCATTCTCATTTACAATGACGACATTCACTGGCCAAGAGACACAGACATTGAAACATTAAATAGGACAACAAACAATAAGACAAAATGTAAAAACGTTGCGTGACAAGAAACACATTCTGGATCTCACTTTAGACTGGAGGTTGGCGACATGGGTGTGGAATGATAGTGAGCAGCCCAGCCATACATACACAAAGGTATTTATAGGTGTGGACATACTCTAGCTCTGTCACGTTCAGGGCCATAATGTTAAGAGGCCAGGCAGGGGGTGAAGGAGGTGAAGGTTGGGAGAAGGCGTTCTGGATGTTGTCAACGCTGTGTTGAAGTGTGTCCAGGGAGGGGCCGGCTGTGTCCACAATGCTGTCAGCAAATATGTGCATGAGTCAGTCACCAGCAGCATGAATCAAAATCAGAATCAGAATTCTTATTATTGCCAAGTATATTCACACATACAGGGAATTGCCGTGGTGTGGTTGGTGCTTAGGACATAAAGATACACAACAATTTAACAACAATATAATAAAAACAACAACTATGTAATAAACAACAATATATGAACAAAAATACCGTAGTTTAAAAATACAATGACAGAAAGGGGCAGTAGAACAATAATTATGTAGGTTGTAAGATTACATTGTCAGTTTGTGTGTGTGTGTGTGTGTGTGTGTGTGTGTGTGTGTGTGTGTGTGTGTAAGTGTAACATAAATACAGAAATGTGCAACATTTTTAAGAGAATAGGGTAGGGCCAAGTATGGAGCCTTGTGGCACTCCCATAGATGCTGTCAATGGTCTTAGACAGCAGGCCTTCAGATGGTTTAGACAGCAGGCCTTCAGGTCTGACACATTGTACACGGCCAGAGAAGTATGAATGAATGAATGAATGGTCTTTATTGTCATTGATATAGTACAGGTACCAAACAACGAAATTTGGGAGGGGTGGCTCCCCTGGTGCTAGGAAAGAAAAAAAAACAAAAAAAACAAGAAGGGAAAGGAGCTGGTTTACATAAATAAAGGCTATGTACACTATCCACTATACTATACTGTACAGATAAAACACTGTGCTGTACTCTATGCTATGCTATACCTATTCTAACATTTCCTATTTCTCTGCAACCTTATGTACCATAGGGTTGTCATATTGCACATAGTGTTATTGTTCAAGTAGTCTTCAGACCAGGCTAGACAGCCCTCTGATCACCCTGGGGTGCAGGATGCAGTGCTTAACAGAACCAAAGGCTGGAGCCAGGTCACTAAAGACTGTACAATATACTGCGTGTTGTCAAAGGCAGCCATGATGTTGTATAGGGTCGTCAGTGTTGCAGATCCCAGGGCTGGTGTGGACTGATCTGATCTGGCTGCCAGGGACCTCCTGATGGGTTGTGACATGAGGGGGAGGGGAGGGTGGGGGGGGGTCACGCTGTTCACCGCTGACACATCCAATCAGACTCACATCATCTCAACCCTAGAGTCACAGAGGCTCTCAGTCCCTTTCAACCCTGTTTGTGTGTGTGTTTGTGTGTGTGTGTGTGTGTGTGTGTGTGTGTTTGTGTGTGTGTGTGTGTGTGTGTGTGTGTGTGCCTGCGTGTGCGTCTGTGCGTCTGTGCATGTGTGTGTATGTGTATATAATCTGCTTATGTGGGTGTGTTTGTGTGTATGTGCGTGGTGCATAAACATATAGTACGTGACCACCCGTCAAGCCCCCCTATAGCATGCTCTCCCACGCATATCGTGTTCTCACGTGGAAGTGGCCAGATGTGGGCAGACAGATTGACAGAGATAAGAGCGTGGGAATCCTTACTATAATCCCCCCCCTCCAAAAAAAGAAAACATTTACATTTTTTGTACATTTTTCACGTTTGTATTACAGGTTCATAAAGATGATGCAGGATTCAGAGTACGTGTTGTTAGAAAAGCATTCGCTTATCCTCCGTCTCTGTCATGTTCATGCAGAGCTTATCTTCCACCTGCGTCTCCCCTGGGGCGCCCAGGCTGTGTGTTGGCCCGTGTGAGGCCCTCCCTCAGCGGGGAGCCGTTCTACTTTAGGTCCAGGCTGCATCTGAGGCCCTCAGGCTGAAGCCGGAAATGAAAGCCTCCCACAGAGCTGTAAATATAATCACAAATCACATCAGCCAGACAGCATACCTCACGGGCCTACTGGAAATATCATAGCCTGCTGGTGTGTGTGTGTGTGTGTGTGTGTTTGTGCATGCATGCACCTCTGTGTCTGTGTGTGTGTGTGTGCGTGCGTGTGCCTCTCTGTCTGTGTGTCTGTGTGTGTGTGTGTGTGTGTGTGTGTGTGTGTGTGTGTGTGTGTTTGTGTGTGTGCTCCTCTGTGTGTGCGTGCGTGCGTGCACCTCTGTGTGTGTGTGTGTACACGCCTCTGTGTCTGTGTGTGTCTATGTGTGCATGTGTGCGCCTTCGTGTCTGTGTGTGTGTGTGTGTTTCCGTGTGTGCGCCTCTGTGTGTGTGTGTGTGTGTGTGTGTGTGTGCATGTGTGTGCCTTTGTGTCTGTGTGTGTGTGTGTGTTTCCGTGTGCGCCTCTGTGTGTGTGTGGGTGTGTGCATGTGTGCACCTTTATGTCTGTGTGTCTGTACGTGTGTTTCCATGTGTACACCTATGTGTGTGTGTGTGTGTGTGTGTGTGTGTGTGTGTGTGTGTGTTCGCGTGTGTGCACCTCTGTGTGTGTGCGTGTGTGTGTGTGTGTGTGTGTGTGTGTGTGCATGTGTGCGCCTTTGTGTCTGTGTATGTGTGTTTCTGTGTGTGCACCTCTGT
>NC_137674.1:30518164-30530664 GCF_963989245.1 Nansenia antarctica | reverse complement strand
CAACAAAATGTAGTTTGGCATCGAGCCAGTGCAAATAGAGTAAAAGACATGATAATGTAGATAGTGTATTACAGTGAGTATAAATACATTAATATATGTACAGTTGGTCTGTGGAGGGAGAATTCGGAGGACAGGCTCATTGTAATGTACAGAACAGTGTCAAACACACATGCATCCCGTCCTCTGATATCAGGGATGAGGGGGGGGGTTAGGGGGCTGTCAGGGTCTGGGGGGGGGGGGGGGGGGGTTAGGGGGCTGTCAGGGTCTGGGGGGGGGGGGGCGGTTTCATGACCACACAGTATGGTCAACCTGGTTGAAGGGAGTGGTTCAACCCTAACCCTAATGAAGGCTCTGTCCTAACCTTAGCCCTAACCTTAGCCCTAACCTTAACCCTGATGTTAAGGCTCTGTCCTCACCTTAGCCCTAACCTTAACCCTGATGTTAAGGCTCTGTCCTAACCTTAGCCCTAACCTTAACCCTGATGTTAAGGCTCTGTCCTCACCTTAGCCCTAACCCAGGGCTGGACTGGCCATCTGGCATACCGGGCATTTGCCCGGTGGGCCGCGGTAGTTTTGGGCCGAGCCGACCGGCAAAATAAAATAAAAATAAAAATAAAAAAATCGTTTATTTTTTTATTTTTTATTTTTTTTTACCAGCCGGCCCGGCCGAAAGCTACCATCGAACGGCCCATAAATCGAAAGCTACCATTGAACGGCCCATAAATCAGGGACAGCGGCCCATTGGTTGATTTTCTATACAGACACTGGGCTGGCCCAATCAACAGAGAGAAGGGGGTCAGGGGTCACGCACGCACGCAGCACCAGACCTCCGTCTCAGTTTCGCGGTAGTTTTGGGCCGAGCCGGCCGGCAAAATAAATTTAGTTAGCCTGGATAGTTACTAGATAGATACTAAGAGAGATGGAGCGCAAAAGCACACTAAAACGGAAGGGAGGCT
Organism: Nansenia antarctica; assembly: GCF_963989245.1. NCBI lineage: Eukaryota > Metazoa > Chordata > Actinopteri > Argentiniformes > Microstomatidae > Nansenia > Nansenia antarctica. The sequence continues at coordinate 30,529,709 of NC_137674.1, read as the reverse complement.
GAGAAAAACTTAGGGAGAAAAACAAAAAGAAACTCGAGGCAGATGCTGCCAAATGTGTAAACATTAGGGACATGTTTGCTGCACCCTCAAGTTTACCACAGCAGCAACAGCAACAGGTTGAAGAGGAGGCTGGCAGGGAGGAGCGGGAGCAGGGTACAGATACAGAGGATAGAGAGGATACAGAAGAAGCGGGGCCAAGTCAGCCTGTAACCGTTGACCCGGTAAGGAAAATATAGGTAGCTGTGTAGGGGTGTAACGGATCGCCCCCCACGGTTCGGCACGCATGTGTACCGCGGATCAATTGCAAAATGTAACCAAGTAATAATATTACTTAATATTAGTTAATATCCCTTTTAAATCACAATGTAGAGTTGCCATGAAAAGATAGACGCGACAGTTGCGTGCTTTGTTTTACTCTAAAGCGCAATGATAGGTTGATAATGGAAAAAAAAAATCTAGAACAACAAGGCTGCGTTCGTAAATTCGCTCTGGAATCTGATCACTGAGTACACTGGTCTACTTGCACTGGTACCATTGCTTACTGTATGTCGTCGTCTTTGTAGTGGTTTGGGGGAATACTACAGTTTGTCATATGACTGTACAGCACAGTATATAAGACGAGTATATAAGGCAAGTATTTTTGTGCTGGTGGGTGTGGTCCGACCGATTGGGGTGGGCCTGTCTGGGCCAAAAATGCCAGGGCCTAATTTTTGTCCCAGTCCAGCCCTGCCCTAACCTTAACCCTGATGTTAAGGCTCTGTCCTAACCTTAGCCCTAACCTTAACCCTGATGTTAAGGCTCTGTCCTAACCTTAGCCCTAACCTTAACCCTGATGTTAAGGCTCTGTCCTAACCTTAACCCTAATGTTAAGGCTCTGTCCTCACCTTAGCCCTAACCGTAACCCTGATGTTAAGGCTCTGTCCTGTGTTCTCTTCCAGGCCAATGATGGTCATCACTCAGAAGATCACCAGTCTGGCGTTTGAGCTACATGACGGTGAGACACACATTTGTTTGAGTGTGTGTGTGTGTGTGTGTGTGTGTGTCTGTGTGTGTGTGTGTGTGTGTGTGTGTGTGTGTGTCTGTCTGTCTGTCTGTCTGTCTGTCTGTCTGTCTGTCTTGTCATGTCATCAAATGAAGGCATTTCAGAAGCTCACACCACAAACAGCAGCAATAACAAAATAAAGTGACATAAAATCCATAAGAAATACATCAGAAGAAACAGTATGGATAGTGTCAACAGTCCAGTATGAATTAACACACGAATTAGCATGAATTAACATTAACTAGAATGAATTAACATGAATTAGAATGAATGAACATCTCCCCAGCCTGACTCTCACCCCCCTGATGGAGCCAGCCAGAGGAGGGGGTGGGCAGGGTTATGGCGGCAGGCAGAGAAGCCAGGACCTCCACTGCTGTATGCAGACTGGTGGAGACCAGAGACACTCTATATGGCCGCCTTTTAAATTGAAAATAGAAAATATGTACAGTGAAAACAGAAATATGCACAGTCATCATGTTTTATGTTTTTTTTGTTGCTGTGTTTTTTGTTTTTTTTACTGTAGACTGCTTGGTAAGACATTGTGGTTTTGTGGGTGTACAGTTGTGACAGTTGACTTCCAGTCCAATGAGAAGGAAGGGATGTTAGAAACAAGATTATGTAATGAGGAGTCTGAAGTGGCATTTTGCATCTCTCTCTCTTTCTCTCTCTCTCTCTCTCCCTTTCTCTGTCTCTCCCTCTCTCTCTCTCTCACTCTCTCTTTCTCTGTCTCTCTCTTTCTCTCTCTCTTTCCCCCACGCTTTGTCACATCTCTCATACTCTCTCTTTCTTTCTCTCTCTTTCTCTCTCTTTCTCCCCTCTCTTTCTCTTACTCTCTCTCTTTCTTTCTCTCACACTTTATTAGTCACATCTCTCATTCTCTCTCTCTCTTTCTCTCTCTCTCTTTCTCTCACACTTCTCTCATACTCTCTCCTCCTTACCCTGTCTCCTCCGCTGTGCTGCACCCGATCATCTACAGTCAGATATGGATGAGCATGAGAGGTCCTGGAAGTGGAGGATTACATAACCAGTAGTCCTTTGATGTCCTCCTCCCAGGAAAGCTGCAGCGTATGAAGTCCAGTCAGCAGCCAACAGGCCGTGCTCCCTCATTAACCGGAGGAGAGAGGGGAGATAGGGGAGAGATGGGAGAGATGGGGGGGGGGTGGGGGAAAGGGGAGAGAGGGGAGAGATGGGAGAGAGGGGAAGAGAGGGGGAGAGAGGGGGGAGAGAGGGGAGAGAGGGGGAGAGAGGGGAGAGAGTGGGAGAGAGGGGAGAGATGGGATGGGAGAGAGGGGAGAGAGGGGAAGAGAGGGGGAGAGAGGGGGAGAGATGGGGAGAGATGGGATGGGAGAGAGGGGAGAGAGGAGGGGAGAGAGGGATTAGATTCAACTAGTAGGCTCAAGTCTCTGAGTTGGTGAGAAAGAGTGAGGCTTATGGGAAGGAGGGGATGGAGGGGGGGGGTTGGCGGTTCCTTTCTTCTTTTTTTGATCCTCCTCTCCTGGGGTCTTCCAGGCCTGCAGGCAGTAGTTGATTTGAATGGGCAGAACAGTAACGTACAGTGGTGTTATGAAGTTTGATACTTCTGCTACTTGATGATACGTCTAGTGTGTGTGTGTGTGTGTGTGTGTGTGTGTGTGTGTGTGCGCGTGCACTTCTTGTGTTTGCGTGTGCTTTGAGTGTGTGTCTGCTTCGTGTGTCTGTGTGTCTGTGTGTGTGTGTGTGTGTGTGTGTGTGTGCGTGTGTGTGTGAGAGTATACACTTGCTGTGTACTGTATTCATTTCACCACAGGCTGAAGCCACTGATTCTCCCCAGAAGTCTTCCTCTAATGAAAAACTAAGAGCCCCCCCCCCCCCCTCTCCAGACTGTCGCATCATCTAGCGTTGGCCTCAACCTACAAAAGATATGCACATTGCAAAAAAGAGCTATAAGGATTGTTCATCATCCTGGTTATAGAGATCATACCAATTATTTATTTTTCAAAAGTCAAACTCTGAAATTTAAAGATTTGGTTAAATTCAAAACTGCACAATTCATGTTTTAAGTAACACAAAATATTATTTAAGTAACACAAAATAAGGTCCCTGGCAACTTACAAAACATTTTCATGAGCAGAGATGGGGGGTTATAATCTAAGAGGGAAATTGAATCTAAAACAACCTATTGTCCGTACAACGCTCAAAAGCAAGTGCATCTCAGTTTGTGGGGTATCCATTTGGAATGGCCTTGATGTAACAATAAAAACAAGTAATACTATTAAAATGTTTAAAAGCAAATATAAACAGGAATTCTTTGATAAATATAAGTTAGAGGAGCTTGAAAATAACGTGAACTAGTATTTTTGTAATTATTTAGTTATCTTTTGCTATAGTGGATAGGTATATTATTTTTGATATTGATAGATAATTTATTGCATAATAATATGATATTGTAAGGAAGGGGCAGGACCAGATAAGCTTTGCTTCTTTCTGTCCCTTCTCGAACAAAACCATTGTTGACTATTACTTCCATGTCTAGGAAGATATATTTTATTTAAATTTATATCTTATTTTATTTGTATTTAATTTTTTTATTTGTATTTTATTTTTTTATTTATTTTTTGTTATTTTTTGTTATTACAAATGTGTGTTTTTATGGTTGAAATGTTCGAGATAAATAAAGATCAAACCAAATCAAATCAAATCAGATTAGCTAGCGTTCGCCTCAGTTAGCTGTAGCCTCACTTCCACTAGCGTTAGGCCTCAGTTAGCCTTAGCCTCACTTCCACTAGTGTTAGCCTCAATCCCGCTAGCGTTAGCCTCAGTTAGCCTTAGCCTCACTTCCACTAGCGTTAGCCTCAGTTAGCCTTAGCCTCACATCCACTAGCGTTAGCCTCAGTTAGCCTTAGCCTCACTTCCACTAGCGTTAGCCTCAGTTAGCCTTAGCCTCACTTCCAGAGACATCCCTGCTGAGGCGTTCAGAAAGTGTAATCACCGGGTTTCACCGGTACATATTTTTTTATTTTTACATTTTGGGCATTTAGCAGACGCCTTTTATCCAAAGCGACTTACAACAAATACATTTGACTAAGCAAGTGAATCGCGTAGGCACAAATCACGACTCAGCGTTTCTGCTGTGAGCACACAACAGTGTTAGGAGAAAGAGAGCTTTAAGGGGGGCTTTAACCAAGGCCCGGAGTTTGTTCCTGCTCAGATCCATTATGATCAGGGAAAACTCCTGGCCTTGGATATGACTTAGATCATACCAGCTTGTGTTCTGTGTCTACCTGCAGAGCAGTGATGATGTCATGTCACAAGCCCCTCCCCCCTGCTGCAGGGGGTTTCAATGGATAGACACAGGTGTGACCTCTGACCCTGCCTCTCACCCTGACCAGGGCTGTGTTCCAACATGCGGTTCTTGCTCTCTATCTAGGGTGTAGACCAAGCACGGATGTGCTGTACATGACAGCCCATGACCTCCAACCCCACGTCAGTTTTGACTGGTCACTCTCTCACTCTCGATCGATCTCTCTCTCACATACAACACACACACACACACACACACACACACACACACACACACACTGGATACATACCTACAAAATATGACACAACTCTAACTGAGTGTGTGTGTGTGTGTGTGTGTGTGTGTGTGTGTGTGTGTGTGTGTGTGTGTGTGCGTGTGCGTGCGTGTGTGTGTGTGTGTGCGTGCGCGTGTGTGTTCCCCCCCCAGGCCTGGTGAAGAGGGACGATCAGCTGACCCCCAGTCAGAGATACATGGCTGTCAGGTATGTTCCTCAGGTATGTTCTTACCCTCCTGGGTGGACTAGAGTCAGCTGAGGCACAACCCTCAGGAAAGCTACCACTAGTTAGCCATTACCACAACATGGGGAAAGCTTCCATTTTCTTTACCTCTCTCTCTCCCTCTCTGTCTCACTGTCTCACTGTCTCTCTGTCTCTCTCTCTCTCTCTCTCTCTCTCTCTCTCTCTCTCTCTCTCTCTCTCTCTGTCTCTCTCTCTCTCTGTGTGTGTGTGTCTCTCTCTCTCTGTCTCTCTCTCTCTCTCTCCCTCTGTATCTCTCTTTCCGAGTCTCTGACTCCCTCTGTATCTCTCTCTCTCTACCTCTCTCTCTCTCTCTATCTCACTGTCTCACTGTCTCTCTCTCTTTCTCTCTCTCTGTGTGTGTGTCTTTCTATCTCTGTCTCTCTCTGTCTCTCTCTCTTTCTCTGTCTCTCTCTGTCTCTCTCTCTCTCTCTCTCTGGCTCTAGTACACATGGTAGGTAGGTGAGAATCTTGAATGATTGGTTGCGAGGGAATAATCCGGAATCCTAAAGGAAGAGGGTGGAGATGAGAGGTTTCCTCTGGAGGACAGCGCTGTTCTCTGGCACTGTCCCACGCTTCATTTCCTCTTTCATTAACTGACCCCAGAACAGACTGTTCTCCCTATCAACAACAATTACAAAACGCTTAGGACTTAAAAACCGCTCCAGGTGCTGCGCGCACATGCGCGCATACACACACACAAAGACGCACGCACACATGCACACTACACACACACACACAGACGCGTGCATGGGCGCACACACACGCACGGATGCGCGCGCACACCACACACACACACACACACACAGCACGCACGCACACATGCACACTCACCACACACACACACACACACACACACACACACACACACACACACACACACTTACACACACAACACACACAGTCACAGGGGCTGTGAGTAGTTTGTTTTCCCTACACCGAAGGATTCCCTGCCATCGCCCGGCAACCGCACGTCCACCACACCGCACCATGTGACCAGTGAGTGAAGACAGGAAGCTGTCACAGAGCAGGGAGAGGTTGCGCAACGAGCTGGCTGAGAGGAGAGGAGGAGGGAGAGGAGGAGGAGGAGGAGGGGAGGAGGGAAGGAGGAGGGAAAGGAAAAGGAAACACTCAGCAGAAAACATTACGAGTGAAATTAATTAGTTACTCTGTAATCACACAGCATGTGGCTCGCATGAGCGTCACCACGACACGCTGAGGGAGAATGCATAGCGATGGTTGCCGTGTCTGCGGTACAGTCCCTGGGGTGATTTTTCATTTGTGCCAAGTCATCCTGGAGGAGAACACAGAGCGATGGTATGATACATCGGGAGTAAAAAAACACAAAATTCATTCAGGGATTATAATATACGGTATTTTTTCCTCCCATATTATTCCGATTGGTGAATATACTGTCGCTGACTCGATCATTTCATAGGTTAGAACCCTCCAGATATAACTGTATAACACTGCCATTGGCAGTCACAGTGCTATCAGAGATTATTACGCCTTATCCGTTAGGCCCACGTGGTCTCTCCTGGGACCCCTGGCCCAGAGGCGGGGTCTGGACTGGCCGTTAGGTCACGGGGGACGAGGAGGTCTCTTTGGCAGGGAGATGCTGTTCTTTCTTTCCTTTTATGCTCAGTCTTTCCTCTGTCTATCTCTATGTATTTCACTCGCTCTCTTTCTCTCTCTATCTTTCTCTACCTATCTCTCTCTCTCTCTCTCTCTCTCTTTCTATCTCTCTCTATCGCTCTTTCTATTTCACTCGCTCTCTTTCTCTCTCTATCTCTACTATCTCTCTCTCTCTCTTTCTTTCTCTCTCTCTCTCTCTCTCTCAGCTAGTGCAACAAAGCCTTTTAACAAAAGCGTTCCTGTGAGAGAGTGAACCCCTCTACTCCTCCCTGTGTACAGAGGTGGGTGTGCCGGTGAGGGGGAGGTCTGGAGGGTGAGGGGGGAGGTCTGGGGGGGTGAGGGGGGAGGTCTGGAGGGTGAGGGGGGAGGTCTGGAGGGGTGAGGGGGGAGGTCTGGGGGGGTGAGGGGGAGGGCTGGGGGGGTGAGGGGGAGGTCTGGAGGGGAGGGGGAGGTCTGGGAGGGAGGGGGAGGTCTGGAGGGTGAGGGGGGAGGTCTGGGGGGGTGAGGGGGGAGGTCTGGAGGGTGAGGGGGGAGGTCTGGGGGGGAGGGGGGAGGTCTGGGGGGAGAGGCTGGGCGTGCCGCTCCTCTGTGATGTGCGTGCTGTGACCTCCTCCATGCCTGCGCCCCGGGGTGTTGTGACTCCGAGTCAGAGTCCTGTTTGTTGACATTATTGGTCGAGTCGTTCCTCCCTCCCCCCTCCCTCCTCCTCCCTCCTTCCCCTCCCTCCTCCCTCCTACCTCCTCCCTCCTCCCTCCTCCTTCCTCCCCACAGGCTGTGCTCTGATTGGTCCACTCGCTTCTGCTGTTCACCAGCTGCCTGTTTCTCTTTCTTTTATCTGTTTTGTTTGTGTGTGTGTGTGTGTGTGTGTGTGTGCCTACGTGCGTGCCTGCGTGGCTGCCTGCGCATGTGTGTGCCTGTGTGTGTGTGTGTATACGTGTGTGTGTGTGTGTGTGTGTGTGTGTGTGTGTGCTCTCTCAGGAAGATGCCCAGCCTGCTGGAGTACCTGAGCTCCAAACTGTAACTTCAAGGGCATCCTGGCGGGCCCCACCTGCTCATACAACCACTACATAGCCTTCATCGAGGGCACGGCCTACCAGCCCCGCGCCCTGCCCACTACCCCACCTGGAGGCCAACGGAAAGGAGAACGGGAAATACAAGCAGAGCGAACCGTCGCCCAAGGTACCAGAACCCCAAACCCAGCCTGTCTGTGACTGTGTCTTTATCCAAGGTTCTCCATAGGTTCGAGTCGCTGATGTATGTTATGTTATGTTATGCATTGTTATTGGATAGAGACGGATAGCGAAGAGAGACAGGAAAGAGAGAGAGAGAGAGAGAGAGAGAGAGAGAGACAGAGAGAGACAGAGAGAGAGACAGAGAAGAGACGACAGAGAGAGAGAGAGAGAGAGAGAGAGAGAGAGAGAGAGAGATACAGAGGGAGTCAGAGACTCGGAAGAGAGATACAGAGGGAGAGAGAGAGAGAGACAGAGAGAGAGAGACACACACACAGAGAGAGAGAGAGAGAGAGAGAGAGACAGAGAGACAGTGAGACAGTGAGACAGAGAGGGAGAGAGAGAAGAGACGATTGGGACTTTGTTTAATCACTTCTATGACGATGATACGCGCTGCTGACTCTATGCTATAGCTCCCTCTGCTGGTTGGAATGAGTAACGCACGGTCCTCTGTTTTCCTGTCTGCTTCAGATGTTGAACTTCGTCAACATTCATGATTGTCAACCGTTAATCCCTTTTTACGTCGAACGGAAGCTCAAACTTATTGCCTTATTTGACAAAAAGACGACACAGTCTTTTCTGTAAGTGTTAGTGATATATTCTTTTCACACCCCAGTGAAATGTATTCAGCGAGAGGCTGAAGCGGGAAGTTAAGTCAGTCCTGCGTCAGCGTTTCCCCTCTAACACCCTGCTCCCGCTTGCCAGTCGGCGCTGAGGAGCCGAGAGCTCAGCTCGGCATGCTAATGAAACGGCTTATTTCATACTCAACAATAATAACTCACTTTGAACCCCCCCCCCCCCCCCCCCCCCCCCCTTCTCCGAAAGGAATGGTTCTTTCATTCCCGGGTAAAACACCCAATTGTTCTGTTTATATAGAAGGAGATAATACTTTTATTGATCCCCGAGGGGAAATAATATACTGTATATTCAAGCGATGATTAAACGCCTCCTTACTCTGTAAACGCTAATTGTTTATGTCTTTAATTTGTGGCGTCCTTTGCTCGGCTACTGCAGTTTTACTGCGAGTCAATTAGCCTCCAGGAGGCTATTCCACGAACGTTGATTAGTATATCGGCGATAAAAATAAATCCTGCGATCAGGCAACTCGGGATTGGAATTCAAGTCTCAGGTGATTCCTCGAACGAGGATCAGGCTTGTGTCATGAGTGTTCACAGAACACCGGCTTAGAAATCCTCGACATGGGCGCGTGCACGCAGACATAAAGAGCCCCGAAGAGTCGATCTGTCGAAATGAAGATACTCCACTCTGCAGGGGTCCTACTTTTGCGCAGCATTCCGACTTATTGATCTTTATGAAGACCGAAAAATAAGATGTAAAATAGTGCAATACTGCCGCAATTAACAAGGCGAGGGAAATGGTTTGGCAAGAAATTGCTGACCGATTAAATGCGTAGGTCATACTAGCCCAGTTATTGTTATATGTTCATATTTTAATAAATGAATATTTACTACTGTGGTGATATGAGCAGCAGGCTACAACCTGTCATATCGTCACAATGGCATAGTGGTATCGACCACTGCCATAGTATTTATTCGTCATTTTAAGACGGTGGTTCAAATCCCTCTTCTGACACACTTTTTACTGCATTTCGTTGTCTGAATCTAATCTAAAATCTCATCTAAAAAAGTATGTAGGCTATAAAATGATGGTGCAGGCTAATTTAGAAGAACTGACACGATTACAATGATGTTTGAAGCCTTTCTGAGTAGTAAATTATGTTCTTCTAACTGGACCCTGGATTTGGCATAGATAATTTTTTCTTATGATTGCTGATGGATAGATGATTCACTTATACAGATATATCTATTGTAAATCGATTTGCATGAAAACTTCACTTAAATCAAGTCTCGAACTCGCAACCTTTGGAACTCTAGCTGGCTGCCTTAACCCCTGCGCCAGCCATACCGCTGTGACGACAGCAATGCAAGTTGATAGACATACCTATTTATCTATCGATCTATCTATCTATCTATCACACTTTCAAAATATCAAGTTATCTATCACACAATCAAACTATCTATCTATCGATCGATCACACTTTCAAAATATCAAATTATCTATCTATCACACAGTCAAACTATCTATCTATCTATCTCGTAAAAAGTGGGAACTAATATTTCCTAAAAGACACTTGACGGAACTGTCGTTCGGGATATAGTTTCCGCCTGTGAGACAATTTTGACGCACGTATTACCTAAACCAACCTCTAAACCTGCGACCAGAATTACTCAGAAGGATTGGTTGCATAGCAACCAAGCAGCGAATTATTTGAGCCACATTGATGGAACCGAACGCAAGATGAAGTTATCTCCGTTTAGAATATTATCGGCGATTAGAAGATAATCTCGCTTAGTGGAACAGGCCCCTGCTGAGGGATGCAGGGCTGTTTGGTGGGATTCCTCATAAACATGTCTTGTTTACTATTGCAGTTCACATTTTGTTTGTTGTTGTTGTTGTTACTGTTGTTTACGTTTATTTTTATTTGTGTGTTTTTTTATTATTTATTTTTTTAAGTCATCAGTTCGCTGCCTCTTAGCCTTGTCCAATTAATTAGTTAGTGTCGTTGTTCTTTCTGTGGAACCACAGGAGAAATATCTGAATGCTTAAGCCTTTTATTATTATGGTAATAATGAGATCGGAAGTCTAGTGTTTGCAATGCCCAGAGTCTGAAATTCACGAGTGCAGAGTGTATATGTTACGGTACATGTGGGAATACGGTACATGTGGGAAAAACTAGGGTTAGGGTTAGGTGCTAGGGTGACTTGGTACATGCTGGCATGTCTAACCCTAACCTTAACCCTACCCCTAATCCTAACCCTAACCCTAACCGTAGCACCCTAGCACCTAACCCTAACCCTAGTTTTCCCACATGTACCGTATTCCCACATGTACCGTAACATATAGACAGGTAGTCACCCCCATAAGGTCATGCTGACCATGAATAAATTCTGACCTTTGGATGTTTATCAGGCTCTTTTTTTAATAGCGTAATCAAAGCAGAGATAAAGGAATGTTGATTCACATGGAAATTGCAGTTTTCTGGTAAACACAAGTAGGAATTTCCACTATGTTAAGGGTCCACAAAGTACCGTTAGTCTAGACTCTATTTAGAGGTCTGTGGTCTATATGATACGTTCTATAGGATGTGGATCGATTTCATCATTGTGATCTCCGTTCTAATATACTGATATGCTCCAGGATTAGTGAAACCTGAACAGGACAGGAAGTTTGGATTTTGGATTAAACCTCTGAACTCTGCTATCCCCCCCCCCAACGCACACCCCCGGCAGAAGGACGTGATCTCCAAGCTGTGCACGTGTGCCGTGTCCCTGGGAGTGTTCCTGAGCGTGAGCAGGTGGATCCCCGTGGAGCGCTCCATCGAGGTGGGCTTCGTGGCCTCCACGCCGTTCTACCTGCAGGTCCTCTACCTCTACCTGTCCATGCTCGCCACGCGGCCAAAGTACTACTTCATCTGGACGCTCTGTGAGTGCTGGCTCCTCCTCGTTAAAAAAAAGAACATTTTTACTCAAAACTCTTTGTTTTGTATATATATTTCCCATCAGCCTATCATTTGATGTGCTGTCCTGAAATGTAATGACTTTGTGCGTAGAAACGTTAGACAATCCTAGTTAGTGAGCTAGTTGTGATTTCCTGGAAGAGTCTCATAGTGATTGTGTCAAAAATGCATTGTCATGACACGTCGTTCCAGGAAGTAAATCTGACAGTGAGTTGCTATGACGACGATGGTAGGCTGACTGATGATGATGATTGGAGTCAAATGTTTTCTGAACCCATCTTCAATTGTCAAGTCCTCAGTGGTTTT
>NC_137674.1:30500664-30515664 GCF_963989245.1 Nansenia antarctica | reverse complement strand
AGACAGACAGGAGGTCAGACAGACAGGAGGTCAGACAGACATGGGGGTCAGACAGACATGGGGGTCAAACAGACAGGTCAAACAGACAGGAGGTCAAACAGACAGGAGGTCAGACAGACAGACAGCTCTGCTGTGGGACTACAGCAGTATTATATGATTATATAACAGTAGTGTTATATTATATGATATTATATGACAGTAGTGTTATATTATATTATGTATTATTATATGACAGTAGTGTTATATTATATTATATTATGTATTAGACAGTAGTGTTATATTATATTATATAACGGTAGTGTTGGTAGGACCGAGGCCTCCTCGCTGGGCTGTGGTGAGGCAGAGACAGCTCAGTAACGACGTCTGTCAGAGTTCATCGCTTCTGTCCATGTAGGCCAGGAAACTGGGTCAGGCCACTTCCTGCCAGGAGTGTGTTGCCGGCCTAATGGTGCAGCAGGCAGGTTTAAACTCTGCTGCCTTCATCTGTGTTGACGTTGTTTCCCTGCGCTTCATTGCTTTGATTTTCCTCTAGATTTAAAAAATATATAGATATTTACTGTTTTGGTCTTTTTTTTCTTTCCTTCTCCAGCCTCCACATTCAGACGTTCTACTTGTTGTTGTTTTTTTACGATTCTGGGTGTTTCTCTATTTTTTTATATTTTTGAATCTTTGCCCTCGACCTAAAATTTCAAGATCAAATATCTTTGCCCTCGATCAAAAGTCATGAACTTTTCCTAGATACAGTATGTGCGTTCTACCACCCAGTATCCTTACATCTTCAAAATCACATCAGGATAAGCTAAGATAAAGCTATTTTGCAGTTTCCTCTGTGTAGGAAGCAGGATTATTTACAAGCGGCCAACTAGTGGTCGTTGTGTGTAAATAGCAGCGTAGCATTGTAAAGAGGGTGAGGCGGCTCTTTTAGTAGGAAAAAACGTCTGTTCTAATGTTAAGAACAACGTAGCACATCCTGTATGTGATGTGTCAACTCCATGTTAAAACTAGGGGCAAGAGGTAGAGCCGGCGTCTAATGATCGCAAGGTCGGCAGATCGGTGGTTCGAACCCCGGCTGGCCACATGTCGAGGTGTCCTTGGGCAAGACACCGAACTCCAAATTGCTTCCATTGAGCGTGTGAATGTGTGCGTGAATGGGTTAATGAGAGGCCATTATGAAGCGCTTTGGAATAAGGCGCTATGTAAGTGCAGTCCATATATAAGTCAGTCCATTTATAAGTCAGTCCATTTATAAGTCAGTCCATATATAAGTCAGTCCATATATAAGTCAGTCCATTTATAAGTCAGTCCATATATAAGTCAGTCCATATATAAGTCAGTCCATTTATAAGTCAGTCCAGTTAGTATATAATGAACAATGTGATTCTGTCCTCCAGATCAGACACAACATCAGGCCGCACTTCCAGGGCTCGGCCACTCACAGGATGGTCTATGATGTCATCACGTGGGCGGGGACTCAGATAGCCATCTGCTACACAGTGGTTCCCTTCGTCGTGCTGGCCGTGGGGCCGTCACTCAAGTTCTACAGGTGAGTCCTATTGGCTGATGTGTTGTTCTACGGGTGAGTCCCATTGGCCGATGTGTTGCAGTTCAAAAACAACACAACTTTATTAACACGTGTGGGACCGTAAACGACACAAAGGCGGAATTTTCTAAAGTCATTCCTCGGATTCTACAGTGTGTTTCCTCTCCTTTCTTCCTCATCCTCTTTCTCCCCTCTTCCTCATCCTCTTCCTCATCATCTTCCTCCTGCCCATCCTCATCATCTTCCTCATCCTCATCCTCATCCTATTCCACATCCACACCCTCATCCTCCTCCTCCTCATCATCTTCCTCTTCCTCATCCTCATCCTCTTCCTCTTCCTCATCCTCCTCCTCATCCTCATCATCTGCCTCTTCCTCATCATCTTCCTCTTCCTCATCTACACCCTCATCCAACCCCCATCTTCATCCTCTTCCTCATCCTCCTCTTCCTCATCCTCTTCCTCATCCTCCTCCACATCCTCATCCTCATCCTCACGGGAGGTAAAGGGAATACCCATTCCCATGGACGTTCCTAGAACACACAGACTGCCATGTTCCAACCCCTCCCCCCCCCCCCACCCACCCATGATGATAACGATTATGACATACAGTACGTAGAGTTCAGATTAGCCCCTTTCCCACGGTCCCCCATCCCGGTGGCTCCTCTTTACCCTCCTGGCCGTTAACGAGGCAGCTTAACGACCAGGGGGACGTGGGAGGATTCACGGCCAGGAGGGGAAGGGTGGCTTCTAACACCGCTGTGGAATCCAGCCCAGTCCACGGCGTCATCTGAGGAGGGTGTGTTGTTGAATCAGCCCCGCCAGAGGAGAGAGAGTGAAACAGTCTCATTAAACCCGCAGGGAATTAGAGGTCTGGCTCACTGCTGGAATGTCAGGGTGTTAGTGTGTGTGTGTATTAGTGTGTGTGTGTGTGTGTGTATTAGTGTGTGTGTGTGTGTGTGTGTGTGTGTGTGAGCGTGCGTGCGAGTGTGTGTGTGTGTGTGTGTGTGTGTGTGTGTGTGTGTGTGTGTGTCCGTGGGTGTGCGTGGGTGTGTGTGTGTATGTGTGCATGTATACGTGTGATCACTATGGACTCTGTTAATCCTATAATAATAAACGACACTGTGCAGGCCAGAACATGCGGCCCGGATTAACAGCGACATCGTCAGGACTTTTGGTCCAGTTTAGCTCCGGCAGGGGTCGACTGTGAACACGACGTGAAGTTATGTGTTTGATATTGTTGTAGTTTTATAGAAAACATGCTGAGAATTGAAATCTGTCTCTCTACATTCTGGGAAATGGAGCAATCATGGAGCACACCCCCCCCCCTTTTCCTTCCTGGACAGAGGTGCCAATTCTGTGGCGCAGTTAACTGCCTGTTAACTGCCAATAACTTGTGGGGCAGATTTGTATGATATGATTGGTTCTCAAGAATAGTGAATCTCATGACCAAGGAAGCTTCTAGAAATATGTGTCCCGCTTTTTTGACTCTGCTACTTTCTCTCTGAGCACATGTACTTTGCTTAATAAAAGGCCTCATTTGAGCCAACTGATTTAAGCTCTTTGTGCTTTTATATTACTGCTAAATCTACTAAGAATCAATTAGATCCACAACAATATCCCAGCGTTCTCAGCACCGCCGTTCACCTGCAGTTCACCTCCAGCTCTCTCACGGGAGGTGTGTGAGATGTGAATGAACAGATGAAATCCCCCCCTGAGGGTTCGCCCTCCGTCTCATTGACGAGCTGGTTTATTTAATCACTCATAACCACAGTGAGGTTCACCAAGGTTCAGGCAGGCCCTGGCAGGAAGCTGAAAGCTTGAAGTTATGCCCCCCCCCCCCCCCCAGGTGTATTATTTGTATTTAATGTTTGTTTGATCTCAAGCGGGGAGCCGGATCAGAGCGGAGCCATCCATTTAGACCAAACCTAACGTGTTCGTTCAACTATGATCATGTTAACAACTTCAGTGTCCTGACTTGGACTGTTCTCCCTGACCCTTGTCCTGCATGTTCTCTCCCACAGAGTGAGGGGAGTGGAGGACAGAGAGTCCCTAGACCTCTCCCTCCCCCTCTCTCTCCCCCCCCTTTCTCTCTCCCTCTCCCTCTCTCCCCACCTCTCTCTCTCTCCCGCTCCCTCTCTCTCCCTCTCTCTTTTCGTCTCCCTCCCTATCTCTCTCCCCCCCCCCTCCCCTGTCCTACGGTGTTATGATGTACAGTAGAAAGGTGGAGGTTCCAGGAGGTCAGACAGACAGGAGGTCTGACAGACAGGCGGTCAGACAGACAGGCGGTACCCTGTCCCTCAGGTCCTGGTACTTCTTGACCCCTTGTCTCCCCTGTCTCCCCAGGTCCTGGTACTTCTGCATCCACATCGCCTGCCTGCTGCTGGTCCTGGCGCTGCCTGTGAAGCCTCGCCACCTGCGGGCCAAGGAGGCCGGGGGCCAGGGGGACCCCCACAACCTCTCCCCCACCACAGACAACAACTGCAACCAGAAACACAAGGCCACATGAGGCTCTCTCTCAGCGCAGGCCTCAGCTCAGCAGCACCACACACAGACCACACGCGGAGGGGACAGACGCTGCTGGGACACTGACCACGGTGCAGCAGACACCCACGCTTTTACCTTCCAGGAACCAACCTACCAACCTACCAACCTACCAACCTACCAAAAACACAGGACAGGACACACACACACACACACACACACACACAGTGTCAACAAACCCGTCAAACCTTCCAGTAGCAAGGAACCCGACTGGACGAGAGGAGAAGCGATCATTCCGAGAGGAATAGACGGAATGAGAGAGGGAGGGAGGGAGGGAGGGAGGGAGGGAGGGAGGAGAGAGAGAGAGAGAGAGAGAGAGAGAGAGAGAGAGAGAGAGAGAGAGAGAGAGAGAGAGAGAGAGAGAGAGAGAGAGAGAGAGAGAGAGAGAGAGAGAGAGAGAGAGAGAGAGAGAGAGAGAGAGAGAGAGAGAGAGAGAGAGAGAGAGAGAGAGAGAGAGAGAGAGAGAGAGAGAGAGAGAGAGAGAGAGAGAGAGAGAGAGAGAGGCCTGTACGTGACTAGGATCTAACCAGTGATCATAATTACATCAGGCAGGCGGGAACAGTGCGACGGAGTGCAGAGGAATGCAAACTGACTTTGAAGTTGCCTTAAACCCTCTGTGTAGTAGCAGGCTAGGCGGCTAAGGCACAGGTACTGCAGGGTTGTGGACGGCTGTGGAACGGAGCTCTCATCTGACTGCATGGGAGAATGACACCGCTGCAGTTTCACCACCAGATGGCGCTATAGAAACAGGCAGTGCAGACGGAGGTATCTAGACGGTTTTTGTCATTGTCTGAAGACCTCTTCTAGGAAAGAGGCGTAACAGGAACAACATCTGTGTGTGTGCGTTAAAAAAAGAAAAAAAAAGAAAAGAAATATAACCTTTTTTTCTGTCAGCTGCCAATTTCAAACAGGCCTTAGGATCCCCATAACATGGTTTGATGTCCGTTGTCTGTTGTTGAGGAGGAGTTTTTTTTTTTCCATCTGCTTTTCATATCTGCTGCTCTTTTGTAAATGATGCTGGTTCTCTGCTCAAGGGGGTGCGTGTGTGGGTATTCACGGTGATTTGTATTTAGTTGTGTTGTTTGTTTTTTTTCTTCACATGGGGGTTGATTTAGTGTGTTTTTAGTTTTTTAAATTTTTTACAGACTGTAGGTTTCCGCTTGGCTCAAATGTTTTTGCCTACCTCTGAAATATCAATAATCACATGATCAATACAGTTAAATAGGCAGCCATCATTTGATTATATGGATATGTGTAAAGTGTCTGAGAGTATTTCTATTGTTTTCTGTGCAGACCAGAATCCTACACGATAGCTATTCTTTTTTATAAAGTTTCTAAATTAATTGCAACAAAATTGCGTTGTAGCCATACTGCGTTGTAGCCAAATTGCGTTGTAGCCATACTGTGCCACTCAGGATACAGATTCTCAAACTATGAATACTATATTTATTCCAATAAATAAATACTTTCTCACTCGTACACATAGAATACCAAATGAAGATACATTTCAGATGTATGAATTCACCTGTAATACTGTAGCATCAACAGGTGGAGCAATATCCATTTGTCTCTGGGGAAACCTGCCGTATGTAATAATGGTCTATTAGCTTTGGGTGTATGTGACATCATTTGTATGGAATTGTTCGACATACATTAACTCATTTGCCCTCTTGTTTTGCTAATTGAGTAGGTTCCCGACACTGTACTGTTCATTTAAAAGGTGGCATTACTGATGGCTGCCTTTGGGACAAGACTGTGGTTCCCATCCCTTGTTTTGTACTGTGAGTGACCCACCCTAAAGCCTTTTGACTGATCCTACGACCCAAATATATATCTATCTATCTCCAGCCTGGTCATAGGCTTGAGCTGTACTCCGGAGTACTCTCCCTGATCCAATATCTGTGGAAACTCCTGTGTGAAAAGGTTCTGTTGGGTCTGTCACCAAGTCTACCATAAGATGGGTGTTTTACTGTGTGCAGAGAACAGCACACAACCTCTAAGCGTGACCCACGGCGAACAGCGCCCCCTGGGGGACGTTAACGTGGGACGGGACATGTACACGACTCACACAACGACACCACCGTTGGGGCTTTGTCATGTCATCTGTTTAGTTTTTCAACAATCTTCCTTTTTATTATAAATTTTTTTGTATTCTTTCTTTTTTTTTGCACAGATGCTAAAGTGTTTGGCTGCACAGTTGTTAAGCACACTTGGGTTGGCAGCAGAGGAAGTCGAGCAGAACCGTAGCAAGGCCCGGGGTGGGTAGCGAGGCGGCCATTTTGGGGACGGGGACGGGGACGGCATTATTTTGTTATATTAGTAACACAACCCAGCAGCACTCACATTTTACTACTGTGTGTAATCCTCTCCTTCATATGGTTTCCTAACATGTGCATATTCCTGCCATAAATGTGTGTATTTCTGTGATTCTTTGATGTTCAAGTGGTCTGTACTCTGTAGGTACACTGTATTTGTAGCCAGGACTGGAGGGGCCTGAGTAAAGGAAAGGGATGTCATCTCTACCGACATGGCGACATGGTTTTGCACTGCATGGCCCCCACATCCCCAAACCAGCAGATCAATGCAAACTAACTACTCCACAAAATGTCCCAAAGTGCCAAATCATAAATGGCGCATATATGTTATTGTATGTGTGTGTAGAAGAAACATAATGGTTATTTTTGTGTCAAGAAGGAAAACCTATGGAAAGATTTGTATAACAGTACTTTGAAGAAAAAAAAAATCTGATTTATGTCGTCAAATAAAGAGAAATTATTTTTAAACACTAATACAAGAGATTTGAAAAAGAAACGAGAGTTCTCTCTCTATTGTTTTTTGTTTGCACTTCAGGTAGGAATGTGTGTGCGCGGTGCTAGATGGGGAGATGGGGAGAAGAGGCCAGAGATGATGGAAGGGGAGGGAGGGGTCAGGAGAATCCCAACAGGGGGTCGAGATTCAGAACGAGGAGAGGAATCTGTCGTCCTTGTGAGGCGATGGAGGGGGAATGATGACAGTTGGATGATGACTTGTTCACTAGTATTAACCGTGTGTGTGTGTGTGTGTGTGTGAGAGAGAGTGTGTGTGTGTGTGTGTGTGTGTGTGCACGCGGCGCGCGTGTGTGTGAGAGTGAGCGAGTAAGTGAGTAAGCGAGCGTGTCTGACCCTGTGTCTCACTCAAGCCTACAGTAATTCACCCTATATAGATGAACTGAGCTGGGCTATGCTAGGCAAGCCTGTGTAAAGCCCAGTATGGTTGGGGTCTGTAGTCAGTTGTAATCAGTTTCCCTCCTGTCAAGATATTGAATCCAATTGGGAATATTTGACCATAAACCCTCTGCCTCTATTTAGTCCATGTGCTCACAGCTACCCTGGAAATCCACTACTGTTCCTCTCTCTCCCTCTTTCTGTCTCTCCCTCATCTCTCTCTCTACCTCCCCCCTCTCTCTAACCATCTCTTGCCTTCTCTCCCTCCCTCCTTACCTCTTAAATCATCAAATTACTGGCATTTGATTGCCCTACATGGACACTTTGGTCAACACTGTGAATAATGAGTCACATCTATACATGAAGGTAACTAATGCTTTATTTGTAACACTCGGTGGCTGTTGGGGTGTCTTGTTTCAATGTTTTATTCACAATGGAGTATGCTATTGTATATTTCTTGACAGTTGCCACTGATTAAACCGCCTGATTAAAAATAGTACACTGTTCACTTTGCAGTGATTCCTTCTCAGTTTGCTGAATTATTCCCACGACTCCCGCCCACCATAATAATATTAGAGCTCTTCTACAAAGTTGCAAAAACAAAATGCAACAACTTTTCTGGATCAATGACTTGGATGTTGAGTCGACACAATAACATGGAACTCTGACTCTAAATAACTGGGCAGCGAACACTGTCAGCTGACCGCTTACTATCTGCAAAACTCAGGCATGAAAATGGGTCGGGGTGAAAAAGGTGAGAAGGATACGAGATCCGGAACCTGCTAGGCGGTCGGCGGAAAGTTTTTTTTGTGGAAAAATTAGCTTCCATGTGCTCATATCTGATTTATTTTAGATTTACTTTAGTGGTGGTCACATGCAGAATTACAAGATTGCAAAAAATAAAAAAAATACAAGTATGAATGTAGGTCACCTATTTTGGATTCAAAACGGCGAATTTCGCCGAAAGGTGAGCGATTATCATGCCTTTAAGTCTTTTCTGTGAGCCAACTTCTCCCACGAGCCGCCCCCCCCTCCCTCCCTGTAGCTGGAGGCGGAGTTCTGAACGCTACTCAAATGTTGACAGCTGATTAGCTGCACTTTCTACTACGAGATGACTTGAGAACTTGGGGAAATCCTGTTAACAGTGACCATATTCACACCATTCAACCGAAAGCCACCCCTCTTCGTCGCCAGGACGTCGTGAACTGTGCGTGTGGGTGGTCTTCGTAAAGGTAAGGTCACAAGTCTCGTAGTAACGTAGTGAATGTTTCATGGGAGGAAGGTTACTAGGAGCTAGCTACTGTAGCTAACGGGATGTTTGGCCAGCGTGCTGCTTCCGTCTTGTCTTGTCTGTCTGTCTGTCTTGTCTTAAACTGCCAGTTAAAGCCGGCTGTTGAATTAGGCGACACTTTAATCGAGACTTATTGGGGCTAATCGGGTTAATAGAAAGTAAACGACAACAAGAGGCTGTCACCCACCACCTGTTGAAAAGGGAGAGTGGGTTTTGTGACCAGGGTTTGCGTTCGTCAATTTGCTCTGAGAGCGCCGGAGCGCACACTGGGGGTCAACGTCACGAAGGGGTCAAGTCATTTGATTGGACGAGAAGCATCCCGTGAGTGTTGATCAGATTGACCAGAGCGTGTTTACAAACGCACCCCAGGTGTGTTTGCGGGTCTCTTTGTTGTCCCCTCCTCAAAGTGACAGATGTCGCCCAACCCGCGACTGTCACGTCCTCAGCTCGCTGTGTCTATTGTGCTTTGCGTGTCATAGATATAATGTTGTGTAAAACAAGCTTATGAATAAGACATATTATGCACACAGACATACGTTAGCCATTCATGCATTAGGAAGTATACAGTGTACAGTAACGAGTGCTTGAACGACACGAGTCACGACCATATTATGATTCAGTCACTGCAGCCATGATTCATTTATTGAGCCAGAGGAATTATGTGTCCTGAGTCTGTCTGTCTGCCACCTTGTTGTGACCAACATAGGCCGTTTGGAAATCTACCCTCAGCAGTTTCACACAGCCTGGCAGTCTGAGTCTGTCTGTGAGCTGACTGTTAGAGATCTTATCCTCTGCTAGAGTCGGTCTGTCTGCTTCCTACAGGGGCCAACTGAAAACCAGGCTGGTTGATTGATTGAATTTCATAGGGGGGAGAGAGGGAGACAGACAGAGAGAGAGAGACAGAGACAGAGACAGAGAGAGAGAGAGAGAGAGGGAGCAAGTGAAAGATAAGGGTAGAGAAAGAGAGAGAGAGAGAGAGAGAGAGAGAGAGAGGAAGAGAGAGAGAGAGAGAGGGAGGGGGAGAGAGAGGGAGAGAGGGAGGGGGGGTAGAGTAAAAGATAGATAGACAGACAGAGAGGGAGAGAGAGGGAGGGAGGGGGGTAGAGTAAAAGATAGATAGACAGACAGACAGAGAGGGAGAGAGAGAGGGGTAGAGAAAAAGTGAGAAGTAGAGGAAGATAAAACAGTGAGATTCAGTGGTCTTGTACAGACCTAGTTTACACATCGATGCTGATGTTGTTGAAACACTGGTCTTCCTGCCAAGAGAGAAAGGATGGATTAATCACAAACTAACCACAGGCTCATCATTAGGCCTATCCCCGTGCACCTAGATCCACCTGTTGGTTTAAAATGATTATTTATTATAGAAGGATAACTCGTGTAATGCGTTAATCATTACCCTGACATCAGAAGCCCCTGTCCCCATTAAGCTGCGCTGTTGATCCAGGAGACAGAGCATGAAATGTATGGTAATCCAGGCGTGTGCCTCCTCTATTGTGTTAGAGAGGGGGAGAGAGGGGGGAAGAGAGGGGAGGGGGGGGAGAGAGAGGAAATAGAAAGGGGGGAGGGAGAGAGGGGGAGAGACAGAGTAAACAGGGAGGGAGGGGGAGAGAGAGAGAGAGTAAACAGGGAGGGGGAGAGAGAGAGAGAGAGAGAGAGAGAGAGAGAGAAAGAGAGAGAGAAAGAGAGAGAGAGAGAGAGGAGAGAAAGAGAGAGAGAGAGAGATCTGGGCGTTGCTTTGGCTAGCTCATCCATTATTCATAGCCAGGGAGTCAGGGGGATGCCAAGCCCAGGGTCTCTTGTTGATACTCAGTGTGTGTGTGGATGTGCACGAGAGAGCGACTGTCGTTGAACAACGGCTATTGTCATCCGTGACAGACGTGCGTAGGCTACAGATCTAATATTAAGGTAAGACAGGAAAGGACTTTGGTTTGTTTTGTTGTCATATGCATGAGTTTGTCATGGGGAGGCTGCGCTGGCTACTTCTGTCTCTGTCTCTAGGTGTGTCTTTGTTGGGGTGAGTTGGTGTGGGTTGTATAATTGGGGGGGGGGGGGAGGTGGTGTCTCCCCCCTCCCTCCCCTCCACAGCCCCTAAACCTAATCAATAGACAGAGAGAATCCTTCAGCTGGTTTATTGATTGTTGGTTGTCCGGTGTGGGGTGGTGTCATCTGTGTACTGGGGAGAGTGGTTGTACTGGGACACAGAAGGGTGTGTCACTAGGGGTCTTATGTTACCGTGGTTACAAAGGTCGGGGGATCAGTTGACTGGTCTGATTTTGAAGGAAGGTGTGGAAAACATTTTTTATTTTTTTGTAATCAGTATTTTATTGAATTTTTCAACAAACACATTTCTTTACTTATACAACTTTTGTATAAAATGGTAACAATATCACAGAATAAGGGAAAACAATTTATTGAATGGAACCCCCCCCCCCCCCCAGAATCTAGCTAGTTAACATAATGAAGGATGTTGTTGTTATGTTGTCCGATAATTTGATTAAAATACATTAAAAAATAAATAAAAGCGTTTCTGTTGACGTGTTACTTGGTCATTTACACGTGTTGCTGTTGCCACTCTAGATAGTGTTTCTGCAGCTAAATACGGCACTTGCGCTACCTATTGTTTTATAGTTATTATTATGTTATTATAACTTTGTTCCACTGTTGAGGAGTGAGCATGCCCTAAGCCTTTCACTGCACCCTCTACAGCTGTACGCTGTGTGTGTGTGTGTGTGTGTGTGTGACAAATCACTTTGATTTGATAGCTGTTGAGGGAACAGCTGCTCTTTCTTATACGATCAGCTATTCTCGAGGCTGTGTGTGTCATTTGATCGGATTATGCATAATCACTCATCTCCTGTGAGTATCACAGAGACATATGCCATATTCAACAAGTAATATAATCGAAGGCTAAATTGAATTAGCCTACGCCTAGTTGTTGTTGAGGTTGTTATTGTGTGGTGGAGGAGAAGAGTGTTGTCGTAATCATTTCCATTTCCGTTTTTTACATTTAGCAGACGCTTTTATCCAAAGCGTCTTACAACAAGTGCATTTGTCTAAAGTAAGTGAGTGAGTGTCGTCTATACATCACTCATCGTAAGATGAAAGTCTATGCAGAGTCCAATGCTAGAAGGAAGGATTAAAAAATATTTAAAAAAAAATATTATTATGAACAGTAGATGAAGTCTACAGAGAGGATCCTGAGTTGAACCGTGCACTGTGCAATGTCAATTAGAGGCAATATTCTGGACAATACATTCTACAGTATTGCGCCTCAGGGAACACTCCACATGAATCTTTAATGAAGAACAGCAGGGTTGGTCGTTGCTTCTCAGCCACACAAAGGCTTCATCAGATAGTGTTTGTTAGAGATGGCATCATTATTAATGCTGAATGCTGAATGCTGCTAAATGGCAAAATTATTAATTTAAAATTATTAAGAGACATAAGACAGGGCAGACCACTCCATGACTTGCGTTTATTCACGTCGAAATACACAACAACAACAACAACAACAACAACAAAATAATTAAAAGCCGAATTCACTGAGGAACATCATAACGCTTTCGTTTTCCCTTAAAAAACAACAACAACAAAAAACTGATGTTGTTGGCGATCAAAGATAGTTACTCTGTCAGGACTAAATATCTAGTTTAATCTGTCTTGACATGTTTAGCCTACATAGTGGCGCAGCAACACTTGTCTATTCCTGCTCAGAGTGATAACCTACATCTGTAGAGTCTCTTTCTACCACATTTTTGAGTTTTTAAGCCAATTAGTGTGTGTAGCTAATGAAAGGCTGAAAGCCCATTTCGCTTAGGTCAAAGAAAGCACTGAACCAGAATAACTAGCAGACAGCATTTAAAAAGCCTTGTCCTGGTCTCAAAGCCCAGGCCTTCTTGCAAACTTTCAAAAGTCCAATTAAAAGTCCTAAGAAGCAAGCAAGCTTGGCTAGATGTCTTTATAATAGGAGAATATAATTGATAGAGAGACTATTACCCAGAACAGCAGCAAACTGTAAGCAAACTGTAACGTATCTAGGTTCACGGGGAGAGGGAGAGAGGGAGGGAGAGAGAGAGAGAGGGAGAGAGAGAGAGAGGGAGAGGGAGAGAGAGAGAGAGAGAGAGAGAGAGAGAGAGAGAGAGAGAGAGAGAGAGAGAGAGAGAGAGAGAGAGAGAGAGAGAGAGAGAGAGAGAGAGAGAGAGAGAGAGAGAGAGAGAGAGAGAGAGAGAGAGAGAGAGAGAGAGGTTGAAACAGACAAGCTCCTCACTCATCATGTGGTCTTCCTGCCCTGTCTGTGACTGTCCTTGGCCTCTCCTCTCCTCTCCTCTCCCCCCCTCTCCCCCGTCCCCCTCTCTCTGGACTGTCCTCAGCCTCAAATGAGTTACTCCTGGAGGTCTTCAGTCTGATGACTGATGCTCAGACCAGGGGAGGCTGGCGGAGGTAGACATCGGAAGCCGGGCGCCTTGTAACGCGCGGAACCTAATGAGGAACGCCAACAACGACGTCCTCCGATTTCTACCGTCGTGTTCGATGACCACATTCCGTACCATGCATCACAATGAGGCCCGTCCTCCGATTTCTACCTCCGCTAGCCTCCCCCCCTGCCTCCAATGGATGCCTCATGTCTGGTGACGAGGGTAGGGTACAGTAGGGTACAGTTAGGGTAGTCACCGCTGTAATGACCTCAGTCGTTGTCTGGTCACATGTCTTTCTCTGCCCCTTAAAAAAGAAAACATTAAACCCCCCAAAACAGGAACAGTGGCTGGAAATTGTCCAAGAGATTTTTGTTATGGAAAAGATGACATACCTTTTGAGACTCAAAATCAATATATTTGAAAAATACTGGAACATTTTTTACATTTGTGTGAAACGTGACACCTTCTTATTTAATACCCATATAGAATATATTACCAGTAACATGTTCATTGAAACACCTCCGGACTTCTTATTTCTTCTTTTTTTCTTACTTTTTTTCTTACTTTCTTTCCTTTCCTTTTCACTTTTGTACCCATCTGTTTAGGGGTTATGCTATGTTTCTTTACCCTTTGTTTTACCATTCAAGATGTAGATATGATGTTCTGTCCATGTCTATGCTGAAACCCAATAAAAACTCAAGTGATAAAAAAAGAAAAAGAAAACATTAAAAGAAACAGAAGTAAAATCAAAGTCCTCTGCCCCCGCTCACGACCAAGAGCGTGATGGTCAGAGTCGTTGGCGGCCATCTTGTTAGCCAGCAGCAGCCTTTACACCAGGTCACTCCTCCTGACCTGGAGGCGGGAATCCCCTTCAATCTCAACAGCTGTAACTGCTGTTCTGTTCAGTTCACTGTGTGTAGTATTCTCTGAGTGACTGCAGGTGGCGTCATTCCTAGCCTTTGAGATTCTCCTTCTCACCTTTAAGGCTCTCCATAACCTAGCACCTTCATATCTCCTGAAATCCGTCTTACTCACACTCCCTCCCGTAGTCTCAGATCCCCGCCTCTGTAACTCTCTGCCACCTAACATATGTAATATTGACACTCTCTCCACTTTCAAATCCAGTCTTAAAACACACCTTTTCACAATGGCTTATTTGGTTTGATCTGCTGTATTTTGTTGTTGTCTGACTTTGCTGTTTTTATCTCACTTTGCTTTGTTGATTTTATACTGTTTTGATATGTGGGTTTAACTATGTCTTGTAAGGTGTCCTTGAGACCCTTGAAAGGCGCCCATAAATAAAATGTATTATTATTATTATTATTATACTGTATACTTCAACTGTATACTGTATACTTCAACAGACAGAGTCACACTATCTGAAGTGAGATCAGTGTTAGTAAGTAGCCTCGAGTCTAATGAGCCTTTAGGGAGCAGGAGCCTATCTCCTGTTTCCATAGCGTGAGGCAGCTTGATGTACAAGTACACCCCCTGGACATGACGCTGGTATGTGTGTGTACATGTAAACACTCTCCTTCTTCTTTCTCTCTGTCTCTCTGTTTCGTTCTCTGCCTCTCTCTCTCTCACGTACATTCTCTCACTTTCTCTCTCTCTCTTTCACACACACACACACACACACACACAAACACACACACACACACACACACACACACACACACACACACACACACACACACACACACTATCTGGAAAACAAGAAAAAACTGCATACAAGGTCAGGGGTCAGTGGACCCAGTCCTGATATATATTTTTTTAAGGATCCCCATTAGCTAGTGCCGTAGCAACTAGCTAGTCTTCCTGGGGTCCACACATAAAACACATAAGTAACAATCATAGAATCAGTCTGTACTACAAAAATTATACATAATTCAGCATTGTGCAATTAATATAACTACCAAACTAAGTGATAGATGAAAAAGAAAATACAAAAGTGTAAGGTATAAAAAGAACCGACATAACGGGTGGTTTGCTGGCAGCACGGCTTA
>NC_137674.1:30493514-30498514 GCF_963989245.1 Nansenia antarctica | reverse complement strand
CTCTCTCTCCGTCTCTCCTTTTCTCTATCCCCCTCTCCTTCTCTCTCTCCTTCTCTCTCTGTCTGACACGGGTTTCCTGTACCCATGAGCACCTGGTACGACCAGCTGGTAGGTCCGCAACCATCGCCGAGGGGCACTGAACCGTACACCCCCCCATGTGGGTGGTCGTCCGCGGCGACAGGGCGTTCGTGTTTGGAGTTTCTGTGCGGAAAGCTGTTGTTTAACGACCTGTTGCGTCCTCCTCCGTGTGTTCCACAGGACTGCTGGACGGCGCTGATCACCGCAGCCAAGGAGGGACACATCCAGGTGGTGAAGGAGCTGGTGGCCAACCATGCCATCCTGGAGCACAGAGACATGGTGAGGGATGAGGGGGAGGAGGGAGGAGGGAGGGAGAGGAGGGAGGGAGGTGGTGAAGGAGCTGGTGGCCAACCATGCCAGCCTGGAGCATAGAGACATGGTGAGGGATGAGGGGGAGGAGGGAGGGAGGAGGGATGGAGGGAGGTGGTGAAGGAGCTGGTCGCCAGCCTGGAGCATTCGGTTGTTAAGTCGTGACGTGTTTCCGGGTCCAAAGTTGGCTGAGGCGCTGTCTTCGAAATGCTGCAATAATAATAATAATTCATTATATTTATATAGCGCTTTTCCGAGGCTCAAATACCCTGACAATATGGGGAAAACGGGAAAGTGCTGTGTCCCTTGTTGTATGAATAGATCCGAGTCTAAAAAACGATTAAATTGTCATTTTACCGCTGTAGTACACTGGTATTCTGGTGCGGAGAATTTCTGGTTTGGACCCGGAAATTGCATAACGTCATGTTTGACGTCAGACTTAACAACCGGATAGAGACATGGTGAGGAATGGAGGGATGAGGGGGAGGAGGGAGGGAGGAGGGAGAGGAGAGGGCAGGGAGGGAGAGGAGGGCAGGGAGGGAGAGGAGGGGGGAAGAGAGGAGGTGAAGGAGCTGGTGGCCAACCATGCCAGCCTGGAGCACAGAGATATAGTGAGGGATGGAAGGATGAGGGGGAGGAGGGAGGGAGGAGGAAGAGGAGGGAGGGAGGTGGAGGGAGGGAGAGAGGTGGAGAGGAGGGAGGTGGTGAAGGAGCTCGTGGCCAACCATGCCAGCCTGGAGCATAGAGATATGGTGAGGGATGGGGGGGGGGGGGGGTGGGGGGGGGAGGAGGGAGAGGAGGGAGGGAGAGAGGTGGTGAAGGAGCTGGTGGCCAACCATGCCAGCCTGGAGCACAAAGACATGGTGAGGAATGGAGGGATGAGGGAGGGAGGGAGGGAGGGAGAGGGAGAAAGGAGGTGAAGTTGCTGCTGGGAAACAGATGTTGGCACCTGTAAAACTAGTCTATTATCACTTCTATCATTTGAAAATATGAAGCATAAAAAAGGATAAATATATCTTTCAGGGCTTTTTTTCTCTGTTTATGCTTTATGTATGACCTCTTCTTGACATTTCGGGGAGAAAATTACAATATAAAGTACAATATCTGATACCTATCCTTGGATATCCGTCAGAAATGGTCTCTAGGCGGTGTCAGAGCTCCAGAGTAACGACCTGGTTTCTTCCATCTTGTTGTGGCTGTTCCTGTCGTCAGGCTGGGAGCGAAGCCACCATTACCATTACCTGTCGTAGGGGGACAGCCAATCACATTACCCTGTCGTAGAAGGACAGCCGCCAATCACATTAACCCCAGAACAATGGCTCCTCTCTGGTACTGATTAGGTTTAGCGTGTTCTGGAAGTTAGTGGGAGTTAGCCAATCATTTTGTCCGTTCCATTTTTGGAGTTCTGCATGGAATGACGAATGAATCGGATTCGGCTTTTTTTCTCTGCTTTTTTGTGTTTTTCCAATGCAAATAAATTAATTAAACATGTGAATTCTCTGGGATAAGTGGTGCATTATCTGACAGAAGAGCAGGGGGGCCAATATTTTTGTCCATGACTGTATGTTTCTACCGTAGTGTTTAAAAAACCGAAACATATATTGTCATTGTCATGATTGTCTGACTTTTGTCTATGTACTGTAGAAGCCATACAAGGCTAATTGTTTTAAATATTTTCGTCATGCAGAACAGACAAATGATAGTTGGTGTGTATTGTGAATAACATAAACAAATAATTCCTTTAATTTAGCAGTGTAGTCTAAAGCATTGCCTGTGTAGTGTGTAGTGTGTAGTGTAGCATTGTGGAAGTGCGTCTGACCCTCCAGTCAGTGGCTGGTGGAGTGACTCACCCCTGGGTGCTGGCTCTGACTCACCCCTGGGCTGACTCTGACTCCCTATTAGTGGTGAACCAGGCCAGTGTTCCTGTCAGCCTGTCTAAGCCCCTGTGGTGAGGGATGGAGGGATGAGGAGAGGGGGGGGGGAGGTAGAGAGCGTGTCTAAGCCATCGTGGTGCCAGCTAGTCTGAAATAATAACAGGATTAAACCCACTGGCACACACACACGCACACACACACTGGCACACACACACTGGCACACACACACACACCGACTACGTGCAGAAAGACTTCTCTGACTGAGGAAGGAGTGACAGTCGTCTCTATAAACGGCGTGGGTCCTGACTAACTCTGGTCCTCACAGCTGCCTGAGCTCTTATGACATGTTATGTTTCTTGTGTTGTCTTTCTTGTCTGTACAGTGTCCTTGAGTTTGAGAAAGACATTTTTAAATTAAATCTATTATTATTATTATTATTATTATTATTATTTTTGTTGTTATAAATGTCACAATGTTCTGTTTTTAAACTGTGTGTGTGTGTGTGTGCCTGCATGTGTGTGTATCTGTGTGTGTGTGTGTGCCTGTGTGTGTGTGTGTGTGTGTGCATCTGTGTGTGCGTGTGCGTGTGCGTGTGCGTGTAGGGAGGCTGGAGCGCCCTCATGTGGGCGGCCTATAAGGGGCGTACGGAGGTGGCTCAGCTGCTGCTGGAGAAGGGAGCCAACCCCAACATCACTGGTCAGGTACGGACCTCTCCTCTCCTCTGTGTGTGTGTGTGTGTGTGTGTGTGTGTGAGGTGAAGGCTGAGCGTGTGTGTGTGTGTGTGTGTGTGTGTGAGGTGAAGGCTGAGCGTGTGTGTGTGTGTGTGTGTGTGTGAGGTGAAGGCTGAGTGTGTGTGTGTGTGTGTGTGTGTGTGTGTGTGTGAGTGTGAGTGTGAGGTGAAGGCTGTGTGTGTGTGTGTGTGTAAGGTGAAGGCGGAGCGTGTGTGTGTGAGTGTGAGGTGAAGGCTGAGCGTTTGTGTGTGTGTGTGTGTGTGTGTGTGTGTGAGTGTGAGGTGAAGTCTGAGCGTGTGTGTGTGTGTCAGCAGTACAGTGTGTACCCCATCATCTGGGCGGCCGGACGAGGACATGGAGACATCGTCCATCTGCTGCTGCGGCACGGAGCCAAGGTCAACTGCTCTGACAAGGTGAGTCTGTCCTCCCTCACCTACCCTCCCTCACCTGTCCTCCCTCACCTGCCCTCCCTCACCTGCCCTCCCTCACCTGCCCTCCCTCACCTGCCCTCCCTCACCTGCCCTCCCTCACCTGCCCTCCCTCACCTGCCCTCCCTCACCTGCCCTCCCTCACCTGCCCTCCCTCACCTGCCCTCCCTCACCTGCCCTCCCTCACCTGCCCTCCCTCACCTGCCCTCCCTCACCTGCCCTCCCTCACCTACCCTCCCTCACCTGCCCTCCCTCACCTGCCCTCCCTCACCTGTCCTCCCTCACCTGTCCTCCCTCACCTGTCCTCCCTCACCTGTCCTCCCTCACCTGCCCTCCCTCACCTACCCTCCCTCACCTGCCCTCCCTCACCTGCCCTCCCTCACCTGTCCTCCCTCACCTGTCCTCCCTCACCTGTCCTCCCTCACCTGTCCTCCCTCACCTGTCCTCCCTCACCTGCCCTCCCTCACCTGCCCTCCCTCACCTGCCCTCCCTCACCTGCCCTCCCTCACCTGCCCTCCCTCACCTACCCTCCCTCACCTACCCTCCCTCACCTGCCCTCCCTCACCTGCCCTCCCTCACCTGCCCTCCCTCACCTGTCCTCCCTCACCTGCCCTCCCTCACCTACCCTCCCTCACCTACCCTCCCTCACCTACCCTCCCTCACATGTCCCCCCTCACCTACCCTCCCTCACCTGTTTTGTCCAGTCCATTTTTGGAGTTCTGCATGGAATGATTTGATCAGATTTGGCTTTTTTTCCTCTGCTTTTTTGTGTTGTTCCAATGCAAACAAATGAAATAAACATGTGAATGTTCTGGTATAAGTGGTGCATTATCTGACAGAAGAGCAGGGGGGCCAATATTTTTGTCCATGACTGTATGTTTCTACCGTAGTGTTTAAAAAACCGAAACATATATTGTCATTGTCATGATTGTAAGGGCTTGTAATTGACCTGTTCTCAGAACAACAAACATCAGAAATATCGATACCATCTATTCTCACAATAATTATACATTCTCTCCCTCCCCCCCCAGTATGGCACCACCCCTCTGATCTGGGCGGCCAGGAAGGGCCACTTCGACAGCGTGCTGCACCTGCTGGTGAACGGGGCGGACGTGGATCAGGAGGGGGCGGTAGGTGGACACCTAGGAAGGGGGGGGGGGAGTGGGAGGGAGGGGGAGGTAGGTGGACACCTAGGGGGGGGGGAGTGGGAGGGAGGGGGAGGTAGGTGGACACCTAGGGGGCGGGGAGGGAGGGGAGGGTGGACCAGAACTGAGCTCTGGGCTCTATTGCGTAGGGTCAGCCCCCAACAGGCGCCCCTGGAGCAGTTAGGGGTTAAGTGTTAACCCTAAGAGACCACCAGGACCCCTGACTTTGAGGGTCACTGTACTGCTCATCGGCTAAAACTCCCTCCCCCCCTCTCCCTCTCTCTCTCTCTCTCTCTCTCTCTCTCCCTCTCTCTCTCTTTATGTCTCCCTCCATACCTCCCTCCCATTTCTGTCTCTCTCTCTTCCTTCCTCCCTCCCTCCCTCCACACATCCCTTCCATTTCTCTCTCTCTCTCTCTGTCTCCCTCTCCCCCTC
>NC_137674.1:30476014-30491014 GCF_963989245.1 Nansenia antarctica | reverse complement strand
TTGGTTTCATACAGAAATGAACAGAGCAATTATGCCGTCTTTCCCCACGTTGTTCAAGGCTCTATGAATGCTTTAGTGTCACATGAAGAAATTCAGATTAATGTCTGTTATTAATAATAGAATTATGTTATAGCTCTATGACTATAGACCTATTAGACACTCGGGTGAGCTGAGTTCTTATTTTCTGGTAACCTCTTTGTCTCTCTCTCTCTCACTATATCTACTTCCACACCTCCCTCCTATTTCTGTTTCTCTCTCTCTCTCTCTTTCTCCCTCCCTCCACACATCTCTTCCATTTCTCTCTCTCTCTCTCTCTCTCTCTCTTTCACTCTCTCTCCCCCCCCCCCCCCTCCCTCCCCAGAGCACCTGTCTCCCTCTGAGTCTGACGGGGACATGTTGGGGTACGACCTCTACAGCAGCGCCCTGGCTGACATCCTGAGCGAGCCCACCATGCAGCCCCCCATCTGCGTGGGCCTTTATGCCCAGTGGGGCAGCGGCAAGTCCTTCCTGCTCAAGAAACTGGAGGGTAAGGGGTCCAGACCCGTCCAGGACCGCCGGGGTCCAAACCCCCCCGCCGGTCCTGTTCGCTGTGAAGTCGGTCGATCACCGTCTGCTGAAGAGTCTCAGCTGTGCTCTCTAATAACTCAGTCGTTTGGTGTCAATGTTTTTTTATGTTTCGTCTGTTTCGGTGTGTTTTTATGAGTTCTGTCTTGTTCCTGCAGCTGAGCCAAGTGTGTCCTAAACCTTGTTACCTCAGTTGCAGGGGGCTTGTCTTTAGTGTAACCTAGTCTGCACTCTCTCTCTCTCCCTCTCTCCCTCTCTCTCTCCCTCACACTCTCTGTCTGTCACTCTCTCTGTTGGTCTCTCTACCTCTCTCACTGCTCCCCCTCCTCCCTCTCTCTCTGTCTCTCTCTATCTCCTTTCTCCCTCCACTCTCTCTCTCTCCTCTCCCCCCCCCACCCCTCCTCCCTCTCTCCAGATGAGATGAAGACGTTTGCGGGGCAGCAGATCGAGCCTCTGTTCCAGTTCTCGTGGCTGGTGGTGTTCCTGGCCCTGCTGCTGTGCGTCAGCGTGGCGCTGGTTCTGGGCTTCACCGTGGACCTCAGCCTGGCCGTGGCCGTGTCCCTCAGCCTGCTGGCACTGCTCTACGTCTTCTTCGGTGAGTGAGGGAGAGGGGACCCCTACACCTTACCCAGGGACCCCTACACCTTAACCAGGGACCCCTACACCGTAACCAGGGACCCCTACACCTTAACCAGGGACCCCTACACCTTAACCAGGGACCCCTACACCTTAACCAGGGACCCCTACACCTTAACCAGGGACCCCTACACCGTAACCAGGGACCCCTACACCTTAACCAGGGACCCCTACACCTTAACCAGGGACCCCTACACCTTAACCAGGGACCCCTACACCTTAACCAGGGACCCCTACACCGTAACCAGGGACCCCTACACCTTAACCAGGGACCCCTACACCTTAACCAGGGACCCCTACACCTTAACCAGGGACCCCTACACCGTAACCAGGGACCCCTACACCTTAACCAGGAACCCCTACACCTTAACCAGGGACCCCTACACCGTACTCATCAGTCAAATCAGACATCAGTCAAGTCAGACATCACTCAGATCACAGTCCAATCAGACAAATCATTCAAATCTCAGGGTTTCGGGGTTTGGAAAAACACAGTTTTTACCTCAGAACAGACAGGTCATCCACGTGAATCGTGTAGATCTGCAGGACGTCACCAGTCTGCATCCCTGAGGCTTTCTGCCCAAGGCCCTGTTTGACTCATTTCCGCTAAAAACCTAAAAGCCAGACCCAAACTAAACTGCTTATAACATTTTGAAATATGTGACAGCAGCTGGTGAAACTCGGGAACAAGTCAGCAACCCACAGAATGTTCCAAATGGTTTTCAACAATTTGGTTTTGACATTTATTTTATTTCTTTCTGAATAAAAGTCTGAACATTTGGTGGGTTGCTGATTGTTCCTGGTTTCACCAGCTGCTGTCACATAATGACAGATGCAAAAGTGGGATGCCTTTGGATAGCTAACACGAAGTTTGAGATAAAGACGCGTCGTGCTAAGAGGTGAACATCTTACCTTGTTACCGCAACATTCTAAAGGTTAAAATGGTGTTGATATTCAGGCAAGGAGGTTCTTTTTTAAATTATCTTTAAGACATGCAATACACTGTGTAAATTATCTTTAAGACATGCAATACACTGTGTATTTCGCTAGAGGGCGCCATTGCCCTGTACTGAGAAGCCCCAGCATTGACACACACTGGTGAATATCACCGCACCACCAGAGGCCAACTGTTTTAGAATCGTTCTGTGATAACAGTGATCACCTGCGTGTGACCACTGACTGTCATCTCTCTCTCTCTCTTTGTCACCCTCTCCTGTCACTCTCTTTTTCTATCTATGTATCTCTATATCTCTCCCTCTGTCTGTCTGTTTCACACTCTCTCTCTCTCTCTCTAAAACTCTCCTAACTGTCACTCTCTTTTTCTATCTATATCTCCCCCTCCCCCCCCCTCCTCCAGTCCTGGTGTACTTCGGGGGTCGTCGTGAGGGGGAGAGCTGGACGTGGGCGTGGGTGGTGAGCACGCGGCTGGCCCGCCAGGTGGGCTACCTGGAGCTGCTGCTCAAACTCATGTTCGTCAACGCCCCCGAGCTGCCGGAGCAGACCACCCGCGCCCTGCCTGTCAGGTGACACAAACACACACACACACACATGGACACGGACACACACGGACACATGGACACAGACACAAGGACACAAACATGGACACACACACACACGGACATGGACACGCACACACACACGCACACACATGGACACGGACACAAGGACATAAGGACACACACATGGACACACACACACACACACACGTAAGAAAGCACAAATAAAGCTTGTTGTCTGTGTGTTCATGTATAGTCATGTGCTTTCCCTCGGTTAGAATGAATAAGGCATTATATGATTGTATAGAATTACTGTCTAATGTTCTGTCTCTGTGTGTGTCTGTGTCTGTCTGTCTGTGTGTCTGTGTGTGTGTGTGTCCGTGTGTATGTCCGGGTGTGTGTCCGTCCGTATGTGTGTCCGTGTGTGTGTGTGTGTGTGTGTGTGTGTGTCCGTCCCTGCGTGCGTGTCCGTGTGTGTGTCCATCTGTGTGTTTGTGTGTGTGTCCGTCCGTATGTGTGTGTCCGTGTGTGTGTCCGTCTGTGTGTCTGTTTGTGTGTGTCTGTGTGTCTGTTTGTGTGTGTGTGTGTGTGTGTGTGTGTGTGTCCGTGTGTGTGTGTGTCCGTGTGTGTGTGTTCAGGTTCCTGTTCACAGACTACAACCGTCTGTCCAGCGTGGGCGGGGAGACGTCCATGGCGGAGATGATCGCCACGCTGTCGGACGCCTGCGAGAGGGAGTTCGGCTTCATGGCCACCAGGCTCTTCAGGGTGTTCAAGAACGACGAGAACCAGAGTGAGACACACTCCCCTTCCTCTCCTCCTCTGAATCCCTCTCTCCCTCCCTCCCTCCCTCACTCCACTCCTCCTCCTCTCCCCTCTGAATCCCTCTCTCCCTCCCTCCCTCCACCCCTCCCTCCCCTCGGAATCCCTGCCTCCCTCCCTCCACCCCTACCTCCCTCCCTCCCCTCTTAATCCATCCCCTCTGAATCCCTCCCTTCCTCCCCTTTGAAAGACCCTCTCCACTTCCTATTCTCTCTTTACTGTCCCTCTCAACCTCCTCTCCTCTCTGAATCCCTCCCTCCCTCCCTCCCTCTCTCTCCACCTCCTATTCTCTCTTCACTGTCCCTCTCCCCCTCATCTCCGCTCTGAATCCCTCCCTCCCTCTCCACCCTCCCTCCCTCTCCACCCTCCCTTTGAAAGACCCTCACAACCTCCTCTCTTACTGTCCCTCTCAACCTCCTCTCGCGCACACACACACACACACACACACACACACTTACACACATACACACACACACACACACACACACACACAAACACTGCACGGCGTAGCCTAGACGTCTCCAGAATGCACTAAATTAAGGCATAATCTGTTGTGGAAAATGACATGGTTGGTTACCGTTGGTTACCACGGCACATGTTTATGGTAATGAGGATAATGGTACATCCCAGAATAAGACGTCGTGAGAACAGGAAGTCACTGGAAACATCCACTGTAAAACACACTCAAGATGTACAGGAAGTTCACAATAAGTTAATCATACTATAAACATGTACATATTATTATTATCATTATATTATTATTATCTTGCATTGTCAATATCTCACTGTCCCCTGCCAACACCTGGGTCATTTCCTAGGTGCTTGTTTATGAAATATAAATCAATGTGTTGGCCTCTACATTGATTTTTGAAACTTTGGTGAGCTGACCTCTTATTGTATTTCTCTAGTGACCTCTGTCTCACCATCTTTCTCTCTCCCTCCATTCCTCCCTCTCTCCCTCCTTCCCTCCCTCCCTCCCTGTAGGTAAGAAGTGGAAGAAGACATGTTGTGTTCCCTCCTTTGTGTGGTTCGTGGTGACGATGGGCTGTGTGATGACTGGCTTGTCTCTGCTGGCCATCTTCAAGGTAGGGTTAGGGCTGGGGCTAGGGTTAGGGCTGGGGTTAGGCCTGGGGTTAGGCCTGGGGTTAGGTCTGGGGTTAGGCCTGGGGCTAGGGTTAGGCTCGGTGTAGAATATATGACATTTAGCCTTTTACCCATACCACATTTGTGACACGGTCTGGTAGGAAGGGCCGTAATTCGGCAATTGTGAGACCCCGCAAATGATCAAAACGTGTCTTTTTTTGGAAGAAATGTAAAAAACAAACAGTTTTAGGATCACTAAATACCTATAATTTGTTAGCAAACATTGCTAGTTTAAGAGTGCTTTTGGGGCGTTTTCCGGTGGCTTCTTTGGACCAAGAAACCAATCAAAGGGATATCTTCCACTACAGTGTCTGAAATAAACACTATTTTATATGAAAACAAAACAAAAGACACTTTCTAAACACAATCTCTTACTAGCAAGCTACTCTGTAGCATAGAAATGGCCACGATGTTAGCTTTCGTGAAGTTCGCGTTCACACCCCCCCCCCCCACACACACTCTACTGCATTGCAATTATACTTGATCCGAGGTAAAGAGAGGGTGTGTGTTTTCACTGTCTCTAAAACTGGAAAAAGAAGTGCTATCACCATAAATGTGCAGATTTAGTGCTATATATATATATATATATATAGTGTATATATAATTTATGTATTTAGCTAAATCATCGCTTTCCATGTACTGTATGAAGAGTGCTCAGTGGTTCTATTCCTCAGTCTGTGTGGAGAAGCAAAGGGGATTGTGTGTGTGTGTGTGTGTGTGTGTTGGTCTTTCTGTGTGTGTGTGTGTGTGTGTGTGTGTGTGTGTGTGTGTGTGTGTGTGTGTGTGTGTGTGTGTGTGTGTGTGTGTGTGTGTGTGTGTGTGTGTGTGTGTGTGTGTGTGTGTGTGTGTGTGTGTGTGTGTGTGTGTGTGTGTGTGTGTGTGTGTGTGTGTGTGTGTGTGTGTGTGTGTGTGTGTGTGTGTGTGTGTGTGTGTGTGTGTGTGTGTGTGTGTGTGTGTGTGTGTGTGTGTGTGTGTGTGTGTGTGTGTGTGTGTGTGTGTGTGTGTGTGTGTGTGTGTGTGTGTGTGTGTGTGTGTGTGTGTGTGTGTGTGTGTGTGTGTGTGTGTGTGTGTGTGTGTGTGTGTGTGTGTGTGTGTGTGTGTGTGTGTGTGTGTGTGTGTGTGTGTGTGTGTGTGTGTGTGTGTGTGTGTGTGTGTGTGTGTGTGTGTGTGTGTGTGTGTGTGTGTGTGTGTGTGTGTGTGTGTGTGTGTGTGTGTGTGTGTGTGTGTGTGTGTGTGTGTGTGTGTGTGTGTGTGTGTGTGTGTGTGTGTGTGTGTGTGTGTGTGTGTGTGTGTGTGTGTGTGTGTGTGTGTGTGTGTGTGTGTGTGTGTGTGTGTGTGTGTGTGTGTGTGTGTGTGTGTGTGTGTGTGTGTGTGTGTGTGTGTGTGTGTGTGTGTGTGTGTGTGTGTGTGTGTGAAAAATAAGAGACAATGATGACAATGTCATTATATTCCGGGCAGAATTATCTTTTTGAGAAGATCAGACACTTCTGTGTTTGAGGTGTGCCAACATTCACATACGCATATCTTCTTCACCTTCAGATGTCAACGTATGTATGACACATCATTTGAAAGCTTCCAATCTGCCCTTTCATAATCTGTCAAAAACCAAAAAATTACCCTTTTTCACCAGACCCCATCACATTTGTATCCATGGTCTCAGCAGCAATCAATCCAACT
The DNA here is from genome assembly GCF_963989245.1 of Nansenia antarctica. Taxonomy (NCBI): domain Eukaryota; kingdom Metazoa; phylum Chordata; class Actinopteri; order Argentiniformes; family Microstomatidae; genus Nansenia; species Nansenia antarctica. The sequence goes on along the minus strand of NC_137674.1, from coordinate 30,484,679 downwards.
TTATTCATAGCTTGTTTTTTGTCACAGTGTTTCACAGTGGCCCTGGGGGGGATTCCACTGAAGGAAAATCCATGCTTATTTTGATGAAGTCTCTCAAGGCTGGATTTTTAAATAAATCTTTATTTATCAAAAATAATCCTGGATTGTCCTTTAGCGACGTTGATGGAATACCCCCCTGACCTCATGGAGGTCACCGTCACGGCCGCGGCCACGGTCCTCTCTCTTTCTCTGTCTCTCTGTCTCTCTCTCTCTTTCCCTGTCTCTCTGTCTCTCTCTGTCTCTGTCTCTCTCTGTCTCTCTCTCTTTCTCTGTCTCGCTGTCTCTCTCTGTCTCTGTCTCTCTCTGTCTCTCTCTTTCCCTCTCTCTTTCTCTATCTCTCTCTGTCTCTCTCTGTCTCTCTCTCTTTCTCTGTCTCTTTCTCTCTCTGTCTCTGTCTCTCTCTGTCTCTCTTTTTCTCTTTCCCTCTCTCTTTCTCTATCTCTCTCTGTCTCTCTCTCTTTCTCTGTCTGTCTCTGTCTCTCTCTGTCTCTGTCTCTCTCTGTCTCTGTCTCTCTCCCTCTCTCTCTCCCTCTCTCTCTCTGTCTCTTTCCCTCTCTCTCTCTCTCTCTCTGAGATAAAGACACCAATGTGTTGCTGGTGTGGTTCTGAAGCGTGCTGTTCTGAAGGACGTTTCTCTTCTGGTTGTGTTTGTGCAGTTGGACAGTGAGTACCTGACGGTGAACGCGGTGCTGGTGGCCATGGCCAGCGTGGTGGGCCTGGCACTGGTGCTGAACTGCCGGACCTGGTGGCAGGTGGCTGACTCGGTCCTCCACTCCCAGAGGAAGAGGCTGCACAGCGCCGCCAACAACCTCAGCAAGCTGAAGAGTGAGGGATTCATGAAGGTAGAGACTCTCTCTCATCTCTCATCTCTGTCTCTGTATCTCTGTCTCTGTCTCTGTATCTCTCTCTCTCTCTGTCTCTCTCTGTCATCTCTGTCTCTGTCTCTCTCTCTCTCTGTCTCTGTCTCTGTCTCTCTCTGTCTCTCTTCCTCTCTCTCTCTCTCTCTCTCTCTCTCTCTCTCTCTCTCTCTCTCTCTCTCTGAGATAAAGACCAAATATCTCTCTAGCCCCGCGGTGGCGTAGCGGTCTAAGCACTAGCCACTAGTGCAAGCTACCCACCAGGGACTGGGATCGAATCCCGGTCTCGCCAGACCCGGATATGGCCAGGGCACACAGGGAGCGGCATATTGAGCGGCCGCTCCCGAGGGCGGTATAGGACTATTTCCGGACAAGGATCCGTCGCGCAACACCGCCCCCCTGGGTGCCGGAATAACGGTGTCGGGCTCGAGGAGCCAGTCAGCTAGTCTGCCTGGCGATCTCCTCTGGGGCTGCCGGCTACGGGGTCGGGCGGCGGATCCTACGCAATAGGCAGGGGATAATTGGATGCTAGGTTGGGTTCAATTGGATACCAAATTGGGTGAAAAAGGGATAAAATCTGAAAAACAAATAAAAAATAATAATAATATCTCTCTTACTCTCCGAGGTAAAGACCAACTCTCTCTCTCTCTGATGGGAAGAGTGGATGCGTGGCACTCTCAGAGCTAATTTATGAACGTGGCCAATGTTTACTGTAGTGTCTTGTGACTGACGCAGACTTGGGTCCACATTTTATTTGTCTTTTTGTCAAATTCTTTCAGCGTTTGCTGGAAAATGTGGTCCCAATTCTCCATCAGTCACAAGACACTACAGTAAACATTGTCTATGTGTCCCTAATGATTACTTATTGTGGCATTAAGTGAATAACACAATAATCAACATGAACTTTTATATAAATCAAACCAGCAGAAACATCCTAATAGACGTCAGTGCGGGAAGTATTCAACAAATTAAAAAATATATTTACTCAACCTATTTCCATTGCAGCTATTCACATGAAATTGAGACCAGACATTGGTATTAACTCAATAAAACTACACAGCTAAAGAAACTGTAACATTCCGATCCCTAAAAATAGTTATGTGCAATAAAGTGGAATGACACATGAAAGTATTGAATACGCTAACTGACATGTATTTAATATGTGGAGAAACCTTTGTTTCCAATGATAGCTTCAAGACGCTTCCTGTATGAAAATAAACTCACCTCTCACTGTGATCAGGTGGGACTTTGGCCCATTCTACAACACAGACAGTCTTTAAATCTGGAAGATTCCAGGGGGCCCGCCAGTGAATTTGGATCTTTGGTTCCTTTCACAAATGTTCTATTGGATTTAAGTCTGGCCATTCCTCCTCCCTTCTCCCCTCTCTCTCTCATCTCCTCTCTTCTCTTCTCCTCTCCTACCTTCTCCCCTCTCTCTCCTCCCCTCCTTTCCTCCTCTCCTCCCCTCTCCTCTCCTTTCCTCCCCTCCTTTCCTCTCCTTTCCTCCCTTCCTCCCCTCTCCTCACATTTATTTTCTTTATTTTCAAGTATTGGAAATGACTTCAAATGCTGTCCGAACCCAAGTCTTGTCTGATGATGTGATTCTGTTGACCCCTGACCCCTAACAGGTGCTGAAGCATGAGGTGGAGCTGATGTCCAAGATGGCCAAGACCATCGACGGGTTCACCCAGAACCAGACCCGCATGGTGGTGATCATCGACGGGCTGGACGCCTGCGAACAGGACCGAGTGCTGCAGATGCTGGACACGGTGAGCGTGTGTGTGTGTGCGTGTGTGTCTCTCTCCCTCTCTCTCTCTTTCTCTCTGTGTCTCTCTCTCTCTGTGTTGTGTGTGTGTGTGTGTGTGCGTCTCTCTCCCTCTCTCTCTCTCTGTGTCTCTCTCTCTGTGTCTCTCTCTCTCTATGTGTGTTGTATGTATGTGTGTGTGTGTGTGTGTGTGTGTGTGTGTGTGTGTGTGTGTGTGTGCACGTGTGTGCACGTCTGTGTTTCACTCTCTGGACAACAACTACAAAATGGGTTCTACACACAGCCTGCCATGCCACACACACACACACACACACACACACAGACACACACAGACACTCACACACCTCCCCACCACCACCACCACCACCACCACCACCCAGGCCTAGCAGGGAGGTGGTGAGTTGCGTGCTTGTATCAGCTGGGCAGGAGAGTGTGGTAGTCTCTCTCAGGAGAGTGTGGTAGTCTCTCTCAGGACAGTGTGGTAGTCTCTGGGTAGGAACACAAGGCGCAGGAATGACGCTCTTGTCACAGGAGCCGAGTGCCAGCGATGTCAAAGCAGTGATGGAAGGCATTAGCGCCGTACCACCGCCTCAATGGCTCTTTTCTCTTGGACACAAAGAGGCAGACAGAAGCCAGCCTGGCTCGGGGCTCCCTTCCCCTCCTACAGAGCCCACATTCCTCCTCCTCGCTGGACTAATAGAATTAGCTTTTGCCAAACGTTGTTATTTGGTGGAGTATGGATCCCCCAGGAGCTTGGCAAGACTCCTGAGTCCTTAATGCAATTTGGTGTCTGAACGAACGAACGAGCGAGCGAACAAGTGAGCGTTCTCTCCTCTCCTCTCCTCCTTTCCTCCCCTCCTCCCCATCTCCTCTCCTACCTTCTCCCCTCTCTCTTCTCCTCCTCTCCTCCCCTCTCTCTCCTCTCCTCTCCTCCCTCCTCCCCTCTCTCTCCTCTCCTCCCCTGTCTCTCATTTCCTCTTCTCTCCTCTCCTACCTTCTCCCCTCTCTCTTCTCTTCCCCTCTCCTCCTCTCCCCCTCTCCTCCCCTCCTCCTCTCCTCTCCTCTCCTCCCCTCTCCTCTCCTCTCCTCCTCCCCTCCACCCCTCTCCTCTCCTCCCCTCTCCTCTCCTCTCCTCCCCTCTCCTCTCCTCCCCTCTCCTCTCCTCTCCTCCCCTCTCCTCTCCTCTCCTCCTCCTCTCCACCCCTCTCCTCTCCTCCCCTCTCCTCTCCTCTCCTCCTCCCCTCCACCCCTCTCCTCCCCTCCCCTCTCCTCTCCTCCTCCCCTCCTCTCCTCTGCTCCTCAGCTTTATGAAAGCGTTGTCTGTGGGGACCAATTAACCGTGGAGCTTTTTTGTCTCCGATTTTGAAATGTATACAAGATTACAAAATTGAATTTTTCTAAATAAATTTAGTTTTTAAAGTAAATATTTTCCCCCTTGTTAATGTTGATGTGTGATGATACACAAAGTGATATTCATATGCTGAGGAGTCACTTAAATAAATAGGGAGTTTTGAGCAGGGCTTGTAAGGCTTGCTGACTAGGTCTAAGTGAATTACAGAGTAGACAACTGCAGTGTGTGTGTGTGTGTGTGTGTGTGTGTTTCTCTCTCTCTGTGTGTGTGTGTGTGTGTGTGTGTGTGTGTGTGTGTGTGTATCTTTCTCTCTCTCTCTGTGCCTCTGTGTGTGTGTAGTGCGTGTGTGCGCGTGCCCATCCGTGTCTGTGTTAGGGTTGTGGCTGGCCACATCGAGAGGCGTCCTTGGGCAAGACACTGAACCCCAAATTGCTCCCAATGAGCGGGCTGGCGCCTTGCATGGTAGCTTGCCGCCCATTGGTGTGTGAGAATGTGTGTGTGAATGGGTGAATGAGAGGCCGTTGTAAAGCGCTTTGGAATAAGGCGCTATGTAAGTGCAGACCATTTACCATTTTACCATTTAGAAGCTATCCTGACTCCAGCAGCTGTGTGTGTGTGTGTGTGTGTGTGTGTGTGTCTGTGTGTGTGTGTGTGTGCGTCCGTGCGTGTGGCCACTATATAAACGCCTCTAATCCGGCCTGCCCCTGCGATTTCACTCCCGTCCAGGTGAGGGTGCTGTTCTCCAAAGGCCCCTTCATCTCGGTGTTCGCCAGCGACCCCCACATCATCATCAAGGCCATCAACCAGAACCTGAACAGCGTGCTGCGGGACTCCAACATCAATGGCCACGACTACATGCGCAACATCGTCCACCTGCCCGTGTTCCTGAACAGCCGCGGCCTCAGTACCGCCAAGAAGCTCTGCACCGCCGCCCCCGCCCCCCCGCACAATGACCAGGCCGCCTCCGAGGGTACCACACACACACACACACACACACACACACACACACACACACACACACACGTGCAGGACACACACACTCATGCACACTTGCAGGACACACACTCATACAGACACACACACACACACACACACACACACACACACACACACACACACACACACACACACACAGTAATAAACCAGTCCTTTATGTGTTATGTCCTGGTCATCTATTGGTTCATCCAACAGATCCTGTGGGTCTATGTCAAGTGTTACAGAGATGTCCTTGAGCTGAGCCTCTCTCTCTCTCTCTCTCCCTCCCCCTCCCCCCCCTCCCCCCCCGCAGGATGGTATGAGGAGGCGGACAGGAAGCTGTCCCAGAACAGCCTCGGAGACCAGAACAAGTTTGGCAGCAAGAACGCCCTCAACCGCAGGGTAGGCTCCCTCTCTCCCTCCGCCAGCCAAACCCCTCATCCCTCTCTCCCTCCCTCCATCCCTCCCTCCCTTCCTCCGCCAGCCAAACCCCTCATCCCTCTCTCCCTCTCTCCGTCCCTCCCTCTCTCCCTCCCTCCCTCTCTCCCTCCGCCAGCCAAACCCCTCATCCCTCTCTCCCTCTCTCCATCCCTCCCTCTCTCCCTCCCTTTCTCCCTCCGCCAGCCAAACCCCTCATCCCTCTCTCCCTCTCTCCCTCCCTCCATCCCTCTCTCCCTCCCTCCCTCTCTCTCTCCCTCCCTCCATCCCTCTCTCCCTCCCTCATCCCTCTCTCCTTCCCTCTCTCCCTCCCTCCATCCCCCTCTCCTTCCCTCTCTCCCTCCCTCCCTCCATCTCTCTCACTCTTCATTTTCCCTTCCATCCTCTCTCTATCAACCTCTCTGCCACCCTTACTCGCTCTCTCTCTCTCCCTCTCCCTTATATATCTCCCTCTCTCTCTCTCTCTCCCCTTCCCCTCATCTCTCTCCATCCTTCTCTCCCTCTCATCCTGAGTCGTAGGTGTGACCCGCGTCTGACCTCCAGTCTGACCTCCAGTCAGAGGAGGTGATGTGTGGTGGCGCGTGGTGATGATGTCATGTTAGTGGGTCCTGAGGAGTCCAGCTATGTGTTGACCTATGTCAGTAGAAGTGTATTTTCCCACCATGCAACAGTGATGTAGAGCAGCCTACAGATTAGAAGGCCACAGCCCTGGGTGACATCATGGGTACTAGAATCCACAGCTATGTGTGTGTGTGTGTGTGTGTGTGTCTCGGTAGAGCCACTCTGTTGTCGTCGTCACCTCGCCAAGGAAGGAGCCTCTCTCTCTCTCTCTCTCTCCCCCCCTCTCTTTCTCCCCCCTCTCTTTCTCCCCCCTCTCTCTCTCCCTCCCCCCCCCCTCTCTCTCTCTCCCTGTAATTGATTTAATGTGTGTTTATCCGTCCTGCTGCGATGCCTCCTCCTAATGACAGGGCGCAGCAGCGGTGGGTCTTGGTGACAAAACGTTGGCACCAGGGCTGGCGGCGGGAGGCTAAGCGACTCTGTGTCTTCCCCCAGCAAGAGGCCCCGCAGCCTGGCTCGGCTGCTTGTTTGTTTGGGCTCCTGATTTATCCTTGGCCTCCTCTTGCGATCGTTAGCGGGGGCCCCTCTTGGCTTTGTTTTTCGGGGGGCACGCTTCTCTTTTTTTTTGGGGGGGGGGGGCGCCTTCTCCTCGTGTGCCCCCCCCCCCTCCTCGACTCTCGGGTCTCTTGGCCGGAGGCCGATGGTCGTTTTTTGTGTCCCGTTCGTTTCGTTTTTTCTATTGTTTTTGTGTGTGTGTTTTTTGTTGTTGTTGTACTTCCTCTCTTTACAAGCGTAGCTAAAATGGATTGATGGAGGGGGAGGAGGAGGAGGGGTGGAGGGTTGGGGGGGAGGCAGAGAGGCAGGGGGGAGGCAGGGAGGGAGGGAGGCCTGTTTCTGTTTGTCTCTGCTGCTTAGTGGTAGAGCTATGGATCTTTACCAGAGTCTAACTGTACTAGATGGGTGGGGAGGGGGGGCAGGGGTGAGGAGGGGGATCAGGGGGGGCAGAGCAGGGCAGGGGGGGGTGGGAGGGGGTTTCAGGGGCGGTGGGGGAGGCTTAGGGGGGGAGGCTTATAACCAACATGGCCGCCGTGTCCCTGGCCTGATGTGAACTCTGATAGTTCTGCTTGTTCTCATGTCAGATTCCATCTCTCAGGCCCAATCCCTTTGGTACTGTGGATCACATGGTGTTACAACCCAGCTCCAGAGGAAAGGGAAGCAACGCAAAAACCAGATGGATTTGATAAAATAAAGTTGTTTATTTACAAGGAACTTAAATGGTCTTTTTATAACTGGTCAGAAGAGAAAACACAAGGGGCCAACTACAAACGAAAACAGGCCTGCTGGTTCTGTTCAGCTCAAACAAACAAATATAACCCAAACCCAGCTCCTAAAACCAGCTACAACCACTATCTTTATCGAACTGAAACCAAAATGAAAATAAAACCTCTCTGTCGAATTTCAGCGGTCAGAACTTAAATACATCCAAAACAGCCACCCCCTGCTGCTAGTGAGACTAAACAACGCGTGTGTGTGTGTGTGTGTGTGTGTGTGTGTCTGTGTCTGTGTCTGTGTCTGTGTCTGTGTCTGTCTATGTGTGCGTGTGTGTGTGTGTGTGTGTGTGTGTGTGTTCTAGTGAGACTAAACAAAAGGGTTCCTCTAAGTGTGGGTCCATATCAGTGTGTGTATCATACGCTGTGGCCATAACACATGGTCACGGTTGTTGACATGTTGAATCTATAAAAAACTATACAAAACCAAAACGCTACCATTGACTCCCAGCCTCCGTACTCCGCGTGGCCAGGGAAGGGTACATGGGAGGCTGGCGGAGGTAGGAATCGGAGGACGGACTTATTGTGATGCATGGGATGGAATGAGGAAGGGTGTGTGTGTGTGTGCATTCGCCACACCTTTAAACCAAAATCTCTTGGTTAAAATAATATATTCTCTGTGTGTGTAACAGCTGGTCTTTTTTTTCTCTTCTGCGTGTGTCTGTCTGCTCGCGTGTGTGTGTGTGTGTGTCTGCGTGTGTGTCTGTCTGCTTGTGTGTGTGTGTGGTGTGTGTGTGTGTGTGTGTGTGTGTGTGTGTGTGTGTGTTCCAGGACACGTATCGGCGCAGACAGATGCAGCGCACGGTGACCAGGCAGATGTCCTTCGACCTGACCAAGCTGCTGGTGTCAGAGGACTGGTTCAGCGACATCAGCCCCCAAACCATGAGGAGGCTGCTCAACATAGTCTCTGTCACAGGTACACACACACACACACACAGAACTTGGTTTTTCCCCTCTGTGTCACTTCTTGTAACTGTTTTTAAATTATGTTGTACATTTCTTAGTAATGTTTTTTTGTTTGTTTTATATTTTGGTTTAATTTCTATTCTGTTTATGACTTATATTGTTGGTTCTCTTTTATTCACTCGTTGCTACTGTAAATGAGGGCAACCTCAGTAACTTACGAGTTTAAATAAAGGTTTGAATGAAAAAAAACACACACACACACACACACACACACCACACACATACAGATACAGACACACACACACACACACACACACACACCCCCATTCTGAGGAGAGTTGCAGTGCTATCTTGCGATGAAAATGTCAAAATTAAGCGCTGACGTTTAGTATCCGGTCACAGAGTGTGGCCTTCCCATAATGCATTGCGGTCTCCAACCATGCCTCGG
>NC_137674.1:30451014-30468514 GCF_963989245.1 Nansenia antarctica | reverse complement strand
GAGAAGAGGGGAGAGGAGAAGAGAGGAGAGGAGAGGAGGGGAGGGGAGAGGAGAAGAGGGAGAGGAGAGGAGAGAAGAGGAGAGGAGAGGAGAGGAGAGGAGAAAAGAAGAACCACCACAACATACTTTCTTCTGCTCAACTACTTTATATAGCTTGGCCTCGCCCCATCATCTCTCTCTCTCTTTGGCTCCTTCTGTCTCAAGACCACCCTATTCAATCCAAATCTGTGTACAGAGTGTGTGGGTTGATGGCATTACAAAACTCTTCTTGTGCGGTGAGGAGGCATGTTGAGCACAGTTCAAGTTTAATTTATCACCCTCTGTACTCGGCCACAAAAGGAACATAGGCTTTTATTTTTTTTCCTTCCTGGAATATACTTCTGAACTTGATTACAGGCTTTGATTAAGTCGATAGAGCTCGTCAGCTCAAGCTCAATATGCTTCTCTCTCTCTCTCTGTCTCTGTCTCTCTCTCTCTCTCTCTCTCTCCCTCCCTCCCTCCCTCCCCCCACTGTCACAATCCTCCAGTCCTGCATTCATCCAGAGAACAATTGGCTACTCACAGCCGTGACTGAATCGAGGTTTTAGAAGCCGATCTGTGAGAGAGCGCTCCGAAACTTTTAACTAATGGCACTTAAAATGAATACGTGGCAAAGCAATTTGAGCTAATTAGAAAGACTCTTCTCTCCCCCCCCCCCCCCCCCCCCCCCCCCCCCACCCGCCCAAGTACTGAAACATTAAGATGACATACTGTTCATTCAGGATTACTTTAATTGGTACAATTATTGTAATTTGGTCGCAATTATGCTTTTCGGGATGAAATCGCTTTTTCTAAAGCGCATGTGGGTGATTCCTTTTATGTAAAAATCCCTAATAAGCTCCTAAATACTTGGGCACAAAAGGGACAGTCTTTTTTCTTTCCTTGAATACTTCTGAACTTGTTTGCCCTTCGAATGAAGTCTTTAGTGGGTTATTTCTTTCCCCCCTGTGCCATTGTTCTAGCTTATTTCCATCACGTACGACACTTTTTCAGTCAGTTGGAGGTTTCTCTCCTCCGAGCTGGGCTGTTGTCCCTGGACTCGGTCCTTTTTAGGAGGCGTTTTCGGGGGCTTCAGAGGAGTAGACGACGGGTAATTCGATAGCGGCTTCCGTTATTCGCCAAGACGCCCTAAAGCCCTCGAAATTAGAAAGCTGCTGAAAAGATGTTTATTTCCCAACAGAGCCGCTCTATCTGGGAGCTAGAGGAAACTCTTTATTGAGTCCCACAGCGAGAGAGAGAGAGAGAGAGAGAGAGAGAGAGAGAGAGAGAGAGAGAGAGAGAGAGAGAGAGAGAGAGAGAGGACTGCTTGGAGACACTGATATGAAGTTTTTGGATAGCCTAGCAATGCTATGTGCACATAGATTTGACTGTCCCTAGATGTGACAGGTGTGTGTCTGGTCTATAGTGTGTGTGTCTGGTCTATATTGTGTGTGTGTCTGGTCTGCAGTTTGTGTGACAGGTGTCAGGTGTGTGTCCTCTCCTCTCCTCTCCCCTCCCCTCCTCTCCTCTCCTCTCCTTTCCTCCCCTCCTCTCCCCTCCCCTCTTCTCTCCTCCTCTCTACACTTCTCCCTTCCTCTTCCTCCTCTCCCCTCCTCTTCTCCTCAGGAGAGGGGTGGGAGGCTGTCCAGGTGGTCTTGTTCTACTGCTGCCTACGCACATGCACACCCACGCGCACACTAGCGCACATGCGCACACACACACACACACACACACACACACATACACATACACACACACACATACAAGCTTGCGGGCACACACACGCATGCACAAAACCACACACACACACGCACAGACTGCAGGGCACACACACACACACACACACACACAGACACACACCCCTGGCTCTTACATGGACATGTGTGTCCAGAGGGAGGAGCCTGGGCAGGTCCAGCAGCAGCAGCCATCTGTTACATGTGATGCTGAGAGGAGCACCAGACCCTGAGTGTGTGTGTGTGTGTGTGTGTGTGTGTGTGTGTGTGTTAAAATAGTTGCATAGCTCTGTCCCTCAGGTGTTGGACTGTCGTCGTGACGACGGGATGAATCAGCAGTTAGCTCCACTAGGCTCCACAGAGCTACGGCATGTGTGTGTGTGTGTGTCCTGTTTGAGGTGTGTGTGTATGTGTGTCCTGTTTGAGCCGTGTGTGTGTGTACTGTTTGAGGCGTGTGTGTGTGTAATGTTTCAGGCGTGTGTGTGTGTAATGTTTGAGGTGTGTATGTGTGTATTGTTTGAGGTGCGTGCGTGCGTGCGTGTGTGTGTGTGTGTGTGTGTGCGTGTTAAAATCGTTGCATAGCTCTGTCCCTCAGGTGTTGGACTGTCGTTGTGACGACGGGATGAATCAGCAGTTAGCTCCACTAGGCTCCCACAGAGCTATGGCATGTGAGTGTGTGTGTGTGTCCTGTTTGAGGTGTGTGTGTGTGTATGTGTGTCCTGTTTGAGGCGTGTGTGTGTATGTGTGTACTGTTTGAGGCGTGTGTGTGTGTACTGTTTGAGGCGTGTGTGTGTGTGTAATGTTTCAGGCGTAGTGTGTGCGTAATGTTTGAGGTGTGTATGTGTGTATTGTTTGAGGTGTGTGTGTGTGTGTGTGTGTGTGTGTGTGTGTGTGTGTGTGTGTGTGTGTGTGCTGCGTGTGCGTGTGTGTGTGTGCGTGTACACCATCTCGGTGGTCAAAGACCACATGATGGAAAAAGGGAACGCAGTGTAACATTCCTCGTTAGTAAATCCACTTACAGCCTTTTGGTTCATAAGCTGCAGATGAAGGATTAGACTCTGAGTCAGGAACGCCTGGCTTTGTGTCGGAGCAGGAACTCTCACAGAGAGAAAATAAAAAATGTATTAAAAAATTAAAAGAACTAATCATTTATGATGCTTTCATAATGATTTTAAAGGTCTTAGAAGGTGAAAGTATTGGAAATTGTCATTGCTTTTAATTCAGTATCTGGTGCCTGGCGCCCAAACCTGCTTTTAATTTCTTGTTATTTTGTATTACGTATCTTATCTTATCTTATTATCTGTGTATTGAGTGTATGCCTGTGTCCTTGTGCTGCCCCTCTTGGCCTGGTCCCTCTTGGGAAAGAGATTCCTTATAATGAGGTCACCTGGTTAAATAAAGGTTTAAACAAAAAAAGAGCCCTTCAGAGCTCTGGAGACTGGAATATAATAATAATAATAATAATAATAATAATAATAATAATAATAATAATAATAATAATAATATAGTACCTTTTACCCTCTGGCTTTGCTTCTATTTGCTTTAGTGGTTCAGATCCAGACATTCCAAATGAACGCTCTGGATGACGTCCCCTGTGATGTGATGTTATCCAGCTCATGTTAGTGTGATGTATGAAAGGAGGAGAGAGAGAAAGAGGGAGAGAGAGGGGGGGGGGTGGGGAGGACAGAGAGGGAGGGGGAGGAGAGAGAGAGAGATGTCCCTGCGCAGATAGGGAAGCAGGGAGAGTGTGTGAGGTTGAACTTTACCTGTGACTTCACAGCATGCTTTCACCTTGTGCTTTGTGCTCTCTGTCTGGTAGTGTGTGTGTGTGTGTGTGTGTGTGTGTGTGTGTGTGTGTGTGTGTGTGTGTGTGTGTGTGTGTGTGTGTGTCTGTGTGAGTGTGAGTGTGAGTGTGTGTGTGTGTGTGTGTGTGTGTGTGTGTGTGTGTGTGTGTGTGTCTGTGTGTCTGTGAGTGTGAGTGTGAGTGTGTGTGTGTGTGTCTATGTGTGAGTGTGAGTGTGTGTGTGTGTGCGAGAGGGCATTTCCATGCTGCCGTCTGCCTCCCTCTCTGTGGACGTGCCTCTGGGCGTATCACCCTCCTCTCCCTCCCTCCCCTTCTCTCCCTCCTTCTCTCCCTCCTTTGTGGAGAAGGTGGTGGGGGGTTATTAATAGCAGCCAGGAGGTGGAGGTAGTCTTTGATTGGCCAGCGAGGCTACTCACCCTGGCTGTCACCAGGCCCTGGCCCCCCCCCCCCCTGGTGACTGTGGCACACAGTGGGGGCCAACAGAGGTCAGGCCTGCCGAGGAGGAGGAGAGGATGGAGAGATAAGGAAGGGGTGTGAAGAGGAAAAGGGGTTCACGTGAAAATGTCAAGCGGAGAGCGGAGAGCTTCTCGTCTCAGGGAAACCCTTCCACAGGACAGAAGGCGAGGGTGTTCTTTCACTTCCTGTCTCTCTCTCTCTCTCTTTCTCTCTCTCTCTATCCTTCTCTCTGTCTCTCTCTCTCTATCCCTCTCTCTGTCTCTCTCTGTCTCTCTCTCTCTCTCTAAAGAAGTTTGGTTAGTGAGTCAGTCTAGGTATGGTTAGTGAGTCAGTCTAGGTAGGGTTAGTGAGTCAGTCTAGGTAGGGTTAGTGAGTCAGTCTAGGTATGGTTAGTGAGTCAGTCTAGGTATGGTTAGTGAGTCAGTCTAGGTATGGTTAGTGTTGTGTCAGAGCCTCACCGCCCGCTGCTCTGCAGACAGGAAGCAGAGTGGAAGACAGACGATGGATGAATCAGCGACGCTCTCCAAATAGACCCATCTCTCTCTCTCTCTCTTCGTCTCTCCGTTTCTCTCTCACTCGCTGTCTCGAAATTCTAATTCAAAGTTGTTTTATTGGCATGACATTCATGTTGTTTTGCCAAAGCGTACAAAACACACTCTCTCTCTCTCTCTCTCTCTCCCTTTTTCCAACTCGACTCTCTCTCTCTATGTCTGTCTCTGTCTCTCTTTGTCTCTCTCGCTGTCTCTGTCTGTCTGTCTTTCGCTCTCTCTCTGTCTCTTTCTCTCTGTTTCTCTCTCTCTCTATGTTTCTCTCTCTCTCTGTGTCTCTCTCTCTGTCTCTGTCTCTCTGTTTCTCTCTCTGTCTCTCTCTCTGTTTCTCTCTCTCTCTCCCTCCCTCTCTGTGTGTTTCTCTCTCCCTCCCTCTCTCTCTCTCCCTCCCTCTCTCTGTGTCTCTCTTTCTGTGTGTGTCTCTCTCTCCCTCCCTCTCTCTCTCCCTCTCCCTCCCTCCCTCTCTCTCTCTGTCTGTCTCTGTTATTTACCTGAAAGGATCAGATGAATCCCTTGTGCTTGGCCCGTGGTTTAGGATATGGGTCCGGTCCAGATGTTCTGCCTGTCTGTCTGTCTGCCTGTCTGTCTGTCTGCCTGCCTGCCTGTATGTCGGCCATGACATGTATCAAACATCTCTGCTCTGCTTTGTTGATGTCAGAAAAGCTGATGTCATCATGTTACCCCCTCCGCCACACTCTGCTGTGGACTCAGTTCAAAACATTTCATTTAATTTCACATAAATCATTAAACTTGAAACTAGATTTTCTAATATCCTGTATATTTCTTTTTTTCTTATGTTTTTTTTTTTTTGGTGAAGAATTTGAATGAAGAGTTCAGTTAAGGTTTTTGGGGTCTGGAACGGGAGTGGGTTTGTGTACAGATGAGTTTAATCATTTCGGAGAAATTGTTGGAGTCCCAAACCCCGTCTTTTCAGAGAGGGGCCATTCTCAGGCTGCTGTTTTCTTTTCTTTTTTTTTATCATCACGGTATGTTTCCGATTAGCCAGCGTTTCTCTGCGGTCCGTTCTAGATGCAAAGGTCCAGCTCAGTACATCAGGACGCCAATTACAGACTTAAACTCTGCCGCGGATGTTTGAAAACGCAGAGAAAAGTCACTTTTTAATGTCGGTTGGCACAGGGCAGAGGAGAGGGAAGATGGGGTGGGGCGGGGGGGGGGTAAGAGAGAGAAAGCGAAGCGTTCAGAACATAACTCGAAGCATTCGCTTGTGGAAACGACCCGACGAAGAGGGTTTAAGTGGTACGAGGAAACATGGCGTCGTCTAAAGTGAAAACATGTTTGGCCGGGCTGCCTTCCTCTGGGGTTTACAGAGCTTGGCAGCTCCTCTCTCTCTCTCTCTCCCTCTCTCTCTCTCTCTCTCTCTCTCTCTCTCTCTCCCCTCCCTCTCTCTCTCTCTCTCTCTCCCTCTCTCTCTCTCTCTCTCTCTCTCTCTCTCTCTTCCCTCTCTCTCTCTCTCTCTCTCTCTCTCTCCCTTGCAACAACAACCTCCTCCTCCTCCTCCTCCTCTTCCCGCTCCCTAGTGGCGGTCCGGGTCGGGGAGACCCCCTCTCTGGGGGTCACCGTTGAGTCCATGCGCCGGTCCGAATGTGATGTCATCCACACTGAGGTTAAGATAAGGGGGCTGCAGTTAGGTTTGTGTGATTGTAAGAGCTGATGTTTGGGTTAGGGGAGGGTTTTGGTTAGGGTTTAGGGTTGGGTGTGTGGTTATGGTAAGAGTTATGGTTAGATTCGAGTTATCATAAGAGTTCAAGTTTGAGTTAGGGAAAGGTTGTGGTTATGGTAAGGGTTATGGTTCAGGTTGTGGTTGTGGTTATGGTTAGGGTTATGTTTAAGGTCAGAGTTATGGTTAGGGTTATGGGAAGGGTTATGTTTAAAGGCAGAGTTATGGTTAGGGTTATGGGAAGGGTCGTTCCAAAGATCCCACTTAGCCTCTCCCCAGGGTTCACCACCGTCTGCTGGATGCCCACTGTCCTCCCGCCCTCCTCCCACCCTCCCGACTCCATCTCTCCATCAGAGGAGGGCTCCATCCCTCCACCCCTCCATCAGAGGAGGGCTCCACCCCTCCATCCCTCCATCAGAGGGCTTCATCCCTAGGCTGGTGGTGGTGCCAGCCGGCCTCTTGGTCAGTGTTGTGTTGTTGTATTCACAGGGAAACACTGCTTCTCTTCATGACCCTCAGAAAACAAATGTGTTGGCATGTCACTTCTCTCCTCCTCTCTCCTTCTCTCTCTTCTCTCTTTTTCTCTCCTTCTCTCTCCTCTCTTTTTCTCTCTTTCTCTCTTCTCTCTCTTCTCTCTCCTTCTCTCTCCTTCTCTCTCCTTCTCTCTCCTTCTCTCTCCTCTCTCTTCTCTCTCCTTCTCTCTCTCCTTCTCTCTCCTCTCTCTTCTCTCTCCTTCTCTCTCTCCTCTCTCTCCTTCTCTCTCTTCTCTCTCCTTCTCTCTCCTTCTCTCTCTTCTCTCCTCTCTTTCCTCTCTCTTCTCTCTCCTTCTCTCTCTTCTCTCTCCTCTCTCTTCTCTCTCCTTCTCTCTCTTCTCTCTCCTTCTCTCTCTCCTCTCTCTTCTCTCTTCTCTCTCCTTCTCTCTCCTTCTCTCTCCTTCTCTCTCTTCTCTCTCCTTGTCTTCGGCGGGCCCTTTATGGAGATGTTCTCCACAGCCTCTTTGTGTGGCGCCACGCTTCCATGCGTCCGTCCGTCCGTCCGCCCACAGATGGTGGCTGTAAGCAAAGTCAAGTGGCACATTCAGGGCATGTCGGGGGGGAGGGAGGGAGGGAGGGAGGGAGAGGGGGAGGGAGACAAAGAGAGAGAGAGAGAGAGAGAAGAAATAGAGGGACAATTCTTCTCTTTCCCGTCAGCTGCAGTGTGTGGGAGTGTCGGAGGAGAAGAAAGGCTAGCGCAGGCGGCATTGGGACCCATTAGCATGAGGATAGAAACCTCCCCAGCGCTAGGCTGACTCTGCCTCCCAGCCCTAGGCTAACTCTGCTAGGCTCATGCCAACGCTAGGCTAACTCTGCAGCATGGAGCCTATAGCCTAAAGAGGTACCTGTCTGTGGAGCTGCACCACAGAGCCCATAGAGGAGCCTGTCAGTGGAGCTGCTCCACAGAGCCTATAGAAGAGCCTGTCTGTGGAGCTGCACCACAGAGCCTATAGAAGAGCCTGTCTGTGGAGCTGCACCACAGAGCCTATAGAGGAGCCTTTCTGTGGAGCTGCACCACAGAGCCTATAGAGGAGCCTGTCTGTGGAGCTGCACCACAGAGCCTATAGAGGAGCCTGTCTGTGGAGCTGCACCACAGAGCCTATAGAGGAGCCTGTCTGTGGAGCTGCACCACAGAGCCTATAGAGGAGCCTGTAGTGGAGCTGCACCACAGAGCCTATAGAGGAGCCTGTCAGTGGAACTGCTCCACAGAGCCTATAGAAGAGCCTGTCTGTGGAGCTGCACCACAGAGCCTATAGAGGAGCCTGTAGTGGAGACCTGTCTGTGTGGCTGCAGACCCTATCAATGGCTCCATTGTGTGGAACCGCTGCAGGATTCTTGACATGCTTTATTTCTCTCTCTCTTCAGACTTTAAAAAAAAAAGAAAAGAAAATGTCGATTGCATCCGAGCTGGCCAGAGTGATTATCTCTCCCTCCCATGTCGTCAGGGGAGACGAAAGATGCCTGATAAGAACAGCTTTGTTCATTTGAGAGAGAGGAGGAGAGGAAGAGAGAACCTCCGATACAGAGAGAGAGAGAAGAGGAGGCACTCCAGCCTTATCAGAATACCATCTCCCCTCTTTCTGTCTCTCTCTCTCCCTCCCTCCCTCTCTGTCTCTCTCTCCCTCCCTCCCTCCCTCTCTGTCTCTCACTCCCCCCCACCCTCCCTGTCTCTCTCGTTCCCTCCCTGTCTCTCTCTCTCTCTCTCTCTCTGTCTCTCTCTCTCCCTCTCTCCACCCCCCCCCCCCCCCCCCCCCCCACCTCCTCCTCCTCTCTCTCAACAAGGAGGCTGGTTGTGTCGAAAGCAATTAGTGTCAGTTGTTTGATGTGAAGGCCGACCACTCTTCCCCCCGTTGACTGTGAGAAGCTGTCATGTGAAGTGGTTAAGTCCCGCTGGCAAGTGCTGTTGTCATTTAAATGGACTCTTTGTGCTCTAACACCACTCTGGCCCGCGGCCCCGCTGGTCAAGCCCGGCGCCGGTTCTGCTCCCGTGGACCTGGGTTCTGTACGGGCCCTCAAACCTGGGTTCTGTATGGGCCCTCAGACCTGGGTTCTGTATGGGCCCTCAGACCTGGGTTCTGTATGGGCCCTCAGACCTGGGTTCTGTATGGGCCCTCAGACCTGGGTTCTGTATGGGCCCTCAGACCTGGGTTCTGTATGGGCCCTCAGACCTGGGTTCTGTACGGGCCCTCAGACCTGGGTTCTGTACGGGCCCTAGGAACCTAGGTTCTGTATGGGCCTTCAGACCTGGGTTTGTCTCAACAAGGGCCAGTGTTTAAACGGGCAATTTCTTACTCCAGAAGGGTTTTATATTTTTACATTTTTACATTTCTGGGGTTTTCGCAGACGCCTTTATCCAAAGAGACTTGGATAACCAGGGGCTATTGGCAGTTACAATGCTGGAAGAAGGAAGAATTATTATTATTATTTTTAATAATATTATTTTTTAATTTTCAGTTGTGCTTCCTGGAAAAGATCCCCGCTTTTGACACAGAATGTATCATCGTGGATCCGTTCCAGGGTGTAAATAGAGGCGTTCTGTTCTAATACCTAATGAGGCTGCTGCGCCCGGTCAAAGAAATGATATTTTGGGATGGAATGGAGGGCGGAATGACGGATGATAAAGAAAAATAAAAGTTTTTAACTGAAATGCCCCTGGTTGAATATGTCTGGAAGACTCCGATGTTCCCTGGGCTGAGGCTGGCCAGCAGCGTGCCAGCAGACAGAGTGGACCGGGCCGGGGTGTCTGGGTCTGTGTGTGTGTGTGTGTGTGTGTGTGTGTGTGTGTGTGTGTGTGTTTGTGTAGACAGGGTGTGCCGGACGGGGTGTGAATGAAAGGAATGGAGTCTCTGTGCCATGTAGTTGATGATGATTATGATGATGGATGGCACTGCTTGGTCCCCCATCCCATCCTACACCCCTCTGTTGTCTTTGGAAGGCTCTGGTCCAGCATGGTTCTGTCATGGTTCTGTCTTTAGAAGGTTGTGGAGTTACTGGTTCTGTCTTAAGAAGGTTTTGGAGTTTAGAAGGTTGTGGAGTTACAGGTTCTGTCTTTGGAAGGTTGTGGAGTTTAGAAGGTTGTGGAGTTACAGGTTCTGTCTTTGGAAGGTTGCGGAGTTACAGGTTCTGTCTTTGGAAGGTTGTGGAGTTACAGGTTCTGTCTTTGGAAGGTTGCGGAGTTACAGGTTCTGTCTTTGGAAGGTTGCGGAGTTACAGGTTCTGTCTTTGGAAGGTTGTGGAGTTACAGGTTCTGTCTTCGGAAGGTTGTGGAGTTACAGGTTCTGTCTTTAGAAGGTTGTGGAGTTACAGGTTCTGTCTAGGGATGTCCCGATCCGATATTGATATCGCATATCGCTGCGATATTGGTCCTGAATGCTGGATCGCAGATCGCACCAGAAAACAAAATAGGCTGCGATCTGCGTGCCCGATCTGGCGTGTCACTCACGTGATGACAACAGTAGTAGTCAGTGGTCACGAGCATGAGAGTTGGCTAGTAGCTACCTGTGTGTAATGAGTCTGACAATGTCATGATGCCAGCTGGTGAAATCATAAACCATTTGCTTAAGTACTTTTTCGGTTATTTACATGAAACTACAGATGGTAAGCTTTCAAATTACGCGTCATACATTGAAATCGAAAAAATTAAAGACGACACGAGTATTTGAATGTTGGTGCACCGAATGGCAATGCGACAGGAGAAAAGTGACTGATCAAATAACAACAACAAACGCTGCTAACAGCTAGCGGCTAACAGTGGTACATCGCTAGGAACGTCTAACTGCGTTTTTATATCATCACAGCATGCTGAGAGAACATAGACATGCTAAAAACACATAACTACACATAATTAGATGAACACACAGTCCTTGCTTTTGAACACGTCCTAAAACGAAGGTATGTTTACAAGTCATTATCACTTACCGGTAGCCTGCAGCAAACGAGAACAGTTAATCCAATCCACAGATTATAAGTATTTAGTGATCGTTAAACAGTTTTTTATTATATCGACTCGGTACTTTAAAACTTCAAGTTGCCTGTTATGAAAAAAAACTAAAACCAGATATTGTTGACACCCCTTCGATTCTGCGACTGGTTTCTGGTCTCACCAGCGGGCGTCTCTAGGCTACACTTTTAAAAAGGGTCCTATAATTGATTTGCCATTTGTAAGAGAAGATAAATAGAATAAATACCTGAAGGCACTAAAACTAGAAATCAGACAGTAACTCTATTTTTTCTACAATGCTGAATGCTGCTGTTTAAATTGTTTTAACTGTAAACCAGTTGGTCACTGAGTACTGCAGAGTACTGTTTTTGTTGCTTGAATAAAGGCTGGCAGTCTTTAATAGCCAACTGTTGTTGTGGACTATACTGGGGAAGTATTTGTTATTATTCAGGAGTAAAACAATAAATACAAATATCGGATCGGTATCGGTATCGCAGATACCTGAGGCCCAAAAAATGGGATCGGGACATCCCTAGTTCTGTCTTTAGAAGGTTGTGGAGTTACAGGTTCTGTCTTTAGAAGGTTCTAGAGTTACAGGTTCTGTCTTTGGAAGGTTCTGGAACAGCTGGCTGTCTTTGGAAGGTTCTGGAACAGCAGGCTGTCTTTGGAAGGTTCTGGTGCAGCAGCTTCTGTGTTTGCTCAGCGGCCCGCGGGCCAGAGTCAGCAGAAAGACCCGTCTGAGCCCTGAGCTCGGCCTCGGTCCTGTCAGCCCCTCGGGCCTAGCAGTAGAACTTCTGTTGCGTACAGCGGAGCGGAGATCCTCAGATCCTTAGATCCTGAAATCCGTTGCGCTTATCGTGTAAGGCAATCCTCAGTTGAATCATATTTGTTGATTCGATAAATCTTCCTTCTTTCGTAATCTATGACTTCCCAGGGCCTGCTAGCGAACAGATGATTTAGATTTGTTGGCTGTTGGTTTCCTGGCGTTGTGTCTGTTGCCGTGGCGAGGGAGCCCGCTGAGCGGTGGTCAGACTCAGAGATGTTCTCATATCATGAAAAGCATCACAGCATCACTTATTACTGGAAGCCAGGAAGTCAACGCTGCAGTGTGTGTGTGCTTTGTATAGACAGAGGAAGTCCCCTCTGTGACGAGTGTGTGTGTGAGTGTGTGAGTGTGTGAGTGTGTGTGTGTGTGTGTGTGTGTGTGTGTGTGTGAGAGTGTGTGAGTGTGTGTAATGTGTGTTTCTGCAAGTATGTGTGTGTGTGTCACTGTGGACTATATGTGCGTGTGTGTCACTATATGTGACTGTGTACTATCTATGTGTTTGCATGTGCATGCGACTGACACTGTGTGTGTGTGTGTGTGTGTGTATATCACTGTGTACTATATGTACATGTGTGTGTATGTGTGGCTTTGTGTACTATCTATGTGTTTACGTGTGAGTGTGACTGACTCTTTCAGTCTGTCGTGTGTGTGTACGTGTGTGTGTGTGTGTACGTGTGTGTGTGTGTTTGTGTGTGTCTGTGTCTACGTGTGTGTGTGTGTGTGTGTGTGTGTTTGTGTGTGTGTGTGTGTGTGTGTGTGTGTCACTGGCTCCTGTCAGTCTGCGTCTGCACGCTCACAAATAAACAACACGGCTCCCAGCTGGAGAGGCGGAACAGCGCTCCTCTGTCAGGCGGCCGGGGGTTAACGCAGCGCGTGGGAAATGGAATCAAACTGAACATTCCCTCACAGCCCTTCATCTCTGTGGAAACCCCCCTCCCCTCCCCTCCCCCCCCCCCTCTCCACGGCCAGGTGTTTGGGCTGCCCAGCGGGGCTGTTGGATGGACAGTGTGGTGCTGTGTGTCGGAGTGTCAGGCCCTGCCCCCCCCCCTCCCTGTCCCCTGGATGAACATCCCCAACCAACACCCCCCCGGTCAGTCAGGGCCCCCCCTGGTATGTCCCCGGCCCCCCCGGGTCCACCCCCCCTGGCTCCCCTCTCCCCCCTGGGTCCCCACCTCCCCCCTGATCCCCACACAGCATCCCTTTCAGACAGGCAAGCAGGGAGACAGACAGACAGACAGACAGGCAGGCAGCAGATAGGACGGCAGATAGATAGATAGACAGAGAGACAGACATGCAGAGAGGCAGACAGGCAGAGAGGCAGACAGGCAGGCAGACAGACAGGCAGGCAGGCAGGCAGGCAGGCAGGCAGGCAGACAGACAGACAGGCAGGCAGACAGACAGGCAAAGAGACAAAGAGACAGACAGACCGACAGACAGCTAATAGCCCTCATGTGAGGAGGGGTCACCTGACTCCTACCCTGCCCTGTAGCCCTGTGGTGACCCTGCACTACAAGGATGATGGAGGGACAGTGAGGGCCATTGTCCACAGGAGCACAGCTGTTCTCCTCCTCTCCTCCTCTCCTCCTCTCCTCTCCTGTCCTCCTCACCACCGGCTGCTTGCCTCCTGAGCCTGACTCACACCAGACACAAGCTCTGTGTCAACACACACACACACACACACGTACCACCATGGGAAACATTGAGGAGCCCACGCCTGCTCTGAAGTTCAATCACACACCACTACCGTATGTATCACTCCACCAGAAGGGCTGTCAAACACACTCCTACTGTGTATCCCTCCACCAGAAGGGCCGTCGAACACACACCCCTACTGTGTATCCCTCCACCTGAGTCTCGGACGGCACGAACTCACACAGAAAACGTGGCGGAGCTGTTTGTCTGAGGGGAAAATGTTGTTTTATTTTTTTTTCTATTTGTCCATGACATTCGGATAACAAGCTTGATTGAATAGCGCTTGTGGTGTCAGCGAGTGGATCTGTGCCTGTGTACACTGATTGTATTACTGTGTGTGTGCGTGTGTGTGTGTGTGTGTGTGTGTATGTGTGTATGTGTGTATGTGTGTGTGTGTGTATTTGTGTGTATTTGTGTGTGTGTGTGTTCGATGTCCCCTCTGAGGTCCTGACCCTAGTCTGTTTACCCAGCAAATCTACCTCAGCTGTGCATTAGGCTATCTGAGCTTCATTGTGACAAGATTTCTCCTGGTAAATTGGTCAAATTTGGCCAGCCGAAATCGGATTAGGGCAGTGGGCCAGGCGGTGAGCTCACCCCTGCTGGGCTAGCTAGCATTAGCGCTGGCGCTACTGCTGCTGCTGAGAGGGCTAATTCACCCATGGGTTCGCTAACGGCTAGCGTGGGAAGCTAATCAGCCAGCAGAGAGACAAGCCTCTGTTTCCCCCTAAAACGGATCAGGAGAAGGGAAATACCCTGTCTGTCTGCTGGAGCCTGCTATCCCACACCACCCTGCCAGAAAGGGAGGGAGTGAGAGGGAGCAGGGAGGAGAGAATGGGAGAGTGAGAGAGCAAGAGAGGGGAGAGATGGAAAAAATAGAGGAAGTTGAGAGAAGGAGAGATGAGCATGAGAGAGAGAGAGAGAGAGAGAGAGGGTAGAGATGGAAATAAAGAGGAAGAGAGAGAGAGAGAGAGAGGGACAGATAGCAAGATGGAGAGAGAAGAAAGAGAGAGAGTGAGAGATGAAAGGGAGAGCCCGAGACAGCGAGATGGAGAGAGAGACAAGAGAGAGAAAGATGATGGGGGGAGACAGAGAGGAAAAAAAAACCTTGAAGGAAAAAATGCCCGAATTCTGGAGGGATGTCGTCATCCATCTGATAAGGACACCCACGCTGATGATAAACGGCCCCTGATACGGACACACACGCACACACTCACACACTCACACGCCCACAAGGTCCAGGAACCGCCAGCCACATAAATCTCCCTGCGTTCCATATTTTCATGTCTGAATTACACCGCGTTCCAAATTATTATGCAAATTATATTTTGCCCAGATTTTCCTAAATAGTCGATGCAAATGACAATCAGTATAATTTTCAAGTCATCAACCGTTTACCAAATTTTATTGAACAAACCTCCCAATGATAACAGTATTTAAAAAATAAACTCAAAATGCACTGTTCTAAATTATTAGTTAGAGTTTCAAAACATTTTATAGGTTGTAAAGAACTAAAAATGGTAATTTGATGAATTTAGGGTTAGGAGGTCATTAGGAGGTCATATTTACTGAAATCAAAAGCTATTTCAAACAAAAACATCTTAACAGGCCAAGTTACATGTTAACATAGGACCCCTTCTTTGATATCACCTTCACAATTCTTGCATCCATTGAACTTGTGAGTTTTTGGACAGTTTCTGCTTGCATTTCTTTGCAGGATGTCAGAATAGCCTCCCAGAGCTGCTGTTTTGATGTGACCTGCCTCATAGATATTTTGCTTGAGGATGCTCCAAAGGTTCTCAATAGGGTTGAGGTCAGGGGAAGATGGGGGCCACACCATGAGTTTCTCTCCTTTTATGCCTATAGCAGCCAATGACACAGAGGTATTCTTTGCAGCATGAGATGGTGCATTGTCATGCATGAAGATGATTTTGCTACGGAAGGCACGGTTCTTCTTTTTGTACCACGGAAGACAGTGGACAGTCAGAAACTCTACATACTTTTCCGAGGTAATTTTCACACCTTCAGGGACCTTAAAAGGGCCTACCAGCTCTCCCCCCATGATTCCGGCCCAAAACATGACTCCGCCACCTCCTTGCTGACGTCGCAGCCTTGTTGGGACATGGTAGCCATCCACCAACCATCCACTACTCCATCCATCTGGACCATCCAGGGTTGCACGGCACTCATCAGTAAACAAGACTGTTTGGAAATTAGTCTTCATGTATTTCTGAGCCCACTGCAACCATTTCTGCTTGTGAGGGGGTGGGGGGGTTTCTGCTTGGTTAGGGGTGGCCAAATAGTAGGTTTACGCACAACTGCAAACCTCTGGATGATCCTACACCCTGAGGTTCGCGGGACTCCAGAGGCACCAGCGGCTTCAAATACCTGTTTGCTGCTTTGTAATGGCATTTTAGCGGCTGCTCTCCTAATCCGATGAATTTGGATTTGGCTCTGATTCAGCCACAAATCTCTTCACAGTACGATGATCACGCTTACGTTTTCGTGAAATATCTAATGTTTTCATACCTTGTCCAAGGTATTGCACTATTTGACACTTTTCGGCAGCAGAGAGATCCTTTTTCTTTCCCATATTGCTTGAAACCTGCGGCCTGCTTAATAATGTGGAACGTCCTCCTTAAGTAGTTTTCCTTTGATTGGGCTCAACTGGCAAACTAATTATCACAGGTGTCTGAGATTAATTTCAATGATCCAAAGAGCCCTGAGACACAATACCATCCATGAGTTTAATTGAAAAACAAAAAATGTAATGTTTATGACACTTAAATGCAATTTGCATAATAATTTGGAACACGGTGTATGTGATTACGAGAGTTAAACAGATCACTCGATTACCGCCGAGCGTTGTCCGGCGCTACAGCGGGTTTCGCCTCCCGTCCTGTTTCTGACCAAACGTCTGCGTCAACAACAACAACAACAACAATGTTGTGTTTTAACCCTTATTTACCTGTCAATACTACGTTACTGGACGTCCACAATCATCTAACACCAGAAATGATCTATAAACAATCAGCTTTTGTTTTACTGAGTAGACATCGGGCTGGTTTCACAGATGAGGCTTAAGCCTGATCCTCGACTGAAAAGATTGTACATTGGGTCTTAAAAGTTTTTGAAAATAGACATGTAAAATAGACATGTAAAAATGTTTCACTTAGCTCGTCAACTAGTAAATAAGTCACTGTATTTGCTTAACTTTACACATATTTCACAATATATTGTTTTGCTGTGCTGTGGTAAAGAAGGCAAGAGACCATATAGTGTTCACACATTCAAGCCTCTCTTTTTAATAGTTTTTTGTGAGCGGATAGTTCCTATTATATAAATTCTCATCTAGATCTGTCTCAAACTATGCCGTGTTGGGTTCTTGAATTTGAGGGAATTGACTCTTGAAAGTCCTTGAAAGGTGCTTGAATTTGATGTTTCTGAAGGTGTGGGAACCCTGGATTGAGTCCAGGACTAGGCTTGTCTGTGTGAGACCTTTCCATCGGGACGACAGCCAACGGCCTCTGGCCTGAGCTAGATTACTCTTCCTGCTACGACTGGTGAATCGATGATTCACTTGCTTAGTCAAATGTATCGATTCTAAGTCGCTTTGGAATAAGGCGTCTGCTAAATGCCAAAAAAGTTAATGTAAATGTAGATAGGCCCATTGGCTTTAGCCGTAGCCATACAGAGATTCTTCTCACTCAGAACGGGTTGTCTACTCACTTGGGTTCGATCATTTCGGCCATTTTTTACGTGGTGGAGGAGCCGAAAAACTTGTGTTTTCTCTAGTGTTTGTATAAAAAACCCAGTACACAAGGGAGCTGTTCACCCTCGTCAGTATATGTCGTGGATGTAACATCGATATGGTGTCGTTTGCGAGCTGGGATGGAATCAGAATGTCTCTGTTTGCACAGAGTCTACCGTGGCTAACAGCAGCGGACCAGAAGCTTCCGTTTGAAGCTCGCTAAACGAACGTGATTGTCATCTCCTCAGGTTTCCTCTCCCCGCCTGCTGCAGTGTGTGTGTGTGTGTGTGTGTGTGTGTGTGTGTGTGTGTGTGTGTGTGTGTGCGTGCGTGCGTGTGTGTGCGCGCACGTGTGCGTGTGTGTGTCCGCCTGCTGCAGGGCCGAGATAACAAACTCTACGTACATATCTCTCCTCACCATATCTCCTTATCTCCTCTCCTCTCCTCTCATGATACCAGAGAAGCGAGGGAGGGAGAGAGAGAGAGGGGGCGGTTGCACGTCCGACCCCGAGAGAGAGAGATATA
>NC_137674.1:30423514-30436014 GCF_963989245.1 Nansenia antarctica | reverse complement strand
GGAGGGGCTGGTGAAGAAGCGAGGCCTCCTTCCCAGCAGCCTCAGCGGCCTGCAGGACGCGGCCGTGGCGCGGATGTCCATCTGCTCCGAGGCGGCGTCCGAGGCCAGCCTGATGGCCAGCACCCCCGACGAGCCCTGGCCCGTCTCCCCCGGCAACCTGGGGAACCTGAACCACAACACCGCCCTCAACAACAACACCAACTCCAACTCTAACAACACCCAGGTCCTCAGCCCCGACACGGAGACCACCTCCACCTCCTCCTCCTCCTCCTCCTCTACCCTCAGCCCAGAGATCGTCATCACCCCGGGCTGTAGCACGGACGCTACGGCCGTGCCGGTCCAGAACCAGAACCTGCGGGGGATCATCCTGAAGCGGATGGGGCTGGGGGAGGCCACCACCACCACCACCACCACCACCGCTGCCACCAAGGCCCCCCTCGACCAGGCCATCGCCCTGGGAGACGAGAGAGAGAGCGTCCTGTAGGAGAGAGAAAGAGAGAGAGAGAAAGAGAGAGAGAGAGAGCGTCCTGTGGGAGAGAGAGAGAGAGAGAGAGACGGCTCCTCCTCTTCTGAGCGGCCAGTCAGAAGGTCTGTAGTCGACGATCGTGGCCTGACAGGACCTCAGAAGACGAGAGCTGCTTTTTCTGTCCCGGTTGTTAGGGTTACCGCGTCTCTCCTCCTCCGTGTCGTCATCCTCTCCTCCGTCATCCCCTTGCTTTCATCCTCGAGAATGCCTGAGGGGAGGGGCCGAGATCTTCTCCTCTGATGCGGTTTTCAGCAGGACGTGAGTGGAGGACGGAGGAGAGGATGACCGAGGAGAGGAGAGGAGGAGAGGAGAGGGCGCGAGGAGAGGAGAGGAGAGGAGAGGAGGGTGTGAGGAGAGGAGAGGAGAGGACAGAGGAGGAGAGGGCGTGAGGAGAGGAGAGGAGAGGAGAGGAGAGGGCGTGAGGAGAGGAGAGGAGAGGAGAGGGCGTGAGGCATTGTGTTCCTGACAGGTGTGAAGAGGCTCAGGTCTGTTGAGAAGACTAACCTGGAGAAATAAAGGTTAGATCCCCAAAAAATTAAACGTCCTCGTAGTCGTTGGTTGATGTTGTGAAGTGTTACCAAAATAATCTAGATGTAGACAGGCCTAAAGAATCTAGATGTAGACAGGCCTAAAGAATATAGATCTAGACAGGCCTAAAGAATATAGATCTAGACAGGCCTAGAGAGTAGAAGTTACAGTATCCAGCCTCACAAGAGGGTTGAAATGTAGAGAAAACAGTATGTTGCTTTAAGTCATGATTTGGCCAATCATACAGAAAGTTTAGCGATTTGAGGTTGGCTCAAATGAATGCCATGCGTGGCACAGAAACCAGACCGAAAAAATCTCAGGATACATTTCATGATTCGCTGTGGAGATTAATGATGATGAGGTCAGAGTCATTTGGAACATACGTCAGTTTGAAATTGTTGCAACTCAATTGGCTGTTTAGCTGTCGTGTTCACTTTCGCTGTTACTTGCTGTAGGATAATTGTGGTGAAATGTGGAGTGACTTGCATTGATGAATGGTGTGTATTGTGTGGTGATTTAGTACAGTGGTGTGTGTGTGTGTGTGTGTGTGTGTGTGCAATGTTGTGTACTTCATGATTAGTTACTAGATAAAGCGAGTATGCTGAACCACAAAATCAGTTTCAGAGAGGTTCTATTCAGCAAATAACAGCTGATATGAAAATGTGCCATACTCAAAATGATTGCCGCCGATAAATATTGTGACACCTTTTTCCCCCAACGTTTGTTACTCAGAAGTATTTTCCCCTCAAAGACCTACTGAAGGTTTCGTGCTGTATTTGATGTGACGCCTTTGATGTTCCTTCAGTGATAGAATCAGAAGTGATGTTCCGTGCCCGACTGAAATGTCTTGTCAGGCGCTGACAAGTGACCCAAAGTGCATTGTGACGTCCATGTTTTGTGAAACAATAAACACTGTGACTGTTTGAACCCCATGAGTATTTGACTGTTCATTCCTGCTTCATGAAGTAGTACACTCACCGAGGACCCGCTCTCTCAATGAACCTGACCTAGATGACTAATTAAGAATTGTATATGATTGAGGCCTATAGGAGCCCAGGGTGAGAGACCTGTCTCTTCAGGCTACACCTGGGCCCCTTCTCCTTCTCAGACCTCTCCACCCAGTTTCCTGATCTTAAAAACAGAGGGTTGAAAATAAACATGTTTTCTCTTCTCTAGCGCTGTAACTGCCGACAGCGCTTGTTCTTAACGAAGGTTTTACTAACGATGACTGATGGGTCGTTTACTCTCTTACTTAGACAAAGGAACCTATTGTAAGTCGCGTTGGCTAAATGACACGTAAATGCTCTCATTCCAGAGTAATATTTGCGTCTGTAGGCCCACGTCTCGATTTTCTCTCTGCTCGTGTAAATGGCATTCGTGATCTTGCAAAAACAATCTTGCTGTTAGGCTATTACCCATCATGTTCAGAACCTATAGCCTACTACATCTCTTGCGTGAAATCTAAACGTTGGAACTACCAGCGTAAAATAATACAAACCATCATTACTATCAACATCTTATAGACGTAGAACTCATTTGAGAGAGAGAACTTTCGCCCCCCCTTCCTCTTTCATATTCACCAGTAGGTGGCACACTTTCCATACAAACCCCGCAGGACGCAGCAGCTCCACCTTGATACAGTAGGCCTGCCCTTCCACTGTTGGTAGAGGCTGTATCGGGAGGTCGGGTTGATACTCCCACAATATATAATATCAATGTAAGGTATAATCTGAACAAATAATATCGAGAACTATACATTGTAGTATCGGCCATTTCGTTTGATGCGTCACATGTTGCGCAGCCTCTTAATTGGCGTCTATCCACTTAACGCAGTACACAGCCTCTTCCTGTGTGTAAAGGAACTTGAGCTGTTGAAGCCGGGCTATCGTGGGAAAATAATTAACTTGAGTTTAGCCCATTGTACATTTTACAAGGATCTTATGAGCTGCTAGGCCCTTTATCTTGGCTGTCATGGTGAAATAGTTTGTCCCAATTTCATTATAAGGTTCAAAGAGGAGATGAACATTCGGCACATGGAGCCGGCGACCAGTTAATTAAGGACCTTTCCAACTGACATGGCCTGCAGACCATGGTCCTCACAGGACGGTGTGTCCTATGCCTCTACCCGTAGATTCAGCGCTCAGCACAGGTGAGACACTCTTCTCAGTACTCAGCAGGTAAAGTGTCCTCATATCCTATCGTGTCATATGTAGCAGACCCCCAAGGCGCGTTTGATTGACATGTGAACATTGAGACAAGACGACTATAGGTCCTGTGCACACCTATGCGTCAATTCTCACTGTTCTGTACATTGCATTATAGGACTGTTAAAGAAAATACAGCATTACAGTCGCAGCGATACAGGCCAGTTACACACTGGATTCGGAACTTGTTCCGTGTCATTGTACCATACAAAGGAATAACCATTTTCAGACTTTCATCTGATGTGTCTGTGTCATCCAGCCAAGTTGCATCTTTTCCACCCCAAACATTTCTAAATCTGCCATACAAGTGTCTGTACCACAAGGAAACATGCTCAAATAATGCATTTGATTTATTTTTTTGTATAAAAAAGGTACAATTTACATTATTACTTTTATAAAAAGTTTCGGCATAATTACGTACAGCATTACACTTTTGCAGAAATTTGCAATTCCTGCAACTATACAAGATACAACTCCGATAGAGTTCACAAGGTTTCAATCGTTCATTTCATTTTTTTTCTTTTTTCATTTTTAAACAACGTCCAGTCCTTCGTGTGCCAAAACGACAATTCTGACAAGACAGACTAAACTTTATACAGTAACTAACCAAGTTGTCTTATATTCACGTTCCAGCTCCGCAAAAAAGCAAAGTCTTCGAGGGGGGATTAGGGGAAATCCTTGTGACAATAATCTCATAATAGTTTTTCTCCCATTCTCGGGAATATAGCGCGCCTTCCATTTCAAGAAATGACCAAAAAAAAAAAAAATCTTAAGTTAAATAATATGAGTGTCCGAACAGAAAGCACATCACATAAGATTGTCCTTTATAAGCAAAAGTCTCTTGATTCGATTTAATGAAGAAAATCCAGACCCCCGAGGACAAATTGAGGGAAAAAAAAGTCCTGTTCCCAGGTCCTGTGTGTTTTGTGTCTTAACCAAACACCTGCAAAAGATTGAGAAAGAGAGGCGTGTTTAGAAAACGCAAACAGGGCAGAGATCCGGACAGGCTGGCGCCAAGGAGGAAGCCGCAGTTTTAACATTTAACCAAACACTCAAATACTGAGCAAACCCTGGGCGCCAGATGTACACACACACACACACACACACACACACACACACACACACACACACACACACACGCACACAGCAAAGGGCACTTTCTCACAACTTCAGCCTACAATCTGAGTAGGAATCAGAGTAATTACAGTCGAGCTGGCGCCTACCCCTCTTCTTGTATCAATTATACGCAGACATCTAGCAGACAGTCATTCAAACTACTGTTATTTCCTTCTACATTACAGACGCTCTATGCCAGGGCCGATGCAGCCGTTTTATTACAACGTAATAACAAAGACTTGCCTGTACTGTAGACTACACAAGCTACCATAGGCTACACACATTTCGTGCATTTAATTCAAACAATAGATCAAATTGCAGTGGGAGACATGCATATACACACACACACACACACACACACACACACACACACACACACCACAGACAACACAGGGCTGAGCAGAGCAGACAGGAGAACAGCCTATGACTTACCGCTTTTAACGATGAAGAGTCCTGCTGTCATCCGTCATCAGCTCTGATGGGAACTCCGGAGACTGAAAGCAAACAAACAAACGAAACGATCGTTTAATGTTAACCCACCCAGATGTAAAAGCGTGGCATTCTTGAACGTCCGGACTCCTGTCACATGAAAATCTCCTCCTCTGTGATTATTGGTCACGGACGACATGCAATTTTGTAACAAAATGCAGTTATTTCCAAATAGACGCACAATTACGCATAGGCTGAAAATGCGCACGGCACTTTCCGCGCAGGGAAACCGATCCACTTAACGCGAGCGATGACAATCACATGAGTAAATGTTGTTAAATCATCATTTACAGTCATATTCACCGCGGATCAAAGTGCGTTGCGTTGTATTTTTTTACCTGTAATGACAAGATGCTGATGTCTGTATTGAGAGTGGTCAGCGGTGTCCTGGCCGTCGCCTGGCCCGGCCGCGGGTGCTGATGCAGACTGGTGATTGCGGAGCCGGAGTCCAGTGCGATCTGCAGGTCCAGGATGTAGTCGATGACATGCTGCAGGATTTCCATCTTGCTCACGTTCTTGTTCTGCGGGATGCTGGGCACCAGCTCCTTCAGCTTGGAGTAGCAGTCGTTCATGTTGTACAGCAGGCTTAACGGGTCGTCCACGGGAGTCTTGCTCCGGGAGATCCCCAGAGTGTGTTCGGACAGATTCGCGCTGTTTTTCCGGAAAGACCGAACTGGGCTTATTGCTTTCATGTCGACACTTCGAAACGAGACGGGCTATTTATTATAGCGCTGAGAGGTTCGGTTCCGGTATCGGTTCTTATTCCTTCGCAGACGGCGGTGGAGAGATCGGACTGGATTAACTGGCTGTCATTGCCGTTTATATAGCCACCAGGCTGGCTTCGCCACGCAGGGGTTTCGAGTCTGCTGATTGGATGGAGAGGCGGTGTCAATCATCGGTCTTCTGCTACACTGTTGGTTGAACTCGCCTCCCACCAAAGTCCCCCCCGTATCTTCCGCGTTCTTATCCAATGGGAGCTTCGTGTTGGAGGTGGCACCGTGAGAGCTCTTCAGCTCCGGTGGGCAATTTGGGGAAATTGAGCTCTTACCTGTTTCTGATCAAGAAAATTAATGGATCGTCATTTCACATCAGGAGATGGTCAAGGAGCACCGGTGCACATTCACGAGGACTTTGGTGGAATGTTGCATGCTGCATGTGAAGTTAAACGTTTCCAAAGCTATTCTCGATAGAACAGAATAAAACAAGAAATGGTGAAATGAGGGGGGGAAAACGAAATATCCAAGTATTCATAATCTTATTACGCACGATTAGAATAATATAGGCTAATAGGCCGATGTTATCAAACCGAGTGTAGTGGATTAGATAATCATCACAAGGCACAGCTTGGTTTCATCAAGGTCCCTGTCCTCTCTCCAACATTCCTCCACTGTCGGCATGAGGCTAGCCAACACTGTCCAAGTGAACAGTCCTAATCTCTATCTGCATCTCAAATGATCTGAACGCCAAGTGATAACGACGCACACATTGTTTTAAATAACGACAAATACAAATTGTTCTTCCTATTCTGAAGATGATCAGTCGTGATGATGTGGTCCAGATTCCTAACATTCCAGAACATATACCGTTAGAGTCAAGTGTTGGGATTCAGAACCGTAGGGCAGGTTCGGACCAAGAACAGCCCTTATAGACGCGGGACAGACAACAGAACCAGCATGTGAATGATTGTGGACTTAGGAGCTGGGATGGTGAAAGACGGACATCCCTCCCACCCCTTCAAATGTAGCCTATCGAAAGATATATAACATATATAATAATAATTATTATTATTATTAAAATGGTGTGGGTTTGATTATGCACGTTGTGTCACCCCCGGGTGTTTCCACCTACTTGGATGATAACATTTGAAACTCAATCATTGGGTCAATCAACCCAAGCGATGTGACATGGAGGAGGACATAATATGACCTTTATGACCGGTCATTCTGTCAAACATTGGTTGTTCAGTAGAGCGCACCCTTCACGGTGAGGAACACATTGACACGCCGCATTCCACAAGCGGCGCCGCGCGGAGAGGAGAGGAGCGCCGCGGCACGGCAGATCGCCCCGGGGCTGTTGTGAGGGACTCGTTTTGTTCTGTCCAGTTCCGTGGGTTAAACGTGCTCCCCTCTCTGGGAAATCAATGCATTTTTTAAACAAAGGCGTGAGAGGTCACCATGACAATATTCACCCATAGGCTATACCAGAGAGCTTCTCATATCGACTTTTAAGAATAACATACCTATCTATAGAACATCATTAAAAACAAACAAACAAAAGAATACATGTACTTTCTATTTTGTATTTATTTGTAAATGCATTGGCTGGTATTCTGGGCAGTAACATTTGAATTCCGGGCAGTAAAATCAACCGTAAGTAGATTTCAGATAAACCCTTTTCAGCCTCTGGACTGATCCGGCAGATCTGAGCAGCAAATGGAGGCATCCTGGCAGCCACACGGCTATTGATTATTATGTTTGAAAAGCAGCCCCGTGTAGACTTAGGCTGACCCCCCTCCAGATAAAACCGATGGAACAGCTCATTCCTCCCTCCACCCCTGTCCCGGCTATCCTACACAGCAACCACGATGTTTAGGATTGTTTTTATAGCCTAAAGAGAAACATTAGGCTGCCTATACAATAAGACAGTCAACCTAGAGTTAGATCGCAACCGAATAGTAATCCAATCTTTCGGTTTCAGCACAGGGAACCATTCCACTGCCGTCCCTTAAATGCATTTATAATGGGATCTGGACTTCTCGCAGAAGCGCAGAAGTCCCACATCTGGTGCAATCGGATTCTCTCCATTTTCTCTTATTTTTTGGGTTCACCCAGCTGTGTACATGTCGCGCGGCACCCTGACTGATCCCCTGACAGGTGACGAGTTGGCACCGGAGAGCGCGCGGCAGCACCGGAGGAGCAGACTTTGTGGCGCCAGCCCCCGTGACGTCACCCCGTTCCCCCAGCAGCCCTCCGGCCGGTCCTCGCGGCGCCGCTCAGGCGGCTGCCATGGCGACGGGGGCTGTCAGTCAGGCGGCTGCCATGGCGACGGGGGCTGTCAGTCAGCGAGAGGTCTCAGCTGATCAATGGGGCCGAACACCGGGAGACCGGAGACCGGAGAGACTGCTCCGGGGCCCGCACACCTGCACCGATTAGCATTTCTGAAGTTACATTCGGCTTGGAGAGTAGTATCGCCCTTTTTTTGTTGGAAGATGTGAAAGAATGAAGACGAGGAAAACGTCTCAGTTACTGCCAGCATAATAAAGAGAGGGAGAGAGGGGGAGAGAGAGAGAGAGAGAGAGAGAGAGAAAGAAAGAGGGGGAGGGTGCACATCTGTCCCATAAGCCAATAGAAACAAACTCTTCAATGCATTTTGAGACCGGCACGCAAGGAAAAACTATATGAATAAGTTCAATAGAATAACACTAATTTATTAACGTTTTTTTTTATTTTTTATGCTAGATGGAAATATGCCGTTGTAGACTTGCCTATTCGAAGTGTTACCCTATCGATTTACCTGGTGCATATTCTCTTTCCAAAAAGCACCTAAACGGAGGGGAAAGCGTTTACATTTGTTTAACTCTTGGAAATTGATATAGCCTCACAAAACACCTAACAGAAACTAACAAAAACTGTCTACTTCAAATAATAATTTGATATTATTAGACTAGTCGCCATCCCTCTTCAGGGAAGTGGTCTGGAATGACATTCTTTAACTTAAAAAAAGGGATCTATCACTCCCTTTCCTCGGTCACCAACCTATTAGTTTGGGTTGAAAAGATAAAAGATAAGGTTCGGAAAAACAATGCGGGTCTGCCAGCGGGTTGAATAGAGGCTTGTGGCCGGCGTCAGAGAGTCTGGTGCCCCCTCCCTCCACTGTTGATCCACCCCTCCTCTCCGCTGCTGCGCTCCCCCGACTATCAACACAAACCACTGCGAAATGTTCTTTTTAAAATATATTATATTTACATGATACGCCTCCCGCAGTTGTTTTGACATTCCGCTAAGCCTATATCCTATCCTTATCATTTATAAAGAAAACATTATTGTTATTATGTTTGAATTGAAGATGTATACACTCAGAAAGTGTTGATGAAATAGAAGAATAGTTCGGAGTAAGATAATAAGAATAAGATAGGATCTATTCAACGCATCGAATCGGTTTACTTTGTTTAGTTTAGAGAACTTCCAAGACAAACTTCCCCACTTATCTGAATGTATTTCTATACATTTCTGACCTGCGTCACATTTCTTTCCTAAAGTTAAACACAACGGGCTTCCATTGTTCGAAGCAGGACTCCTCTATTCTAGGGTTACTACCGAAATGACGGACGCAAAAATTATTGATCAAAAGTCGTTTTGAATGAGCTCTACAATCCCTTCTCGTACTGCAACGGGCCGGGCCGGTCCAAGCGGCACCGGGTTCGCACCGAAATTGAAAGTTAAAAGGTCTCCGCCGAACGCGTTTTTTTCCTGCAACGCGAAGCGCACCGTCGCCGACCGGGAGGTTCCCACGCGCCTGTCGCGTGCAGTAGTGTACACAGAGAACGGTGGCGCGCGACTCTTGTAGCAACACCGACCCCGGGGGGCGTGGCCTGCATGTTTTAGCTATTGTTCGAACCAAAAGAAAGGGGCTGCGTTCGTAAATTCGCTCTGGAAAACTGATCAGCACTCATGGAATGCGTCTTGTCCAATCAAATTACTTAGTCCCTTTTATGACGTTGAACCCAGTGTGCGCTCCGGCGCTCTCAGGCCGAATTTGCGAACGCAGCCAGGGTGTCACCCTAAAGTCCGTCTGTTACGTTGCAGCAACGTTATCATCAGGAGACGAAGAACATGTATGTTGCAAAGCAAACTAGGAAACAACTTTTGTTGAAAACAGGCCTATGACAGTTGGCTACTGTTTTACAAAATGGTCAAAACCAGGAACATGTAAAGGAAACATCCATCTCACTATAAGATGACATATTTAATTCCATATAGACATGATCATGCATTACATTGAAATAGGTGAGGTGCATAATGTATACAATAAACGAATTGTTTTCCATGAATTTGCTTGATAACATTCACATTACGTTCCCATTGATTCTCAAGAATAGGCTGTTGAGATGTTTGGGGGTATCAGCAGACAGCTTCATGGCTGTGTGAGGGAGAGGCAGCAGGCAGCACCAGTAGCTCCAGACAGGCAGCTGCTGTCTGTCCGCCCCCCCTCTCCCCGCCCCCCCTCTCTGGTCCAGCTGGGCCTGATCCCCATGGTCTGACCACCCAAATGTGGGAGGCTGCAGCAGGCTGGCAGGCGGGTGGACGGGCAGGCAGGCAGGCAGGCAGGCAGGCAGGCAGACAGGCAGGCAGACTGTCTGATTCTGGCTCTATTCCTCTCCCCTCCATCAGTTTTTTTCCTCTCCATTAGATCATGTTAATAGTGTGCCAGGTCAGCTGGATCTCCACTGTATGTTCCTGGTTGGCCTCATCTCCAACCACGACCAGTCAGTCTTTAGGGATGAGATAGATGTCCTGCCATACTGGTGCCAGGAAAATAATCTTTCACTTAATATCGGCAAAACCAAGGAGCTGATCATGGACTTCAGGAAGAAACAGGGTGTGTGTGTGTATGTGTGTGTGTGTGTGTGTGTGGGGGGGGGGGGGGTGGACGACGACGACAATGACACATGTCTCCCTCCACATCAGTGGGTCTGAAGTGGAGAGAGTTGACAGCTTCCAAGGCGTAGTGGTGGTCTACTGGATAGTGAGTTGGACTGGTGATCGGTAGGTTGTGAGTTCAAATCCCGCCTGAAACGCCACCACTAGTGTGCCCTTGAGTATGGCACTTAGCACTCAGTTACTCCAGGGGGAAATGTCCCTGTAATCTGTAATTGTGTGTCGCTAAAAACGTCTTAGCTAAATGCCAAAATATTATATAAAATATAAGTTCCTCGGCGTCCACATCACCAGGGTCCTCCCAGGGTTACCTCACTCCTACACAGTGGTGAAGTCGACACGTTGGCTCCTGTTCCTCCTCAGGTTGCTGAGGAGACCCTCACAGACGTCTACAGGTGCACCGTGGAGCGTTTCCTGTCCAGCTGCACCACGGCAGCTGCACCGCCCACCACCCTGCAGCCCTGCAGAGAGAGAGAGAGAGAGAGAGAGAGAGAGCGGTGTAAACGGCCCCCTCAATTCTTCGTGGCGTTGATTCCACAAGATGTTGGAAACATAACTTTGAGATTCTGGTCCACAATGACATGATTGCATCACGCAATTCCTGCAGATTTTCCCCCGTTTTTTTTTAGGTGCACTTTCAAGCTTGTGTGAATCTCCCGTCCTACCTCATCCCAAAGGTGTTCTGTTGGATTCAGATCCGGTGACTGGGAAGGCCACTGAAGAACACTGAACTCATTGACATGTTCATGAAACCAGGTTGACTTTTGCTTTGTGACATGGTGCATTATCATGCTGGAAATAGCCATTAGGAGATGGGTACATTGTGGCCATGAATGGAGGCGCATGGTCAGGAACAATACTCAAATAGGCTGTGGCATTCAAGCGATGATTGATTGGTAAACGGGCCAAAGGCATGCCAAGAAAACATTCCCCACACCATTACACCACCTGAATGAATGCGAAGGTGTGCAGGTGTTCCTAATAAAGTGTTCAGTGAGTGTATCAGATTTGATGACATGTAACCCATTATTTCATTGATAGCCATTGATTCTTGAAGAATAGGACCTATAAATGCATTAGGAGCCTAGTTTAACTGTCTTACCCTGTCTGAACCCACAGATAAGCTTGTTTTACTCCATTGTTGGTACACAATGCAATTGTAAAAAATAAATAAAAAAAACACTATATAGCTTCAAAACATGGTTACAACTATCATTTTGATCACAGTCGTTGCATCCATAGCTCTGTCTACAGTTTACAGTTTACAGATTACAAATAAGTGGCAGGGATCCCGCTTTGTTCAAATACAGATTGCACCTTTAAATATATAAATTCACATGCAGAGGAGACCTAACCGGTGAACAAGTACCTTATCGTCTACGTACATGGGGGTCTATGTATTAGTGGCAGCAATCAACTAGAGTCTGGACCTGATGGGTGTGGTCCCTCTATGGGCCCCGGTCATCTCGCTGATATGCAGAAAACTTTAGTGTCTGCCTGAGAAATGTATGATGTTAGTGTCATCTCGATCCCAACGTGCTCTCCTCTACGCACTCCTACACCCCCTCCACCCTCCCTACGCACTCTTCCACCCCCTCTAAGCACTCCACCACCTCCTCCACCCCCTCTACTCCCTTCTCCATCCCAAGAGGGAATTGAGAGTGTGTTTGAGACCTGAAACCTGCTTGTGATACCCCCCCCCCCCCGCCTTCCCTCTGATAGACGTGTTGGATTCTGCGGTGACTCTCTCCTGGTCTCCCTGAGTAGAGACTTTAAACGCCCCCCCCCCTCTCCCCCCACCCCGTCAGCGTTCCACTTCCTCCACTGCGGGTATCTCACGGCTGCACCAGGACTCACTTCCTTCTAGGTTTTCACCCACATGTAGTTCTTACTCAATCTGCCTCTATTTATACCGCCCAGGGGGAAGAGAGAGTTAATGTAGGAAACTTACTCCTCTGGCTACTGAGAGAGAGAGAGAGA
>NC_137674.1:30403514-30411014 GCF_963989245.1 Nansenia antarctica | reverse complement strand
GGATCATAATGATTAAGAGTCTGAATGCAGCAAAATAACCAATTACTGTGTTTGTATTCATTTTACGTACGCGTTTTAAGGATTAGCGGCTGCCGTCCCGAAATGTGTAGGTTTCATTAACAGGATGAATGGAACATGTTTGATCCTGAACAGCAATGTTTTGATATTTCTTTCATATTTTGGTCTATTCTATGTCTCCGATGTGAAGGCACAGATGTTGGTCTTTAGATACTTGTAAACAAAGATGGAGCCCACCCCTGCTCCTCTGCCTCTCAGAGAGCTGCATGTCTGCACACCAGGGGAGGCTGGGGGAGGCTGGGGGAGGCTAGGGGGAGGTAGAACTGTAACACATGTCACTGTTACATTTACATTTTTGGCATTTAGGTAGACGCCTTTAACTCAAGCGTCTTACAACTACAAACACATTTTGTCCAATTAAGTGAATCGTCTTTCCATCAGTCATCATAAGAAAAAGAAATCTATGCCAAAACCAGGGGCCATTGGCAATCACAATGCTAGAAGAAGGAAGAATTATTATTATTTATTTATTTATTTATGTATTATTTATTTAATGAGGAGGTCTTTAGGAAGGACATGTATTGGAATGAGGAATGGTATTCAAGCACATTGGATACCATTTCTCATTCCATGCCATTCATGACAATGAGCCAGTCCTTCGATGTCTACCTCCACCAGCCTCCCTTGCTGTGTGTGTACAGTTGTTTAGCAGAGAGTGAAGTTAGTGAGAATGAGTGTGGTTGAGAGTGTTAGTGTTGAGTATTTGGGAACTCTGTGTAGTGGTATGAGTGAGTATATCAATCAGGGCTGGTCTTAAAAAGCCTTAAAGTCTAAAATCCAGCAATCCAAATCATAAGGCCTACAAAGGTCTCAAATGTCAGTTATTCAGTCTACAAATGAGGTGCTAGGCCTTAAAAATGAGGTCCTGCAAGGAAATCAGTCCGACCACATCTATTTATGTGGAAATTAATCAAGCTGGAACCCCAAAAAATGCCAATTTGCTTCCTTTTTTGTCTGTATGGCAGTGAAATCCCTAATTTCATCACCTCGAGGATGACAAAAAGCTATCACATGGTGTCGTGAATAGGTCAAAAATTCCATTCAAAGAGGTCTAAAAAAGGTCTTAAATGTAACTTGTTGAAACTTGTAGGAACCCTGATCAATGTCTTATCTCTATCATGTCAGTGGGTACTGGTACCATGTCAGTGGCTACCTTGCCCAGGTGGTGATGTGGAGGGAGGACCTGCATGTGTCCATACTGGCACCTAATCTGGGAAAATAAAGAATACATTTCTTGCTTTTTCCCTAATCTTTCTCTCTCTCTCTCTCTCTCTCTCTCTCCCTCACACACACACACACTCACACGCACGCATGCACGGACGCACGCACACACACACACACACACATACACTCTCCCTCCCATGTCCCTGTCAGCAGCTGGCAGGCCGGGGTGTGTGTAGTCCTAGGAAAGCCGTCTGCTAAGTGCCCAGGCCATGTGGACACTTTAAAGCTCTTCTCTTCTCTCCTCTTCTCTTCTCTTCACTCCCATTCTCTTCTCTCCTCTTCTCTTCTCTTCTCTCCTCTTCTCTTCTCTTCTCTTCTCTTCTCTTCTCTTCTCTTCTCTCCCCTTCTCTTCTCTCCTCTTCTCTCCTCTCCTCTTCTCGTCTCTTCTCTTCTCTCCCCTTCTCTTCTCTCCTCTTCTCTTCTCTTCTCTTCTCTTCTCTCCTCTTCTCGTCTCTCCTCTTCTCTTCTCTTCTCTTCTCTTCTCTTCTCTCCTCTTCTCTTCTCTCCCCTTCTCTTCTCTTCTCTTCTCTTGACTTCTCTTCTCTTCTCTTCTCTTCTCTTCTCTTCTCTCCTCTTCTCTCCCCATCTCTTCTCTTCTCTTCTCTTCTCTTCTCTTCTCTCCCCTTCTCTCCTCTCCTCTTCTCTTCTCTTCTCTTCTCTTCTCTTCTCTTCTCTTCTCTCCCCTCCTCTTTTCTTCTCTGTGAAGTTGTGAAGGAGCTCAGCTTCACTGGCTGTTGGCTCTCGAAATCCTCTGCCAGCTGTACGGTGCAATCCCTCTCCTTCCCTGCCCCCCCCCCCCCCCTCTCTCTCTCTCTCTCTCTCTCTCTCTCTCTCTCTCTCTCCTCCTCTCCTTCCAGTTCTCTCTCTCTTCCTCTCTTCCCAGCTCTCTCTCATCCTCTCTCTCTCCCTCCCTGTCCCTCCCTGCCCCCACTCTCTCTCTCTCATCCTCTCTCTTTCCAGCTCTCTCTCATCCTCTCTCTCTCTCTCTCTCTCGCTCATCATGCCAGTAGTGTGTGTGTGTGTGTGTGTGGTTGTGTGTGTGTATCTATCTGCATATCTGTGTTGTGGAACATTATGGGCAACCTTCTGTCTGTGTTGGCATCAACAGTGTGGTATGTGTGTTTACCTGAGCACACGGTCGGAGAGGTAGTCTGGGAGAGAGCCAACGGGAGAGAGATGTCTTTGAAAAGAAAAGAAAGAAAAGACTCAACGAAGATGGGTTTGATTGCAAAAAAAGGCTATGAAATCTGAACCGTAGCCGAAGGGGCTACACCATCCAGGACACGCTACGTCTCACAGAAATAAAAATTTTCATGACCGTTTCTGATATTATTCAAATTTCCTCGGCAAGATTGAAAAGACTGAAAAGAGTCGCTCTGTGGCTGGGTACGTATTGTACATACAGATGGAAAGCCTTTGTACAAAAAGAGCAGATCTGCCTCAGCGCATACCTATGTACTCGCTGTTGGATTTCTATTCTGCGTTTCAGGGGATGTTGACACCACCATGGAGCTATATGGTCCTGGGGGAGGCTGGTGCAGGTAGGAATCGGGGCGACTGTGGCTCAGGAGGTAGAGCCGGCATCTAATGATCGCAAGGTCGGCGGATCGGCGGTTCGAATCCCCGGCTGGCCACATGTCGAGGTGTCCTTGGGCAAGACACTGAACCCCCAAATTGCTCCCACTGAGCGGGCTGGCGCCTTGCATGGTAGCTTGCCGCCATTGGTGTGTGAATGTGTGTGAATGAATGAATGGGTGAAAGAGAGGCCATTGTACGGTGCTTTGGATCTGAAAGACCTTTTGCTAGCATATCAGCCCAATAGAGCTCTCAGGTCTCCCACATGTACAAAAGAAGAGATTTGGTGAGGCTGCATTCTCATTTTATGCACCCAAATTGTGGAATGCACTGCCAGTTTAC
Source organism: Nansenia antarctica (assembly GCF_963989245.1). Lineage (NCBI taxonomy): Eukaryota > Metazoa > Chordata > Actinopteri > Argentiniformes > Microstomatidae > Nansenia > Nansenia antarctica. Next base: position 30,407,795 of record NC_137674.1, on the reverse strand, counting down.
ATTAGGGATGCAACCTCAGTAAATATGTTAAGTAAATATTATAAGTACAGTCCATTTACCATTTAAATCGGAGGACGGGACAGAATGAGGATTCGTATCAAAACGTATCATTGGAAATAGTACTGATACCTTTCCTCTCTCCTTTCCATGGAATGAAATGAGCCCGTCCTCCGATTCCTACCTCCCGCAGCCTCCCCCTGGCGTGTACGGTACGGACGTCTCCCCGACAGAGCTCTTCACTCCATCACCTGGCCCCGCCCCCTTCCTCCTCACTCCTTCACTTGGCCCCGCCCCCTTCCTCCTCACTCCATCACCTGGCCCCGCCCCTTCCTCCTCACTCCATCACTTGGCCCCGCCCCCTTCCCATCGACATCCTAATTTCTCCAGAGACGACCAGCGCAAGCTGCCGCCTCTCTGCGTACAGATGTTGCTATTCCTACAGGCTTGGTGTGTGTGTGTGTGTGTGTGTGTGTGTGTGTGTGTGTGTGTGTGTGAGGAGGCGCGCTGTCCTGTGAAAACACACCTCACACACACACACACACACACGTTGTGACAGAGCTGGAATCATCGCCTGTCTGTTTGTCTGTTAGGCTAGGCCTCCGTCTCCTTCCCCTGCTCCACCCTGCACAAGCTGTGTGTGTGTGTGTGTGTGTATCTGTGTGTGTGTCTGTGGAGGTTTGTGTGTGTGTGGGTGTGTGTGTCTATCTGTGAATGTGTGTAAGTCTGTGGAGAGTTGTGTGTGTCTGTGTAGGTGTGTGTGAGTGTCTTGTGTGTGTGTGTCTGTGGAAGTGTGTGTGTGTGTGTGTGTGTGGGGGGAGGGAGGGGGGAGTGTGAGTGTGTCTTCGGATGTGACAAGCCTGGCACAGCATACATCCGGCAACGTAGTTTTGGTGTGAGAAGGTTGTCGGCAAACCTGACAGGACTAGCGAGTGCCGCACACATGTGTGGGAACTGCTGTGTGTGTGTGTGTGTGTATGGGGAGGAGGGGGGGATATGTGTGTGCATGTGTGTGTTTCCATGTGTTCATACGTGTGTGCATGTGTTTCTCCCCCCGGTGCGGTTCAGCGTTATGAGAGAAAAAGAGAGACGGAGAGAGAGACAGAGAGAGTGAGAGAGAGAAGGAGAGAAAGAGAGACAGACAGAAGGAGAGACAGAGAGACAGACAGAGAGAGACAGACAGACAGAGAGAGAGACAGAGAGAGACAGACAGAGAGAGAGACAGAGAGAGACAGACAGACAGAGACAGATAGACAGACAGAGAGAGAGAGAGACAGAGAGACAGAGAGAAGGAGAGGGCCCATGTCTCCTCCACAGCATGGGTGTCCATCTGTCTCCAGGAGAGAAGCTTCCTGTTTTCTCTCTCTCATCTCTCTCACTCCCTCTCTCTCTCGCTCTCTCACTCCCTCTCTCTCCCTCTCTCTCTCCCTCTCTCTCTCACTCCCTCTCTCTCCCTCTCTCTCTCCCTCCCTCTTTTTCTCTCTCTCTCTCACTCCCTCTCTCTCTCCCTCTCTCACTCCCTCTCTCTCTATCCCTCTCTCTCTCTCTCTCCCTCTCTCTCTCGTCTCTGCTACTGCACAGAGAGGCAACCTGTTCTGACATCCGCTCCACTCCCCCACCGAGCTACAGCACCCAGAGCAACCACCCTCCCCCCTCTCCCCCCACCCCCACTCATCTCTCCTTTCTACCTCTCTCTCTCTCTCTCTCTCTCTCTCTCTCTCTCTCTCTCTCTCTCTCTCTCTCCTGTCAGGTCATTCCGCCCCAGGTGACACAGAGGTGAGTGACAAAACGTTCACCTCTCAGTGACCGTCGACCTAACCTAACAACATCACTTAGTGTCACTCTGACCATCACAAACCACAGTCCCCCCCTAGACTATAGACTGGACTAGACAATAGACTGCACAGTCCCCCCCTAGACTATAGACTGGACTAGACTATAGACTGGACTAGACTATAGACTGGACTAGACTATAGACTGGAGTAGATTATAGACTGGACTAGACTATAGACTGGACTAGACTATAGACTGGACTAGATTATAGACTGGAGTAGATTATAGACTGCGTTTGGTCTTCTTTTGTTCCAGACATGTTTTTCTATAGAGCTGCAGGTTATCCTCCATTTTGAGCTGAGAGGGTTGGTCCATGGATGGAAGGCTGGTGTGTGAGTCACATGCTGTTGAAGCCCCAGCGAGAGGTGGCTGGAACAAACAAGCGTGTGTGTGTCTGTGAGCGCATGTGTGGGTAAGCGTGTGTGTCTGTGTGTGCATGCGTGTGCGCGTGTGCACGCTTGCATGTGAGTGTCTGTGTGTGTATGTGAGTGCGTGTGCATATGTGTATGTGTGTGTGCGTGCTTGCATGTATGTGTGTGTGTGTGTGTCCAATTGATGCTATTTGTGCTCCTTTGCGCCACACAGATGCAATATGTTGACGACCTCCCCACCTGCCAAGGTGGCGGTGCCCAGAGTGAACCTCTGCTACCTCCTGTCCACCAGCGCCAACCTAGTTCTAGTTCTGGTTCTGGTGCTAGTGGACCTAGTTCTAGTTCTGGTTCTGGTGCTAGTGAACCTAGTTCTGGTTCTGGTGCTAGTGGACCTAGTTCTAGTTCTGGTTCTGGTGCTAGTGAACCTAGTTCTGGTTCTGGTTCTGGTGCTAGTGAACCTAGTTCTAGTTCTGGTTCTGGTGCTAGTGTCCCCGCTTTCCCAGCAATGCACAGACTTCAAGCACAACAACAACAACAACAGCGACGGAATACATCGCATCTGTACAAGTGCTGCTCCTGGCTTTGTGAGTCTCCATTGGTGGCACACTGCCATTGATCAGCCATATGGGAGACATAACCGGCTGGTTTCAGAGACAAGGCTTAAGCCTAGCCCTGGACTAAATCACACTTTCAATGTAAAATCTCCATTGAAGATTCCTGCTTTTTACTCTAGGATTAGGCTTAAGCCTTCGTCTGTGAAACCGGTTCAAGGAGTGCCATTGTAGGACAGCAAAACACTCCTATGATGTAAGATACAAAGTCAGATTTTTTCAAAAGTCCCTAAAAGTTTCGCTTGGTTTAACATTGACATTCACTCACGGAACACTTTATTAGGAACACTATACTAATACCGGTTGGGGCCTCTCTTTGCTCTCAAAACAGCCTCAGTTCTTCATGGCATTGATTCTACAAGATGTTGGAAACATTCCTTTGAGATTCTGGTCCATGATGACAAGACGGCGTCACGCAATTCCTGCAGGTTTAACTCTGACATGTAAGAAGCTTCAGGACAGGAAGGAATGCCAAGGGACAACTATGATGAATCACAATTGGTTTCGGAAGCTTATTTCCACATGTAATTACGCAACGTGTACCGTTATCATTGGCCTGTATGTAAATGTAAAAGTAATGAGTGTGTGTATATATATATATATATACATATACACTCTCTCTCTCTCTCTCTCTCTCTCTCTCTCTCTCTCTCTCTCTCTCTCTCTATATATATATATATATATATATATATATATCACTCCACATGGCATGACAGGATCTCCATACAGACAGAAGCTTCCGCCTTACTGTGCGTTCAGAGACGCAATCTGTCCGCTGCAGATATAAAAATAGGACATCCATACATTATCCTTCCTTCGTACACGTACATGCGTGTCGACCAGGCGCGTTAAAACAGCCGGGCAACAAAAAAAAGAAAGAAAAAAAAAGAAAACGTGACGATTTTTTTCCTCTGGCACACAAGATTGTTTTAAATGATAAAGAAGGAGCCGGTAAAAACAGAATGTGTGGTGTGTGTTTGACGCAGGTATGATTATACTCACTAATAAGTTATCAATGCTCGTAATGCCCATCTGTCTCTGCTACGGTGCCAACGCCTCACAGCCCACTCGCATCCTGGCAGGCTTAGCAGCATCACCAACCAGACTCCTTTGAGTGTTTGAGCTGTTTGAAATTCAGACACCTGCGTGTGTGTGTGTGTGTGTGTGTGTGTGTGTGTGTGTGTGTGTGTGTGTGTGTGTGTGTGGATGGGCCGTCCTCTGGGCTCAGACCAAGGGGAGGCCGGCGGAGGTAGAAATTGGAGGACGGGGGCTCGGAATGAGGAAGGGGTTGGAGTGCGTCCGAGGTGGGAGATGATCGGTGCGTTTGGCGTTCCTCATCCTGTGGCGTGCGTTACAATGACCCCCGACCTCCGATTTCTACCTCCACCAGCCTCCCCTGATATACTGTAGGAGAGTTCAACTGCTAGAACTAACACAACCAACTAACTAACTAACTAACACAACCAATT
>NC_137674.1:30388514-30391014 GCF_963989245.1 Nansenia antarctica | reverse complement strand
AGGCTATTGAAAGAGATATTGACTGATGACTGCCTACTGAGAATACATATAATTACAGCAAACATGTCGGTAGTTTGGCATCTGTCCTCTGACTTTTTATGTTAACAATCCGTGTTGCGTGTTGCGTTTGGAAATAGGGCTGTTGTGTCGCAAATGCCAGGGCTGTTTTTTGATCCCAGTCCGCCCCTGGGTGTGTGCAACCAGGCAGTAGTGCAAAGACTAAATTGGATTGACCACAGAGGCCGGGGGGGCAAGTGGGGGGGTCTAGTCTCCTAGTGAAAGTCTTACAACAAACAGTCCTAGGCAGGTTAAAACAAAACACTCAAATTCAAATACTTTCCTTGCCAGGGTCTGTCTTTATCTGACTGTCTAACCCCCCCGCACTTGAAAACAAGACAAGTGGCCTGATTTTCACTGTAACAATAACAACCCTCATTACCACCCTCTCTCTGTGTACCGCAGGCTTCTGGAACATCCTATCAACGTAAAAAACAAACGTAACGTTGTGTACGCCCTCAGATGCTAATAGCGGCGTGACATCGCTCCTCGCTCTGGTTCACCCACGCTACGCCCTGGATCCCCCCCCCTCGTCACCTCAGAGAGGACCGACCACTTTTGGAATTCAAAAAGACAGACAGACAGCTCTAGTCTCCTAGTGAAAGACAGACAGACAGCTCTAGTCTCCTAGTGAAAGACAGACAGACAGACAGGTCTCCTAGTTTAAGACAGACAGACAGTCCTAGTCTCCTAGTGAAAGACAGACAGACCGACAGGTCTCCTAGTGAAAGACAGACAGACAGACAGGTCTCCTAGTGAAAGACAGACAGACAGTCCTAGTCTCCTAGTGAAAGACAGACAGACAGACAGTCCTAGTCTCCTAGTGAAAGACAGACAGACAGACAGTCTTAGGGCCAGTTTCACAGACAAGGCTTAAGCCTAATCCTGGACTAAAAAGCATCTTCAATGGAGATTTTACATTGAAAGTGTGATTTAGTCCAGGACTAGGCTTAAGCCTTGTCTGTGAAACCGGCCCCTAGTCTCCTAGTGAAAGACAGACAGACAGTCCTAGTCTCCTAGTGAAAGACAGACAGACAGACAGGTCTCCTAGTGAAAGACAGACAGACAGTCCTAGTCTCCTAGTGAAAGACAGACAGACAGACAGACAGTCCTAGTCTCCTAGTGAAAGACAGACAGACAGTCCTAGTCTCCTAGTGAAAGACAGACAGACAGACAGACAGTCATAGTCTCCTAGTGAAAGACAGACAGACAGACAGACAGTCAGTCCTAGTCTCCTAGTGAAAGACAGACAGACAGACATAGTCTCCTAGTGAAAGACAGACAGACAGACAGTCCTAGTCTCCTAGTGAAAGACAGACAGACAGCCCTAGTCTCCTAGTGAAAGACAGACAGACAGACAGACAGTCCTAGTCTCCTAGTGAAAGACAGACAGACAGACAGGTCTCCTAGTGAAAGACAGACAGACAGTCCTAGTCTAGTGAAAGACAGACAGACAGACAGACAGTCCTAGTCTCCTAGTGAAAGACAGACAGACAGTCAGACAGTCCTAGTCTCCTAGTGAAAGACAGACAGACAGTCCTAGTCTCCTAGTGAAAGACAGACAGACAGACAGTCCTAGTCTCCTAGTGAAAGACAGACAGACAGTCCTAGTCTCCTAGTGAAAGACAGACAGACAGACAGACAGTCCTAGTCTCCTAGTGAAAGACAGACAGACAGACAGACAGACAGTCAGTCCTAGTCTCCTAGTGAAAGACAGACAGACAGACATAGTCTCCTAGTGAAAGACAGACAGACAGACAGTCCTAGTCTCCTAGTGAAAGACAGACAGACAGCCCTAGTCTCCTAGTGAAAGACAGACAGACAGACAGTCCTAGTCTCCTAGTGAAAGACAGACAGACAGTCCTAGTCTCCTAGTGAAAGACAGACAGACACTCCTAGGGCCAGTTTCACAGACAAGGCTTAAGCCTAATCCTGGACTAAAAAGCATCTTCAATGGAGATTTTACATAGAAAGTGTGATTTAGTCCAGGACTAGGCTTAAGCCTTGTCTGTGAAACCGGCCCTAAGACAGACAGACAGACACTCCTAGTCTCCTAGTGAAAGACAGACAGACAGACAGACAGCCCTAGTCTCCTAGTGAAAGACGTTGTGTACGCCCTCAGCCGCCAATAGCGGCGTGACATCGCTCCTCGCTCTGGTTCACCCACGCTACGCCCTGGATCCCCCCCTCCCCCCCCCCCCCCCCCCCCCCCCCCCCCCTCCCGCCTCAGAGAGGACGCACCACTTTTGGAATTCATTATCTCCTGCTTTCCCCCTCAGCATCAGTGAGTCATCAGCCATGGTGGTTTTGTTCGATGACATTTTAGATTTGGGAGGGCTTTGATATGTGGCTTTGTAAAAAGCAACCAGGCACCACCACCACCACCACCACCACCACCACCCTCCTCCTCCTCCTCCTCCCCCTCCCCCTCTTCCTTCTCATT
>NC_137674.1:30373514-30378514 GCF_963989245.1 Nansenia antarctica | reverse complement strand
TGTGTGTGTGTGTGTACGTGTGCGCGTGCGTGTGCGTGTGCCTGTGTGTGTGTGTGACCCTGCTCCCGGCCGCCAGAGGCCGGGCTGGCAGAGGTAGAGAGGTGATTAGAGACGGAACGGGAAGATGTGGATTAATGAAGCCCAGATGAAATTAATAACCATGGTCTCCCAACAGGAAGAGGAACTGAATGGGAGTGTGTCGAGGGTACAGAGGCCGCCGCCGTCTCCATGGGTACCGAGGCCGCCGTCTCCACGGCTGTTTGGGCTTGAAGGTGACAGAGAGAGAGGGTAAAGAAAAAGTTACCACACACACCCAGCCTCGTAACCTAGCGACGACTTTGAAACATTGACCTGCTTGGCAACAGCAAATAATAACGTCCTCTTGTGCAAAACTTTCTCTCCTGTGTGTGTGTGTGTGTGTGTGTGTGTGTGTGTGTGTGTGTGTGTGTGTCGTACGTTTCTACAGCGGCTCGTAGAGCAGGGTAGAACAGAGTTATGGACTCCCAGGAAAAAACTGTGACTTAGTCAAACAAAAGCACAAGTCAGTTAAGCCAACAATAAAAATAGTTTTAAGATTAAAAGCGAGTTTACTCAGGGGATTACTGCGTCGACCTTCCTGGTTTATAAATCATAATTAATCCTGGTTAAATAAACACAAGGGTTGAGGCGCGATGACTGATTCTGACAGTAGTTTGAACAGCCATAGAGAGAGCGATGGTGAAATCACCACCTGTGTGTCTGTGTGTGTGTTGTGTGTGTGTGTGTGTGTGTGTGTGTGTGTGTGTGTGTGTGTGTGTGTGTGTTGCTGAAGGATGGACCTACGATCCCACCTGTTTGTTAGTCACTAGTTCCTGCTGCCTGGGCTTCAATGTGTGTGTGTGTGTCTCTGTGTGAGTGTGTGTGTGTGTGTGTCTCTGTATGTGTGCATGTGTGGACTGTTTGTGTCTGTGTTTGTGTCTGTGTGTGTGTGTGTGTGTGACTGTGTAACTATGTGTGTGTGTGTGTGTGTGTGTGACTGTGTAACTGTGTGTGTGTGTGTGTGTGACTGTGTGTGTGTGTGTGACTGTGTGTCTGTGTGTGTGTGTGTGTTTGTGTGTGTGTGTGTGTGTGTGTGTGTGTGTGTCTGTGTGTGTGTGTGTGTGTGTGTGTGTGCATGTGTGACTGTGTGTGCGTGCGTGTTTGTTTGTGACACAAGTGCACACTGTACTGTGGCTCAACTAATTAGCATACATTCCACTCCGGAACCCTGGCCAGGCTCTGATGCTGATTGGACAGTTAGTCATGGCTGAGCTGCTGACCTGTGGCCAACCTTGGAGCTCAGTGTGGTTAAGCTATCACACCTGGAGGCTGGAGGCTGGAGGCTGGAGGCTGGAGGCTGGAGGCTTGGTGGCTGGGGGATGGAGGGTGGTGGATGGAGGGTGGTGGATGGAGGGTGGTGGATGGAGGGTGGTGGATGGAGGGTGGTGGATGGGGGGTGGTGGATGGAGGGTGGTGGATGGAGGCTGGAGGCTGGGGGCTGGAGGCTGGGGGATGGAGGCTGGTGGCTGGTTGCTGGGGGATGGAGGCTGGAGGCTGGGGGGTGTAGGCACCTTCATGGCAGGAACTGAAACATTGGTTGTGTGTGTGTGTATGCGTGTATTGTATGTATGTATTTATGTACATATAATAATAATAATAATAATAATAATACATTAGACTTATATAGCGCTTTCAAAGACACTCAACGACACTTATATTCTCCTATATATGGAGAATATAGGACAATATAGGAGTCAAATTGTGTTTAGCTAAAGGTGCACTTCGGTGTTTTTTTACGAACACTACAGTAGGTTGAAGTACACTGTCCCCCCCCCCCCACCACCTGACGGGGCTGTGACCCGGTCACGGTCACGCCGGAGCGCCTCTCTCCCACGCCCTCCACCTGTGTGGCCCACGCTCCGTTGACACACACCCCAAGGGCTCCTCTCTCCCTCTCTCCCCCTCTCTCTCTCTCTCTCTCTCTCTCTCTCTCTCTCTCTCTCTCTCTCTCTCTCTCTCTCTCTCTCTCTCTTCACGTGAAGTGCCTACTGTCAGCGGAGCTCTTCTTCTCCTCAGCCTCTCCTCATAAATCCAGTCTAACCAGTCGCCCTGTGAATGGAGGGCCAGCTGCTGAACCAACACAGCTGTGGGAGACTCTCTCCCCCCAGGCCCCGCCCCCCTCCCCAGGCCCCGCCCCCCCGCTGACAGACATGCACTACCTGGGGCCAGAGGAGGTGTGAGGAGGTTTACCCACCGCGCCTGACTCACGCACGCACACATACGCATGCATGCATGCATGTACAACGCGCATGCACGCACAGGTAAAGCCTCTGTATAGTAGCTAATGGTTGGAGAAAGAGAGAGAGGGAGAGAGGGAGGGAGAGAGAGAGAGAGAGAGGGAGGGAGGGAGAGGTAGAGAGAGAGAAAGAGAGAGAGAGCGCGAGCGAGCGAGAGAGAGAAAAGGAAAGAAAGAGAAAAAGAACGAGCCAAAAAAAGAAACAGAGCAAGAGATGAGAAAAAAGACAGAGGGAGAATTAGAGATGCTGGAGGTGGGGGTAGTAGGCTGGTTGAACTGGCAGGTGGTGTCACCCCCTTCCCGCCCGCCCGCGCCCCCTACCCCCCCCCCCCCCCACCCTGAGGACCAGGTGACAAAGCCCGGTGACAGCTCTGCGGGTTGCTCCATTGTCAGGTGTCTATTACAGCGAGCCTGGCCCATTGTCTGCGACTGGGTTCACCGCTGTTCAGTGGAGGAGGGAATTATACTGTTCTCGCATGTCTCCTGACTGACTGACTGACTGACTGACTGACTGACTGACTGACTGACTGCTCCGGAGAACACGCTGATGTCGCCTGCACGGCCCCGGCGACACAAACTCTTTGACCCCTGTGTCGCCTTCTTTAAGTAGCGTCTTCTTTCTTCTTTTTTTTTTTTTTTTTTTTTTACTTCCTCAAGGAATAGACCTATCGCTAAGCCACGCCCCCTTTGAAAACTCGGACAAACAAACAACGCTCGCTCAAATTCTTCACTGACAGTGACCGACTGACTGACCGACTGTGACTGAATGACATTCAATGACTTACAATGGTGGGAGTTGGCAAATTTCTGATTTCTGATTTACCACAGCAAGTAATAGATTTTTTATTTTATTTTTTTTAAAGATGACAAGAATATTTAGTCTAGAAGCTTTTCACCATCAGATATTAGCGAGTTGTTTGTCCGAGTTTTCTGCCTGTAGTGACTTTTGCTGTGATATGATTGGACAATTTCTATTTTGGGGAGTAGCTTAGCGATAGGTCCATTCAGACTTTTGTACTGTTGTCATGATGTGAGCTGCAGTCCACGGCACAGAAACCTTGTCTTCCTGTTTTCCACTCGAAATGACGTACCTTGGGCCTGTAGTTCATACGTGCACACCGACATCGCAGCCGTGGTACACCTCAACAGCAGGGGTGAAGTGTGACGAAATACTGTCATTGTAATACTGTTTCATAGATTTGTCACCATAATGCTGTTGAATTTATTAAGACTGTACACTAAGGGGGTGACCTTCCTGCTAGCGTACTTGCTAGCTGTTAGCGTATCTGTTAGCTGCTAGTGTACCTGCTACCTGTCTGTATCACTGCTCTCAGACAGAGAGGGAGAGAGGTGGAGGAGGGAGAGAGAGAGAGGTAGAGAGAGAGAGAGAAAGAGAGCAAGCGAGCGAGAGAGACAGACAGACAGACAGACAGACAGACAGAGAGAGAAAGACAGAGAGAGAGAGAGACAGAGAGAGAGAGACAGAGTGAGACAGAGTGAGACAGAGTGAGACAGAGTGAGACAGAGAGAGACAGAGAGACAGGGAGAGAGAGAGAGAGACAGACAGAGAGAGACAGAGAGAGAGACAGAGCGAGACTGAGAGAGACAGAGAAAGACAGAGAGAGAGAGACAGAGAGAGACAGAGAGAGACAGAGAGAGAGAGAGAGACAGACAGAGAGAGACAGAGAGAGAGACAGAGTGAGACAGAGAGAGACAGAGAGAGAGACAGAGAGAGAGACAGAGAGAGACAGAGAGAGACAGAGAGAGAGACAGAGAGAGACAGAGAGAGAGAGACAGACAGAGAGAGACAGAGAGAGAGACAGACAGAGAGAGACAGAGAGAGAGAGACAGAGAGAGAGACAGAGAGAGAGAGACAGAGAGAGAGACAGAGCGAGACAGAGAGAGACAGAGAGAGACAGAGAGAGACAGAGAGTGTGTTCTCTCTCATCAAAGAGGACTTCTGCACCACAGACGGGCGTCTCTCTGACCACAGCTCAGCTGAGCCTCTAGGTGAATCTCCTCATCTCTAACTGACTGTAGACACGGCGCCGCACCTGTGTCACCTGAGACTCCTGACCCACTCTACATTCCTCTCCTCTCCTCTCCTCTCTTGTCTTCCCTCGCTCCTCCTTTTGACTCATGACTTGTCATTCCTGCAGTGTCCCCGGCTGCAACTCGAGTCCTATGCAAAAAAAAAAGAAAAAGGTGAAGCTTTTTGTGTTGTTTAGGAAAGTGGTGGGGTGAAAGAGAGAGAGACACAGAGAGAAATAGAGAGAGACAAAGAGCGATAGAGGGAGTCAGAGAGAGAGAGAGACAGAGACAGAGACAGAAAGAGAGAGACAGAGAGAGACAGACAGAGAGAGTGAAAGAGAAAGAGAGATAGAGAGAGAGAGCGAAAGACAGACAGACAGAGACAGACAGAGAGAGAGAGAGAGAGAGAGAGAGAGCGAAAGAGAGACAGACACAGAGAGAGAGAGACGTACAGAGAGAGTGAAAGAGAAAGAGAAAGAGAGGCAGACAGACAGCTCCGGTGTGTGTCTGGTGTTTCACCCCAGGTAGCTGGTGCCAGAGCAGACATGACATGACCTCACCACTGCAGGTGCTGCCTTGTTGTTGTTCTCCTGGGGCGGACGGTTCAGGTGTCAGGCAGAACCAGGTCAACCTGTTCTTTCTCAGGCCCAGACCT
>NC_137674.1:30366014-30368514 GCF_963989245.1 Nansenia antarctica | reverse complement strand
TGAAGAAGGGTATCAAACACACACACAACGTGTCCTTCAATGTTCTACCTCTCATTCTCTCTCTCTCTCTTTTTCTCTCTCTCACTCTTTCTCTCTCTCTCTGTATCTCTCTATCACTCTCTCCCTCTCTCTCTCCCTAATCTAATTCTGTCTTTCTCTCTCTCTTTCTCTCTCCCTAATTCTCTCACTCTCTCTGTCTCTCTCTATCACTCTCTCTCTCTGTCTCTCTCTCTAACTCTCTCTAATTCTCTCTTTTCTAAGTCCGCTCACCTCCAACAATCGTCTCTTTGGCATCACAAGAAAAAGCAAAGCAAAAAGAAAAACTTTTTCTCGTGACAATGGCGAGCCGCAGCTCTGCCCCCCCCCATGCTCTGGAGCCAGGCAGGACCCACACCTCACTGAAATGTGTAGCGTGTAATTAATCCAACCAAATTGTTTTAGCGTAGATTAAGACAATGGTGGCAGCGGGTCAAAGGTCACCCCAGGAACACCTCCTCTCACCTGACCCGATCAAAGAAAGAAAGAAAAGAAAGAAAGAAAGAAAGAAGAGACGCTACGACTTTGCCGTTGTTGTTTATTCCCGCTTACGTTTCGAACGGGATGGATTTCGGAGGCGCTTGTTGTGGTGGTTGGCGGTTACCTAGGGGACCAGGCGTCGTCGTAGAGATCAGAAGAGGGGAACTCTTCTGGCCTTGTTAAAAACTCTGTGAAACTTTATTGTTACAGATGTTAAGAGCATTCTAGTGATTCCAGTCTTTCACACAGTACTGTATAGGAAGTGTGTGTGTGTGTGTGTGTGTGTTAGTGTGTGTACGTGTGTGTGTGTGTGGAGCTGCTTGTGCAGTTTGATGCAAAATCTATATGCAAATGTTCTTACAGTTAGTCTATATAGATATATTTGTTGAACAGTTAAACACATGTGCATGAAGCACCTATGTGTGTGTGTGTTTGTGTGTACGCGTGCGTGTGTGTACATGCTTGTTTGTATGTGAGAGTGTACATGCGTGTGTGTGTATGTGTGTGTGTGTGTGTGTGTGTGTTTGTGTGTGTGTATGTGTGTGCAGCTGCTTGTACAGTTTGATCTTATATGCAAATGTTCTTACAGTTTGTCTACATAAATATATGTTGAACAGGCAAACACAGTGCATGAAGCACATACATATTATGTACACTATGTGTGCTTGTGTGTGTGTGTGTGTGTGTGTGTGTGGGGGGGGGGGGGGGTGTATGCACTTGTGTGTATGCACTTGTGTGTGAGCGTGTGTGTCTGTGTATGCGCTTTTGGGTATGTGTGCATGTGTATGCGCTTGTGTGTAAGTGTGTGAGCATTTATGTGTGTGTAAGTGTGTAAGCGTGCGTGTATGTGAGTGCGCCTATGACCTAGATAAGCTTCTGCCTCACTCACCTAGACTGGGCCTGGAGACTGAGCACCTTACAGCCTCAGCTCACCTAGAATAGACCTAGACCATGGATGAGACAGCCTGGACCATGGATGATGCAGCCTAGACCATGGATGAGAGCCTAGACCAGGGGTCCCCAAACTTTTTTCTGTGAGGGCCACATCATTTTTCTTTTCTGTGATGGGGGGCCTGGGTCGGTCTCTAACATAAAATAATATGGAACGGAGTGAAATGGAGGCGGTTGCGCAAAGCAATTGCGCGCAGGAGAGCACTGGTGGATGCAAACAAAGTCTAAACAGTTGAATTTGGATGGAATTTATACCTATAGTGATATGTCAATGAAATATAATCAGTTTTACAGTCTGATACATGAGGGAGGAACCTCATCATACACGGGGGGACCCATGAAGCAGGGCTGTCTGGGGGTCCTTAAACGAGCATCAAACACTTAATTTCTTGCATTCTGGTGAATTGATATGCACCAATTTGTGACCTTTCTGCATCAATTTATGGTGGAAATGTCATTATTTATGTAAAGGAAAACACAATATTCAGGCACCAGATGATCAAAATATAATGTAATATAATGCAATATAAGGCTCTCAGGCATTCTGTACTTTCAAATATGTATTTTCCTTGAGCAGTCAACATATTATCAGCTATTTCGCTAGCAAACACGAAAGCTAACTTATTTGCGAAACAGCGCCCCCGCCACCACGTCGGCGCAATGCCGCAATTGCAGTTAGAAACAACAGAAATCCACCGTAGAAAATACGACCGTCAGAGTTTTGTTGAGAGCTGGAGGCGGCAAGAAATATGACGGAGGCGGCCGCCTCATAATTCTCTATGCAGGAAAACCCCTGCTTGACACAGATCATGAACATATCGGTAAAATTATTTCGTTTTCTCCTGCAGCTGGGCATCTACATTCTCTAATCCCCCATTGTTTCAATTCATCTGGTGCCTACTTGCGGACAGACTCACTGCGGGACACCTCCTCCACGATCACATTCATACATTTATTGACAAACTTCTTTGCCTTTAACAATAATAATCACTTGTGCACTGTTGGTTAAAAACCTTGCATTCTGAATCAACTT
>NC_137674.1:30353514-30356014 GCF_963989245.1 Nansenia antarctica | reverse complement strand
GTAGCACTGTTTCCTCCATACACCACTCCACTACACACACACAACACACACACACACACACACACACACAAAATCTCATTTTTCCCCCCTCCCTCCCACCTGGATTTGTCGAACATTCACAGAGGTCCTTTGTCCTGGTTGCCTGCGTACCCCAGCCAGCGTGCCAGGTGTGTGTGTGTGTGCCCTGGGCGGCTCCCGTATCCTCTGGAGGTGCTGGGGGGACGCCGGCTATGGTTAGGCCCCCCAGAGTGGCCTGTCGCCTGGCAGAGGCCTGCCGCCTGAGCCCCCCCGCTCAGTCAATTAGGACCCAAGCGCCAGCAGGACGCACATTACGGCAGCCATTAGCTGGCCTCTCTCGTCCCCTCTCTCTCTCTCTCTCTCTCTCTCTCTCTCTCACTCTCTCTCTCCTCTCATCTCTCATCTCTCTCTCTCTCATCTTGTCCTCTCTCTCTCTCGTTTTTTTTCTCTCCTCTCTCTCCTTCTCTCCTCTTCTTCCCTTCTCTCTTCTCTTTCCTCTCTCCGTAGGGCTTTGGAGCCATTAGGGAGTCTGGACACACACACCTGATGACACGTCCATCAAGACTAGACACGTGTGTGTGTGTGTGTGTGTGTTGTGTGTGTGTGTGTGTGTGTGTGCGTGTGCGTGCATCTGCTCCTGTGTCTGTGTGTGTGTGTGTGTGTGTGTGTCTGTGTGTGTGTGTGTGTCCGTGTGTGCGCTCGCTCCTGTGTGTGTGTGTGTGTGTGTGTCTCTTTCTATGTCTGTGTGTGTCTGTCTCTATTCCTGTGTGTGTGTGTGTGTGTGTGTGTGTGTGTCTCGCTCTCTATGCCTGTGTGTGTCTGTCTCTAAGCCTGTGTGTGTCTGTCTCTATGCCTGTGTGTGTGTGTGTGTGTGTGTATGTGTGTGGGCCTGTCCCTCCTCCTCAGACCAGGCTATAATGAGAACAGACAGAGAGGAACCAGAGCTTACTGCTCCAGATGAGATGGACATGATGACCTCACACATGAACTCTCCTCACACACACACACACACACCACACGTCACACACCGCACTCTCTCCAAGTCAGAGACACACACACACACACACACACACACACACACACGTCACACCGCCTTTCCAAGTCACACACACACACACACACACAAACACACACACACACACACACACACTCGTTGGTGTGTTTTGCAGGCCAGTAAATGAACAGTGGATCTGGGTAGAAGGAGGTTCAGCCATCTGCTTGAAACGCTGAAAAAACACTTCAGTTAATTCAGGTTTGAATACAAGTGATTCTTCTTTTCTAACAATAGGCTACACACACACGCACACACGCACACACACATGCACACACACACAGGAACGGACACACAACACACGCACAGGCACACACAGGAACGGACACACAGCGCGCATGCGCACACACAGGAATGGACACAGCACACACACACACACAACACACACACACACCCACACACATGCACACATGCGCACACACACACACACACACACACACACACACATACACACACACATACACACACACACACACACACACACACACACAGGCATAGAGACAGACACACACAGACCTAGAGAGAGAGACGACACACACACATGCACACACACACAGACGCACACACACACACACACACACACACACACACACACACACGCACACACACACACACACACACACACACACGCACACACACACACACACACACACACACACACACACACACACACATGCACACACACACACACACACACACACGCACCGCACACACACACACACACACACACACACACACACACACACACACACACACACACACACCTACTCTAAGGTCTGACTTGTGACAGGCCGACGGGCAGCTTGTCAGTTGCAGACAGGCTGTGGCTGCGTTGCCACATCCCTCCCCACACTTCCCTCCCTCTGCGCTGTGTTGCCACATCCCTCCCCACACTTCCCTCCCGCCGTGCCGTGTTACTTCATCGCGTCCCAGCAGCTGTGCTGTCTTGACCTTTGCTTATCTGGCAACCGCAGCCTCCGTATGGCGACGATCGGTGTGATCGCAGGGGTTGTGATCGCAAAGCACCCCTGCTCACAGCTGCCTGGCGACCGCCTAGTTACCTCACTTGCTGTTGCAGACCCTCTGTCGGCATGGCAGCACATCCTACAGTTAATCTGTGGCAATAGCCAAATCCTCGCTCCCCCCCCCGTGCGCTCACGCGCCACCCGCATCGTCAGGAGCTACCCCCCCCCCCCCCTAAGCCAGTGTGACCCTTCAGCAGGCTTCCTGTCAGCTGCTACTAGTCATGTACTGTATGCAACACTATGCACTTACTTCCTGTTTCACTGGCTCCCCATAAAACACAGAATCCCCTTAAAGACCCTCCTCCTCACTGTTAAGGCCCTCCATGGCCTGGCTTCCTGCCTACCTCACTGACCTACTCCACCCCTCCACCCCTACACCCCTGCATGTGGTCTCACTGACCTACTC
>NC_137674.1:30344432-30353314 GCF_963989245.1 Nansenia antarctica | reverse complement strand
ATGGCATACTGGTTGTCCCTTTTCTTGTGACAGGAATTGACATATTTTGCAGCCAAAACTGCACATTCTTTCTGTTCCCCAGAAGGGCTGGTAATCTTTCCCTTTCTGTCATACTTCGGAATTCTGGGAAATTAGTTTCAAATTTTGGGAAGAACTCCTCTCTAATATTTGTGTAGTTTTCACACTGTGTCAAGAAGTGTAACTCCGTCTCTATAGCTCCGTCATCACAGTGACAGCACAGCCTCTCCTCTCTGGGCAGCCAGGTTTGTCTGTGTCTGCCCTTCTCTATTGCCAGACTATGATCGCTCAGTCTGTACATTGTCAAAGTCTTTCTCAGGTTTTTATCAGTTACTGTGGTTAGGTAGTCTGCCACAGTATACTGTCTGTTTAGAGCCAAATATGTTTCTAGTTTGTGTTGTGATTGTGTGAGTTTGTTCCAATATGTGATGTATTTATCTTTTTCTTTAGTTATAATTTGGTTAGGTCTAATCTTCTGAGTGATAGTGTAGCTGCACTGAGGCTGTCTGGGGTTTGTGATGTCAGAAGGTGAGAGGTCAGCTAGTTTCAGAACCAGCTGACCCTCTCTCTCTCTCTCTCTCCCTCTCCCTCTCTCTCTCTCCCTCTCTCCCATCCTTCTTGTTCTCTCTCCCTCTCTCCCTCTCTCTCCCTCTCTCTCTCTCTCTCTCTCATCCTTCTCATTCTCTCTCTCTGACTCTTTCCCTCTCTCCCTCTCTCTCTCTCTCTCTCTCTCTCTCTCTCTCTCTCTGTCTTACATCCCTCTCACTCTCTCCCCCACTCCCCCCCCTCCCTCTCTAGTGATGAAGAGAGGACGAAGACGGTGTACCAAGGCCTTTTGTTTGGAGGTAAAGTGCCGACTGGAGGAGAATTCCTGCAGTGTCGTGTCCTGTGACTGGCCTGCAGCCACCCCTCCTCCAGCCCCACCGCTGCCTGAATAATGCATGGCCTTTTTAATGACCCTGCTCTCTCTCTCTCTCTCCCTCCCTCTCTCTCTCCCCCCCCCTCTCTCTCTCTCTCTCTCTCTCTCTCCCTCTCTCTCTTTCTCTCTCCCTCTCTCCCTCTCTCTTGCCCTCTCTCTCTCCTTCTCTCTCCTTCTCTCTCTCTCTCTCTCTCTCTCTCTCTCCCTCTCTCTCTCTCTCCCTCTCTGTCTCTCTCTCTCTCTCTCTCGCCGTCTCTCTCTCTCTCTCTCTCTCTCTCTCTCTCTCTTTCTGTTGTTTTTTACTTCTGTAGGATGTAGGGTAGAATTAGCATAGTCCTGTGTCTGCATCTTAATAAGGGTTGGCTAATAAGGCTAGCTAGGCCACACACACACACACACACACACACACACACTAACACACTCACACACTCACACACACACACACACACACATACACACATACACACACACGCACAGAGGGCGGGCACACACACACATACACACACACACACACACAGGCGCGCAAACACATACACACACACACACACACAGACGCGCTGGCACACACACATACACACACACACACACACACACACATACATGCACACACACACGCACACACAGACGCACGCACAGACACACACACAGGCACACACACACACACACACACACAGGTCTTCATTTGAGTCAAACCTGCGTCAATGTTAGGTTTGCCATGAGCAGCGTAGCGTACTCGCTAACGAATAGGATTTTAACAAACGGGGTCGCGGACGGAGAGGCAGGCTGCTTTTTCATACAGGCAGTGCAGCGTCCGCCCCCTCTGAAGCTCAGAAGGACCCCCGGGGACCCATGAGTCAGCAGAGCCAAGCAGCCATGATGGAAGTCTGGACGTCAGACACATTTCTTACTTTCCTCCTCTGCTCATTCTGCTCGTGCACTCTCTGGCTCCCATGTGTCCTAATCAAACAGACTCCAACTTTAGTTACAAAGCACGCAGATTAATTACAACACTCCTACAAAACTAAAAATGAGACAAAGAAGTCAGGATCCAAAACGAGGATAAAAAGAGGAGTGTTTCACCGTAAAACAACAGCCAGGGGAGCTGAAGCAGTAAAAGTTGCTGTAACGGTTAGGACACACACACACACACACACACACACACACACACACACACACACACACACAAACACATAGGACACACATAGGACTCAAACCAAGATTATACAGATAGGCCAGAGGGCCGTCACAGCAGTCATATGGAGCACTATGAGCAGTCGTGAGGTTCTCTATGAGCAGTCATAATTATGTTCACTATGAGTGGCGCTCAGATGATGACAGCCAGCCAGACAGACAGCCAGACAGACAGCCAGCCAGGGACCAGACAGACATACAGGGACCAGACAGACAGACAGGGACCAGTCAGACAGACAGGGACCAGTCAGACAGACAATGACCAGACAGACAGACAGACAGACAGGGACCAAACAGACAGACAGACAGACAGGGACCAAACAGACAGACAGTTGTCATGTGATAGGCGGGCTGGCGCCAGGTGAAGGTGTCTGGAGGCAGGGGTGTGTGTGTTTCTGTGTGTGTGTGTGTGTGTGTGTGTGTGACCTGACATTCTTCCAGGCTGAGTGGTCCACATGTCATTGCCTTTGCATACACTGGCTCTGCCCTGAGGTGGTCAGAGGTTACCATAGGTTACCCTGTTACCATAGGTTACTGTGTTACCATAGGTTACCCTGTTACCATAGGTTACCCAGTTACCATAGGTTACTGTGTTACCATAGGTTACTGTGTTACCATAAGTTACCCTGTTACCATAGGTTACTGTGTTACCATAGGTTACTGTGTTACCATAGGTTACTGTGTTACCATAAGTTACCCTGTTACCATAGGTTACTGTGTTACCATAGGTTACCCTGTTACCATAGGTTACCGTGCTACCATAGGTTACTGTGTTACCATAGGTTACCCTGTTACCATAGGTTACTGTGTTACCATAGGTTACCTTTTTACCATAGGTTACCTTTTTACCATAGGTTACCGTGCTACCATAGGTTAGGTGATATCTAGGTGATATCTAGGTGATATCTAGGTGATATCTAGGTGATATCTTTATGGAATCAGCATATTGGAGGAGAGTTGAGATGTCGGCCAACCAGTGGATGACATGAAGGGACATGGGGTGTCACAGACAGATATTATTATATATAATTTTTACTTAAAAGCTTTTTCCTAGTGACTTTTTCCTAGTGACATTGATTTGGGCTTGGAACAGAATTGTTTTTTCTTTCATTTTACATAACATACATATCGAAGATCATACTTCATGAAGACATTGATAGATCTGTCACAGCTGCTCTCTGCCTCATCAGCTGGTTGGCAGAAACAGACGTCGACTTCACAAACGACATCATGTTCCTTGTACGCATCCAAAAAAGTTTGATAATTCCCCTGGAGGGATCAATAAACTACTTATTTATCTATCTATCTAATTAAAAATGTCTTGATAATTAAAAATGTCTCGATAATTAGCCTCCATATTGGCATATCTGTGGGCTTCTCCCCAAACAGGAAATAACACGCGCGCAATTTGACCTCACTGAGTCATGGTGACCGATGTTGAGATGATGGCAGAGAGAGAGAGAAGGAGAGAGAGAGAGCAGGAGAGAAAAGGAGAGAGAGAGAGAGAGAGAGAGAAGAAGAGAGAGAGATTGAGAAAGAGGCAGAGGGAGAGAGAGAGAGACAGAAGGAGAGAGAGAGAGAGAGAGGCAGATAGATGCAGTCAGAGAAGCAGCTCATGTTGGCAGGCTTTGCTATACCTGTCAATTCTCACATTCTGCTGCTCTCTCTCTCTCACACACACACACACACACACACGCACACATACACGCGCGCGCACACACACACGCACGCACGCACGCACGCACGCACGCACGCACGCACGCACGCACGCACGCACGCACGCACGCACGCACGCACGCACGCACGCACGCACGCACGCACGCACGCACACACACACACACACACACACACACACACACACACACACACACACACACACACACACACACACACACACACACACACACACACACACACACACACACACACACACACACACACACACACACACACACACACACACACACAGGAGAGGAGGAGGAGAAGGGACAAGATGGTGTCTCTGTGGGGTTGTTGTTGGTGGAGGACGTTCTCTGACAGCCAGTGTGATTGACACCATGCTAGGATGGACCACAGCCATGACAGAGCTGCTGTCTGTCTCCTGTTAAGAAAAAACCTGCTTCATATCGCACGTTACAAACACGGACGAAATACCAATCACTTTACAGGAAGAACCCTTAAAGACAGAGGGAGAGAGAGAGAGAGGGAGAGAGAGAGAGAGAAGAGAGAGATGAGAGCGGTGAGAGAGAAGGAGAGGGATGGAAGACAGAGAGAGAGAGAGAGAGAGAGAGAGAGAGAGAGAGAGAGAGAAAGAGAAAGACAGCGAGAGAGATAGAGTCAGAGAGAGGGATGAGAGAGAACAAGAAGGAGGGATGAGAGAGAGAGAGAGTGATAATAACCTTCCCACTAGATCAGATTTGGAACACAGCTTACAGAATCCTGATAATGTTGTGTTGTAGGAGTGATAATGTTGTGTTGTAGGAGTGATAATGTTGTGTTGTAGGGGTGATAATGTTGTGTAGTAGGAGTGATAATGTTGTGTTGTAGGAGTGATAATGTTGTGTTGTAGGAGTGATAATGTTGTGTTGTAGGAGTGATAATGTTGTGTAGTAGGAGTGATAATGTTGTGTTGTTGGGTTGTTTCCTCCCCTCTGGTTGACCAGCCGTTCGTCCAGCTAATGATGCCCACCGCTGGCCATGTGGTGCTAGCTGGCTCTGGCTGGCACGGCCCCCGCCTTGGAGCTGGGTCAACACCCTGGGGGACCAGGGGCGGCTCTGGGCTCTGGGCTTTGAGTACTGGGCACAGAGCTCTGTACTCTGGGCTATGGGCATTTGGGCAGTGGGTAGTGGGTAGTGGGTAGTCAGTCGTGGGTAGTGTGTAGTCAGTAGTGGGTAGTGGGTAGTGGGTAGTCAGTAGTGGGTAGTCGGTAGTGGGTAGTGGCAGAGTACCAGTGATCAGGGGCATCAGTGGCCTGGCAGGAGGAGACTGGCGCTGGTGAACAGACGCTTCCCCTGACGACCAGCAGCAGAGGAGACGGCTCCTCCACACACACACACACACACACACACACACACACACACACACACACACACACACACACACACACGCTCAGTATGGCGGCTTGGCTGGGGGGTCCGGCCTGGTTCTGCTCCACCACACACACACGCACGCCCACACACACACACACACACACACACACAAACAAACACATAAACAACAGTTGTTTGTTAACGTCGCACATTAAAAAAAGAAGTCGACACGGACCAGCTGCTGCTGCTGCTGATGATGATGATGATGATGATGAGGATGATGAGGATGAGGATGAGGATGATGATGATGACGACGACGGCGGTGGCGACACTCCGTTCGCTTTGCACAGTTTTTCAGTCGTTACTGTCAGCAGACGAAAACACTCAGATGATGTCAACCTTCCTCATCCTTCCATCAACCTTCCTCATCCCGCTGTTGTCATCCCTCTATCCCATCATCCCTCCATCCCTCCATCCCCCCAGCCTGCCCTGACCAGATGAATAAAGACACTCGTTTTAGATTTCACACCATCATCAACCCTGAGAGACTCTCTGATGGCTTGTCAGGACTGAACCAACCAGGGATATAACAGATTATGCGCTCTTTTGGACACACCCACACACACGCACGCGCACACACACACACACACACACACACACACACACACACACACACACAGACACGGTTAATTAACGTAGTTCACTGTGTTTCTAAGCCAGGATCGACATTATCGTTGCGCCTTTTCGAGAGCATCTATTTTTAATGGGACTTCTCCCCTGTCAGTCTGATGAAAAGACGCACCTCGCATCATCAATGGAGCTGGGTCTGCTCCGCTCGCTCGCTGAATTAACTATGTGAAGGCATCTGCTCTTTGAGCTGAAACGTACTTGTTGTTGCTCGCTGAAAACAATGAATAATTCTCTTTTTCCCGCCCCGTACGTGGGCGTCGGAATCGGGGGCGAGAGAGAGAGAGAGAGAGAGAGAGAGAGATGGCAAGAGTATTATCTGTGGCTCAGATCAAACAAGCAGGCAGGTTCTAATGAACAGAGAGAATAGAGAGGGGGAGGGTGGAGAGAGGGTGGGAGAGAGAGAGAGAGAGAGAGAGGAGGTGAAAGAAGGGAGACACGTGTTAGAGAGCCCCCATACCAGGTGGAGGGGAGGTATGTGTGTGTGTGTGTGTGTGTGTGTGTGTGTGTGTGTGTGGGTGTGTGTGTGTGTGTGTGTGTGTGAGAGAGAGGATGATGTAGTGTGTGCGTTTACCGTGATCTGGTTTGGAGGGAGGAGGGAGAGAGAAAGGGAGAGAGATAAAAGGAGGGAGTGATACAGAGAGAGAGAGAGAGAGAGAGGGGGAGGGAGAGAGAGACAGACAGACAGAGAGAGAGAGAGAAGAAAATGAGAGAGAGAGAGAGAGAGAGAGAGAGAGAGAGAGAGAGAGAGAGAGAGAGAGACATCCAATGGAACACAACCACAGGGGGCGGCTGTGGCTCAGGAGGTATAGCCGGCATCTAATGATCGCAAGGTCGGCAGTCCGGCGGTTCGAACACCGGCTGGCCACATGTCGAGGTGTCCTTGGGCAAGATACTGAGAGGGAGAGAGAGGTACAAGGAGAGAGAGAGGGAGAGAGAGAGAGAGATAGAGGGAGAGGGAAAGAGAGAGAGGTAGAAGGAGAGAGAGAGAGAGGTAGAAGGAGAGAGAGGTAGAGAGAGAGAGAGGTAGAGAGAGTTAGAGAGAGGTAGAGAGAGGGAGAGAGAGAGGGAGAGCGAGGTAGAAGGAGAGAGAGAGGGAGGGAGAGAGAGAGGCACCAACATGTTACAGTCACGTAATCCTGTATGTTTCTGCTTCCTCCAGATATATGACACCTGGGAATGTCAGATTACTTCTGACCTTTCTCAATGTACATGACAACAGAGCTGCCTACGCGCGTGCGCGTGCGTGTGCGTGTGTGTGTATGTGTGTATATGGCTACAGTGTCTGTGTGTGTGGGTACTGTGTGTGCATGTGCATGTGCATATCCATATGTCAGTGCGTGTCTGCGTCTGTCTCTGTGTGAGGGAGATATGACCGGCGTGTGAATATTAATGATTGATTAGGACCGTCGTGCCTGTGCATAAATACCACGGCACATTAGTACTCTGCTGAGCGCTAATATCCTCTCCTCTCACTCCTGAGCGCTCCGGCGTGTCTCCTGGTTAATAAATGCCAAGGTGTTCTCCACAGGGAGCCCAAGTACCAAGAGTCAGTCTATGTGTCCCTCCGCCGTTAGGTCACACTTCAGAGAAAGAAAGTAGTCCCGGAAAAAAACTAAACTCTGACCTCGGGTCAGCAACCAATAGCGTTATGTCATATAAGCTATTTATAGCTACACAGTATATAGTTATGTTGTATGTCATGTAATGCGTTGACGCGATGGACAAGGACACACTCTGTTGATGGTGGTGGCGGAGAGTTGAATGTCGTTAGATAGTCAAGAGTTTGTGACTGTGTGTGTGTGTGTGTGTGTGTGTGTGTGTGTGTGAAACCACCCCAGCATCCTCCACCCCAGCTGTTCTTCGATGTTCTCGACAATGATATCAAAAGAAGAAGAAAAAATAAAAGGCATTCTGCTGAGGAGGAGAAGAAACACAAATAAGAAGTTGTCAGAGAGAGAGAGAGAGAGAGAGAGAGAGAGAGAGAGAGAGAGAGAGAGAGAGAGAGAGAGAGAGAGAGAGTGGAGCACCTTCTGAGAAACTTTTCTCAGAAGAGTTTCCGGAACCTTCCAACCAGAGTGAGTGAGTGAGAGCCTTCCGGGAGTCTTGTAGGAGGGGGGTATCAAAAAACCCTGAGCTCTCACTGTCTCTCTCTCTCTCTCTCTCTCTCTCTCTCTCTCTCTCTCTCTCTCTCTCTCTCTCTCTCTCTCTCTCTCTCACTCTCTCTGTCTCTCATTCATTACTCTCTCCTCTCTCTCTCTCCCCGCAGGTGCTTTCCCCCTCCAGCGCAATTTCTCTCTCGCTCGTTTGTTTCTCCCGTGTGTGTCTGTGTCACTTCCTCCCACGCTCTCTGCTGGCCCCAGAGCTGTTTTTTGCAGGAAGTTGACATTAGTAGGTCACATAAATACAGTAGGCAGCACTTTTGACTTGTGACACCTGTCACCTTCTCTCTCATTCTCACTCAGGTTAGGGTTAGGGTTAGGGTTAGTGTTAGGGTTAGTGTTGGGGTTAGGGTTAGTGTTAGGGTTAGGGTTAGTGTTAGTGTTAGGGTTAGTGTTAGGGATAGTGTTAGGGTTAGGTTTAGGGTCCACCTTTCACCTTCTCTCTCTCACCTCTGTGAGCACCCAGTAATGATTTGAGGAGTGTTGTTGTTGTTGTTGTTGTTAATAATGATGTCATGTTCTAGGGGAAGTCACAAACTCCCACGACTGTAAAACTTGTGTCGTTTTAATAATTCTTTCTTTTCTTTTTTTCCTCCCTCTGTGTCATCCTGTTACAGGCACTCTGATAACGGTCAACGACCACGTTTTATCAACGTCTTATCAACGTCTTATCAACGTCACAGCTGACATTTGCGTGGCGTCTCGGTAAATGTCATGTGCCATAATTTCCTTACGTTGTGAAATATGACTTATTTTTTTCGGTTTGTTTCAGTTTGACTTTTTCCAAATGCTGATTCATCTACTACGGGAACTTCGTAGGATGACCAATCAACTGGAAGGCATTCAAATACAAAAATACAACACACACACACACA
>NC_137674.1:30329432-30339432 GCF_963989245.1 Nansenia antarctica | reverse complement strand
CCCCAGTGGGGCTTCCCCCCCCCTTTTTTCTTCTTCTTCTTCTTCCTCCTTCGCCCCTCGCAGAGCAGCACTCAGTGGTAACTAATATGAAATTTCATTTCCTGTAAATCCCGTCAATTTCTGTATCTGATGGTGTTTCGGTGGGTTATCCATGCATGGGCTCCATCAGGGCCGCCGTGGCCTCTGGGAGAGGGGAGGCTGTAGGCCAGGTATTACATACCAAATATGCATCAAATAACTATCATATTCAGTGACTGCCAGCCGGCTGGTTAAAGCCACACTCTAAGATTTGTGGAGACGTTTTTTCGGATAATATTCAGAAGTATCATATTCAGTGACTGCTAGCCGGCGGGTTAAAGCCACACTCCGCGATTTGTGGAGCCGTTTTAAAATATATACGTATATATTCAGAAGTATCCTATTCAGTGACTGGTACAGTACATGCAGCCTCCTGCTTAAAGCCACAGAGATGTGCGGACCCGTTTTTGTATATATGCTGCAAGTGTCATCTTGAGACATTCAGTACGGGTTAGCCAGCTGGTTTCATGTTTATTCTATGACCGGAACCAGTTGGACTTGTTTCATTGTTCTTTTGTCCAAAAATATATCCAGGGTGTATCTGTTCAACTGTTCAAAGGGACTGAGGTGTGAAGTCCATATGTGCTTAAACAGAGCGTGAACAATAACAAAAAAATAAGCTATTTATATTAATTTCCAGATCGTCAAGTGGTGACTCAGATGGACACCTGGTTTGATTCAGGAGAGGCTGGTGGAGGCAGGAATCGCTCTCGTTGTCATGCATGGAATGGAATGAGGTATGGTAACTAACACACGTGCATGGTATCACACGCACGTGGGCGCTATGAAGTACACATGTGTTTGGAACTGTTTCTCATTCCATTCCCTGCGTTTCCGTGGGCCGGTCCAGCCGCCCCTGGTTTGACCCCAGAAGGCCGACAGGACTGATCAGAGGTCAGGGGTCAGAGGTCAGTTGTGGTTCAACTCTTTAGTTTGTTGTTGTCGTCTACAGCAACCCTTCTTCTGACAATCTGAAGACTGTTCAGACTGTTCTGTCCTGACTGTTCTGTCCTGACTGTTCTGTCCTGACTGTTCTGTCCTGACTGTTCTGTTCAGACTGTTCTGTCCTGACTGTTCTGTCCTGACTGTTCTGTTCGGACTGTTCTGTCCTGACTGTTCTGTTCTGACTGTTCTGTTCAGACTGTTCTGTTCAGACTGTTCTGTTCTGTTTAGACTGTTCTGTTCAGACTGTTCTGTTCTGACTGTTCTGTTCTGACTGTTCTGACTGTTCTGTTCAGACTGTTCTGTTCTGTTTAGACTGTTCTGTTCAGACTGTTCTGTCCTGACTGTTCGGTTCTGTCCTGACTGTTCTGTTCAGACTGTTCTGTTCACGCCTGTGCTTGAATCAGGAAATGCAACAGGAAAAAACAATAACGCGGCCTATTACATGATTGCTGACTCGGTGCAGTCTAACACCTGGTTTAGGTTCAGAGTTCCATTACAGGAGGAACCATCACAGCGGCTCTCTGGTAGAATATTAGGCCGCAATATAATACGAGAGTCCCTTGAAGCACACAATAAAAATGAAAACACATTCTTCTGAATCTGCCATGACATCATTGAGACTTGAAGGAGCATACCTCTCCTGAGTGCTCACAACTAATGAAATCATTTCAGAGAGCTTTCCTCCATTTTCCACCCCTTAAAGAAGTAAATTGAGAATGAGGGATTCGGGTGAAAAGAGGAGGCTGTTATGATATTCCATCGAAAGCCAGGAGATGATCCGTCATCACAATATAGTGAAATAATAACGTTTTATTGCTTCCCCAAAGCTCAAAGTAATATTTCCATCTCCGCCAGAATTGCTTTTTGTTTCATTGTTTTTTTTTTTACGGTCAAAAACATAATCTAACTCTAATAAAAGCTAGTCATATTACTTTGAGACACCACCGCCACAATCTTCTCCCGCAATATAAAAAAAAACAAATATGTCCAATCGTTATGACCCGTCTGTGGACACAGAACAATAAATGCGTGAAGCGTCCGAACCCAAG
The DNA here is from genome assembly GCF_963989245.1 of Nansenia antarctica. Lineage (NCBI taxonomy): Eukaryota > Metazoa > Chordata > Actinopteri > Argentiniformes > Microstomatidae > Nansenia > Nansenia antarctica. The sequence goes on along the minus strand of NC_137674.1, from coordinate 30,337,360 downwards.
ATACCACTCTAATGTTATTGTACATGGTTCCCACCGTTAAACAGTGTTCAAAGGTCTCCTTCACAAACACTAGGGTCCATAAACCAGAGTCAGCGTGGAGTTACCATGACGTCCACGAGGAGCTACTGGTTATTAGCTGTGTACCAACCTCCTCCTGTTCGCTAGTCAGGTTTGTTTTCCCCCCTTCCAACCCTCTGTTGGTATTCCCTTTCATCTGCAGACTTGGTTCATGTTTAACCAGGTTTCTCACGGTCAGGTTGACTCAGCCCAATAACCAGGTTTTTTTTTTCTTTCTTTTTTTCTTTTTTTTACGAGCGACCTTGTTTGAAGCTCATCATGGTGTTTATGTGTGTGAGACGGGTTATGTGTTTAAACCTCAGCCGATGCTGTGTGAAGAACACAACGAGAACAGTTTTACCGGCAGCAACACTTAAAGGTTTACAAGTCGAACACGTAATGATTTCATAATTGCAATGAGCCCAGTAAAACTACAGAGGCAGTTTCTTTCTGGACTGACTAGAAGCTTTTCTGTCGATGGAGAAGCTCTATTGAAGAAGCTTTGTTTTAGTGTAGGATTAGGCTTAATCTAGGTCTGGGAAACCAGCTTTAAAAGTAGCTCACAGATAACTCCTGGCTGGAGACTGGGTCCAGAGTGAATGGGTTCAGGTGATACCAGTGTTTATTTATGTGTTTAAGCAGTCGACAGTTTGGACGGTTCTAACTCCAACGAGACGTGTTTGACTCTCAGTAAAGCTGAGAACGCCTGTAACGTCTGAAGAAGGTCAATGACCGAAAGCTCGCAATAAACTTCGTTTTTTTGGCACAGTGTTTGAGTGTGCGGATGCTGTTATTTTGCACTCTCAGTAAAGCTAACAGGTTAGCTCTATCCGCTCGACCAGAGGGTGACTGAGAGAGAGCGGGGTGGTGATACAGTATCAACCTCAGTATCTGGGAGGGGCTAACCCTGAAGAACACTGTATTTATGGTATGATTTCATCCAGGGTTTTTATGCTGTGTGAGATAGCGGTTCCTAGTGCGTTCCTGAAATCCGTCGGCGAGGCCTTTCATATGATGGACCTTATGCAACAGAGTCATAACTGTCATACCTCTGTTGTTTGTTCTCTCTATTACAAAACACTTATCTCCCGGACGACAGCGAGCGGAGAGGGCAATCAATACCCACGCAGATAAAGATGAAAGGGCCGCAACAAGAGCTGTTCTCTCTCATTCTCTCTCTCTCCCCCTCTCTCTTTCTATTACTCACTCATTCTTGCTCTCTCCCCCTCTCATTCTTTCTCTCGCTGAGAGTTGAGGTCAATGGATCAGAGAGAGAGAGTGTGGGAGGGAGAGAGAGAGAGAAAGATCAATAACTTTAAACTTGTTCACTACTCCTCTCCTCCTCTCCTGTCCTCCTGTCCTCTCCTCCTCTCCTCCTTTTATCCTCTCTTTATCTCCTACTCCTCCTCTCCTCCTCTCCTATCCCCCTCTTCTCCTCCTCTCCTATTCCTCCTCTCTTCCTCTCCTATTCCTCTTCTCCTCCTCCTCCTCTCCTACTCCTCTTCTCCTCCTCTCCTGTCCTTGTCTCCTCCTCCTCTCCTACTCCTCCTCTCTTCCTCTCCTGTCCTCCTCTCCTGTCCTCTACACTTCCTCTCCTGTCCTCTACTCTTCCTCTCCTGTCCTCCTCTCCTCCTCTCCTCTCCTCTCCTCTCCTCCTCCTCTGTTTGGATCCCTGTTTGGGCTCTCCAGACGTCTTCATTACAGCACACAGCCGAACACAACCATTTATTAATTAGCTGCTCAGTTGTCTTTTAATTATACACGTGTCTTATTAGACACGTCACCCAGTCACCCCCCCCCCCCCCCTTCTCCCCTCCCCTCCCCTCCCCTCCCCCCCCCCCTTCTCCCCTCCCCCCCCTTCTCCCCTCCCCTCCCCTCCCCCCCCCCTTCTTCTCTCTCCCCTCTTCTTTCACACGATCCCTTAGTTTCCCACGCACGTACAACGCCGCGCTACACCTTTCATCAGGAGGATCCATCGCGCCTCCGACGCGCCTCACAGGGGACCTTTAAACTTCCACCTGGGCGTTATGGCGTTATGGCGGCAATAAAGCTGTTATCAGCTCATGAACAAGATGGCAAACAGGTGAGTAGGGTTGAGATATGTCAGTGGGAGACATTAAACGCCTTCCCTCTCTCTCTCTCTCTCTCTCTATCTCTCTCTCTCTCCGTAACACCGAGAGATTCTCCTCCCTCTCTCACTCCTTCACCTTCCTCTCTCTCTGTCCTTCCCCATCATGTGAGAGACGGAGAGGGAGGGAGGGAGGAAGAGAGAGAGGAGAGAGAAATGTCAGTCTGTGGATTTTTACAGCTCTCCAAAATCATTATTGGCAATTAGCGTTCGTCAGGGAAGACAGCAGCTGGTTGTAATTACAGGTAGCCTCTCATTACTTCTCAGTGTAGAGGAAGAAGAAAACACACACACACACACACATACACACACACGTACACACACACACAGACATGCACACACACACTGACATGCAAACACACATGCACACACGCACATGCACGCACGCACACACACATACAGGAGCCAGTGTTTATATTTATTTCTATATTTCATCACCTGGGATGTTTATCCACATACGTCCATCCTGTAGTGAGGTAGTCATCACAGGTGCCGCCAAGGAGGAGGAAACACTATACTGCTGTAAACATCTGACATCACCACAACACTGTGTTTGTACGGTGTGTGTGTGTCGCCCTTGTCTGTGTGTACAGTATGTTTGTACAATCCTATATTCCTAACCACTGTTTCTCTTGTGTGTGCCCTGAAGGTGTTTCTAGAGGCCGTGGCCTCCCCAGACACTGAGAGGACTCAACGCTGCTCTGGTGAGTGAGGTTGAGCTGACCTGACGTCCTGTAACACACATCGCTGGTAGGTACGCAACGCACAGTATCTCCTGTAACCAGAGAATGACCTCTTCTTCAAGCAGGGCCACACCTTACCAAACTACCCTCCCCCTGCACCCCCCCCACCCCCACCTCCCCTCCACCCCCACCTCCCCTCCTCTCCCCTCCCCTCCCCTCCATGGCCTGCTAAGGCATTCCTAGCTAATGACCACTCCAAAGAGAAGCGTTACTCTGCCCTGGCACTGAGGACCAAACCCAACGTACAGTATCTCCTGAAACCTGGGAGTGACCTCTCTTCTTCAAGCAGGGCCACACCTCACCAAACTACCCCCCCGCCCCGCACCCTCACCCTCACCCCCCACCCCCACCTCCCCTCCCCTCGACTCCCCTCCATGGCCTGCTGAGGCATTCCTAGCTAATGACCACACCAAAGAGGAGGCTTTACTCTGCCCTGGCGCTGTGGACCAAGTCCAGATATGTGTTTCACTGGCGCGTCGTCTCAAGGTAACCCGGCTCATTAAACCCACCTCACGTCATCCCCAGACATCCTCCATCAAAGGCATTTTTTAATAACCATGTTTCGACATTTTCTGAAATATGATTTTTACGAGGAGCTTTTGCAGGGGTACTGTATGTACCCTGAGCCAAAGCTAGCAGCTGGTTAAAAAACCTACACCAAAAAACCTCTCCTGACACAATAGAAGAGAGTTTTGGAGAGATTGACAGACATATTGTTTTTCTTCTTTCTGTGTTTTATTTCGAGTGGCTGTGTACCAAATACATAAATATCATTTCTGAGAACCGCTGCATCATACATAAGCCCCCGGTACGACTGACGTTAATTTGAACCACTCCTACGTTTGCATGGCTGCAAAAAAAGGCCCAGCCCTGACGATATGACCTGAAGAGCTCTGCCCTTCCATCGTTTGATAACTATAAAAGGAGATATTTCAGCGGTGGTGGTGCTGGTGGTGGTGGTGGATGAGGTAAACACATACTTCATGAACTGGCCCTCCGATGGGTAGTTAATTAATACCATGTGAATGCATTATATGCCTGAGAGGTTTCGGGGGGGAGTGGAGGATTTGGAAAACCCACACAGACACACACAGCCTTGGGCAACAATACAGCCAATTAACCCAGGGCGCCAAACTGGAGAACGGGTCCGCAGGCCTCTGTTGATGCTAATGGGGACCATGCTTCCCACTAAGCTGTGGTAATGTGCACCGTGCCTTTTACTGAGCTGCTAGCCCAGGCTGGAGGAGGAGGAGGAGAGGGCCGGGAGGGCAGGAAGGGCAGGATGGGCCAAGGAGAGGCGACGCCCTGCGCTAGGGGTGTAGGTTTCAACATGGAGGTCAGGTGACCTCGACATGCTAGTCTATGCTGTCGGAGCTCATGGAAGAGGGCAGGAGGATAGGAGTGGGAGGATTAGCCTGTTAGCCTGTTAGCCCTGTTAGCTTGTTAGTCTGTTAGTCTGTTAGACTGTTAGTCTGTTAGTCTGTTAGGCTGTTACCCTTTTAGTCTGTTAGTCTGTTATTCTGTTAGCCCTGTTAGCCCTGTTAGCCTGTTAGTCTGTTAGTCTGTTAGTCTGTTAGTCTGTTAGTCTGTTAGCCTGTTAGTCTGTTAGCCTGTTAGTCTGTTAGTCTGTTAGTCTGTTAGTCTGTTAGCCTTGTGCTAGTGGATTATGTCTGCTTTTTCTCAGAGGAAAGTGACGTTTTTGGTGTGGCGGTGTTTTAAAGTGAGTTTGTGTGTGTGTGTGTGTGTGTGTGTGTGTGTGTGTGTGTGTTCAGGGCCGAATAAAAACACCTTTTTATATTTGTATGTATTCCTGTTGTCATTTTGTGAACCATCATGTGATTACGGCAGGAAAACCCGACACCTGTACTTCCTCATTCAGAAGCAAGGCCCAAAATGTAAGAAACAGTATTTTATAACCATGTTTGTCCATCATAAAATAATAATAATTTTACCCCCAACCCTGCAAGGATATCTACCCCCAAGCCTTTTGTCATCTCCACGGTCCAGATTTGTCTCCAAACGAAGCTGGCAGAAGGCGACTGTCTCTAGAACATCGCCCTGGCGAGGTTTACGTTCGTCTCGCATTTCCCCCGTTCCCACTGTAGCCTGTCCAACACAAACACAAAGAACAACTGTCACATTCAAATGTGACACACACACACACACACACACACACACACACACACACACACACACACTCACACACACACACACACACACACACACACACACACACACACACACACACACACACACACACACACACACACACACACACACACATATCACACACAAACACAAAGGACAACTGTCACATTCAAATGTGAGCTGAAATAAGAGATTTCTGACTCATCTCGTCAGGCTGCTGCTTGCCTTTTTAGTCCCTGCCACCAAAACGTTGGAACCGAATGAGAAAAACGCAGCTTTAGAGCGAAGATCAAGTGTGTAACGATTTAACAGATGGAATTCTGACTAAATGAGCAGCCGATGCATGGATATTATGAATGTACGACAGGGCTGTATGGCGATGAGTGGTTTTACGATGCATGCGCTGACGATGCGTGCAATGATTTACGATTTTATGATGCATGCAATGATGGAAAACTTTATTCTAAAGGTGAATTTGTTTAGTGTTTATGCTCGGTAGAGTAGAACACAAAGATATGCGGCCCTCTTAATAAAAACAAAAGCGTCTGGATGTCTGGCTGTCAGAATATATCTGGGGGTTGAGCGCTTGATGTTCTAATCGTGAAGAATGACATGTATGATCGAGTACATTTCGCCCAGTTTCTCAAACAGTAAAAGTTTTACTACCCAAATGCAGTATTGTGAAATATCTTTATATGTTCTCCCTCCTAAAACTCCCCCCACACACATTAACTGAGGACGATTAACAAGGGCGTCATTAAACTCTCGTTCACTGTAGCAGTGTGTTGATTGGTTGGGGCTATTAGAGGAGTCATGAATATCCCTTTACGTGATGTCTTTGATATCGTTCCTCATTCCGTTCCATCCGTTACAATAAGCCCGTCCTCCAATTTCTACCTCCACCAGCCTCCCCTGGTGTTCTACCTCCACCAGCCTCCCCTGGTGTTCTACCTCCCCCCCGCCTCCCCTGGTGTTCTACCTCCCCCCAGCCTCCCCTGGTGTTCTATCTCCTCCAGCCTCCCCTGGTGTTCTACCTCCACCAGCCTCCTCTGGTGTTCTACCTCCTCCAGCCTCTCCTGGTGTTCTACCTCCACTAGCCTCCCCTGGTGTTCTACCTCCTCCAGCCTCCTCTGGTGTTCTACCTCCACCAGTCTCCCCTGGTGTTCTACCTCCTCCAGCCTCCCCTGGTGTTCTACCTCCACCAGCCTCCCCTAGTGCATGTGTGTGACAATGGGCCTCTAGTACACTTCTCCAGTCAGATTCTGGGTGTTGATGACATCACATGACCAATCCGACCAACAGCAGTCAACCTGGGGGTCATTCCACTAAAGGTGGATCAGTATAGCGGCGCTATAAATAAATGCGGCGCTCAGGGAACTCGAGATTGGAAATCAAGCCTCAGGTGATTCCTCGAACGAGGATTAGCCTTGTGTCATCAGTGTTCACAGAAGACAGGCTTACAAATCTTCGATATGGGCGCGTGCACGCAGACATACGCAGCCCCGAAGAGTCGATCTGTCGAAATGAAGATACTCCACTCTGCAGGGGTTCTATATTTGCGCAGCATTCCGAATTATTGATTTTTATGAAGACGGAAAAATAAGATGTAAAATAGTGCAATACTGCCGCAATTAACAAGGCGAGGGAAATGGTTTGGCAAGAAATTGCTGACCGATTAAATGCGTAGGTCATACTAGCCCCAGTTATTGTTATATGTTCATATTTTAATAAATGAATATTTACTACTGTGGTGATATTAGCAGCAGGCTACAAACCGTCATATCGCCGCAATGGCCTAGTGGTATCGACCGCTGCCATAGGATTTATTCGTCATTTTATATCGGTGGTTCAAATCCCTCTTCATGCGCACTTTTTACTGCATTTCGTTGTCTGAATCTAATCTAAAATCTCATCTAAAAAAGTATGTAGGCTATAAAATTATGGTGCAGGCTAATTTACAAGAACTGACACGATTACAATGGTGTTTGAAACCTTTGCATGAAATCTTCGGTTAAATGTAAAAAAAAAAAAAAAAAAAAAATGACTTAATCAAGTCTCGAACTCACAACCTTTGTTACTCCAGTCGGCAGCCTTAACCACTACGCCAGCCAGACCGCTGTGATGACAGCAATGCAAGTTGAAACAATAACTTTTTTTTTACACTCTTTTCTTTATTGATCTATCGATCTATCTATCACACTTTCAAAATATCAAATTATCAATCTATCACACAGTCAAACTATCTAATCTATCTATCTCGTGTGAAGTGGGAACTAATATTTCCTAAAAGACACATGAGGAACTGTCATTCGGGGTTTAGTTTCCGCCTGTGAGCCTTTTTTGACGCACGTCTCACTATAGCCTGTGTTTTAGCCTGGTCGCGACCAGGCTAATTATATCTGACTCAGAAGGAGCTCAACCAAGCAGCGAATTATTTGAGCCACATTGATGGCACCGAACGCAAGCTAAAATTTTCGAGGCTTAAAACTTTATCGAGGCTTAGAACTTTATCGAGCTTCGTGGAATAGGGCCCTGTACACCCTGTGTAGAACGTGATGGACACGATATTATCATGTATAAATATCATCATATACAGGACATTATCATGTATAAATATCTTCATATGCAGGATATGATCATGTTTTTACAGCCCCTGGGTTGGTGGCCTGATGTGCTGATGTTTACCTGGGCAGATGTTTACCTGTGCTGATGTTTACCTGTGATGATGTTTACCTGTGCTGATGTTTACCTGTGATGATGTTTACCTGTGCTGGGCCCCGTTCCACTAAGCGAGATTATCTTCTAAGCCTCGATAAAGTTCTAAGCCTCGATAATGTTAGCTTGCGTTCGGT
>NC_137674.1:30319432-30324432 GCF_963989245.1 Nansenia antarctica | reverse complement strand
CAATTAAATGACTTGGTCCCTTTATGTTGTTGAACCCAGTGTGCGCTCCAGCGCTCTCAGAGCGAATTTACGAACGCACCCATCGTGTATTTGTAAAACTCACCAAATGCCAAATAATTTCCGGAACATTCACCACCTAGAGTGCCGAGTGTTCTATGTGGGGTTTACCTACCTAGCAACAATACTTTGATTTGACCTATTTTTCGGTCACGTATTCGCCCAAAATGGGTAAAAATAGGTCAAATCACTCAAATTGAGTCTCAATGAGTTAACGATAAAGAGCGTTGTCTTTATGTTCACAGATGGACCGATGTATAGTAGTAGTGGTCCTCTGTGGCTCAGTTGGTACAGCATGGTGCTGACAATGCTTAATAATAATAATAATAATAATAATAATAATAACTTGGATTTGTATGGCACCTTTCATAAAACCCAAGGATGCTTTACAATTCTAGAGGAAATGGTCAGACAGACAAAACAGAAAACAGAAAAAACAGAACAGAAACAGTGACTAGGGGCCAAAGGCCTTGGTGAACAGATGGGTTTTAAGGGCTGATTTGAAGGAGTCCAGGGTGGGGGCATTGCGGATCACTATGGGGAGAGAGTTCCAGAGGGTAGGTGTGGCCACGCTGAAGGCTCTGTCCCCAAAGGTCCGTATGTCGGTGCAGGGGGTGGACAGCAGGCCCATGTCTGCGGACCGCAGGTTCCGGGAAGGGGTATCAATTCATGGGATCACTTGGGTTCAATTCATGGGATCAATTGTGGGATCATACAGAAAAATGTAGGCACTCACTGCAGTGTAAGTTGCGTTGGATAAAAGTGTCAGCTAAATGGCATATACTACATTATTCTATAACTTGTTTAGTATGCCCTCTTCTGTTAACTTGACATACATGTGAAATAGTGAAGCCGCACAGTGCGTGGATGTGTGTGTGTGTGTGTGCGTGTGTGGGTTGGTTGCTAGGCAGGGTGATTGGGGTTAGTGTGTAGGCTATTTTGATCAGTCGGTTCAACGAGCTGAACACGCACACACACACACACGCGCGCACACACACACACACACACACACTCGCACACACACACACACACACACACACACACACACACACACACACACACTGTCCTAATGAGGCAGTGGCAGGGGTGTGTGTGTGAGAGATAGCGCCGCCTCTGAAGTCTTCTAATCACATCAGCGCTGTTCTCCTCCTGATGACACGCTCCTTTTAACTGCGGCTCAAGGTCTCCTCGCACAGAGGTCACAGGGGTCACACACACACACACACACACGCATATGCACATGACCTGGATGCGTACAGCCTGAGGGGGTGAAAAGGACAAACTGCAGGAAGATGTCGTTCTATAGTCATTAGTTCAAATCTATTCTGTTCGGTTCGGTACAGTTCAGTTCAGTTCAGTTCAGTTCAGTTCACTCAATGAGGACAAATAGTTGCGGCGTACTGCCATTTTACTGTGCACAGTAATGAGATACAGGCAGGGGAGGCTGGCGGAGGCAGACATCGGAGGACGGGCTCATTGTAACGGGATGAGGAACGGTATCAAACACACGTGATGACACAGTCCTCCGATTCCACTGGATACAGTATATCAGCTGCAAATAGATAGATAGACAGACAGACGGACAGACGGACAGACGGACAGACGGACAGACGGACAGATGGATAGACGGATAGACGGATAGATAGATAGATACATACATAGATGATAGATAGATAGATAGATACATAAATAGAGAGATAGATAGATAGATAGATAGATACTTTATTGATCTCCGAGGGGAAATTAAGGCGTTACAGCACAAACAACAACAACTAAATAAAGTGACAATAGAATAATAGAATACAATTAAATAGACATATGAAACATTATATACAGTAAGAACAGTTCAGTGTGATTTAACATCCCCCAGCCTGACTCTGGTCACCCAGATCGAGCCAGCCAGAGGAGGAGTTGTACAGTCTTATTGCGGCAGGCGGAAAATATCTCCTATATCGCTCCTTAGTGCAGCGTGGTTGTAGTAGTCTGTTGCTAAAGGAGCTTCTCTGCTCTGCCACAGTGTCATGTAGGGGATGGGAGGGCTTGTCCATGATGGCCAACACACACGGCTACAATCCATTTGCAACTGTATTCAGATTGTAACTCTGACCACATCCTCTCATCCAGTCTCATGTTGTTGTTCTCTCTCCTTTCTCCTGAAAGCACCCCTGCTTTTACACCGCGGCCCCACAGACCTCCCAGCCACGGCAATCCGCCCACACACACGCACGCACGCACACACACACACATACACACGTGCGCACGCACTCACGCACACACACGCACGCACACACACACACACACACACACACACACGCACGCACGCACACACACACACACACACACCCCCCCCCCCCCCCCCCCCACACACACACACACACCCCACACCCATACGCACCCACACCCCCACACACGCCTCACCTAATCAATTCCTCCACCATTTCCGCCCCTATCTCTGCTGTTGGTCGGTGCATCCCGCTCGACACCGCTCGAATAAAGAGAACCAATTGTGTTTGAGTCAAACGGCTCCAGTTCATCTAATGCAGGGCATAAATCACCCCTGAGAGCAGCCACTCTGCTGGAGCAGGGAGGCAGGCAAGCAGGCAGGCAGGCAGGATGGAGCTGTTACAGGGGAACACCACCTGACCTGAATGAGCTGCTGAGATTTTGATTTCCCCACAGAGCTCCTCTCTGCCCCGCGCCCGTGTTTTAAATTCCACAGGGAGGCCATTAATGCATCGCCCTGTCGACCTAATCCATATGTATGGGGTGTGTGTGTGTGTGTGTGTGTGTGTGTGTGAGAGAGAGAGAGCAGTAGTAGATTGTGTATGTGTGTGTGTGTGTGTGTGTGTGTATGTGTGTGTGTGCATGGAGCTGAAATTTGCTCTCCGTCCACGGACAGAGAGAGAGAGGGAGAGAAGGGAGGGAATAGCTTGACAGAAGCACCTTGGACACAGACAAGCAGAACATATTAGAGGGTAATTATTCACGCTGTCTGTGTGTATGTGTGTGCGTGTATGTGTGCATGCGTGTGTGTGTGCATGCGTGTGTGTATGTGTGCATGCGCGTGTGTGTGTGCGTGCATGTCTGTGTGTGCGTGCATTTGTGTGCGTGTGTGTGCGTGTGTGTGTGTGTGCGTGTGTGTGAGTGTGTGTGTGTGTGTGTGTGTGCATGTGTAAGTCTGTTGAATAGGAAGTCCTTAGTGTTTCCGCTAGGCCTGGCCTGGCTAAGGTTATTAGGGGCTGTCTGTGTCTGTCTGTGCAGTGTCTGTCTGTCTGTCTGTCTGTGCAGTGTCTGTCTGTGCAGTGTCTGACTGTCAGTTCCTTCTCTGTGCTGCCACACTGTAGTCTATAATGATGGCCACGCTCTGACAACCAGCCTGCTGGAAATGACTGGTCTGGGAATGAGGAAAGGAGAAAAAATGTTTTTTTGGTGGGATCCGCAATGCATGTCTGTCTGTCTGTCTGTCTGTCTGTCGATGTCCCCCCCATCTCTCTCTCTCTCTCTCTCTCTCTCTCTCTCTCTCTCTCTCTCTCTCTCTCTCTCGATCTCACTCTCTCTGTCTCTGAGCCTTTGTCCCTTGCTCTCTCTCTCTCTCTCTCTCTCTCTCTCTCGCTCTGTTTCTCTTTCTATGTGTGTCTCTCTGTCTCTCTCTCTCTGAGCCCCCCCCCCCTGCCCCACCCCCACCCCCTCTCCCAGGTACCATAACAAGGGACATATTTGAAACAGAAACCCCCCCCCCCCCACCCCCCCGGTGTGATTGGTCCGCCTGTGACATCATCCTAACGATCATGCAGCAAGCTCATGTTCCTCCCCTGCTAATTGGCCCCCTCTTCTTAAGCATGGCTGAATGCTGTCTAGACACTTTAATTAAGAACATCATCCCCCCCCCCATCTCCCCAAAAAAGAAGAGCTTTGGAAAAAATACTATTAACCTTCCCAGGAGAAGGAGGGCACCTCTATCGTTTAGAGATGAAGACTTGTTCATTCTTCCCTGTGATCTGTACCAATGTCACCAGACGAGCGGCAATTTGATTGCCTTTTTACCCCCATAGCGGAGTTCTAGTACGCTTGCGTCTAGCTATTAGTGCTAATTTGTTAAAACAGAACCCCCCCCCCCCCCCCCCTCCCCGCCCTCCCCCCCCCGGCTTCAACGCTAGCGTCGTAACTCAGCGGCTGCGGCTGCTGTCCTGGTTAAAAGCTCCCTCTAGTACGGGCTGGGAGCGCTTTATCGGGTCTTTTCTGTCTCCCAGGCAGCTGAGTCAGCGGGGGGTTCTCTCTCTCCTACGCTCATCAGAGGACGTACAGTATTTAGAGCCGTCGTCGCTAGCGCAGCTTGGGATTAAATATTCCTACACGGGCGAGGTTGGTGGGTTCAAACGGAGGGGATGTGGCATGCGAGCCCTGTCGGTGGCAGATAGCTCCCTCCGACGACGACGACGACAACTCCGACAACGACTCGTTGTCTTTCGTTTAGTCGCGAGCCATGACGGCCTTGACGGTCATGACGCCGTAAGTCATTTTTCCCCCAGAACAAATTCTGAGGCTAAGTCATGTGTCACAATGCATCAGTCACATTAGGGAAAGGGGGGGGGGGGGCATGGGACGTAGAGGGGGTGGGTTGGGGAAGGCGGGGGGCGAGGCGAGGGCTGGGGCGGACGTAGAGGGGGTTGGGGGGGCGGATGTAGAGGGGGTTGAGAGGGGGTGGGGGTGGGGGGGGGGGGGTTGGGGGCTGTTTTTCTTTTTTGTGGCGGGTAGCAGGAAGAGGAGGAAGAGGAATTTCACTATAGCCAGGTCAACATATTTTAAACCAAGCTGAACTATTGAATTATTGATGTTTGCAATGTGTGTGTGTGTGTGTGTGTGTGTGTGTGTGTGTGTGTGGGTGTGTGTGTGTGTGTGTGTGGGGGGGGAGGTGTTAACTGAGTTTGTCAACAAGATACACA
>NC_137674.1:30301932-30314432 GCF_963989245.1 Nansenia antarctica | reverse complement strand
CAAGTCAACTCTCATCTCATCAACGTTTTTTACAGCGTCCCGTCTGTAAGATGACGGCGTGCTACCGTAAACGGGTCTGCATCATCACTTGTAAACACTCAGGTCGGTTTAGGACGGAAAAAAGTCTTGGCTCTCAAGTGCCATCAACGCCAGCGGAGCATGAGAGGAGTGTGTGAGCGTGTGTGTGTGTGTGTGTGTGTGGAGTGGGTGAGTGTGTGTGTGAGTGTGGGAGTGTGTGTGTGTGTGTGAAATGTGTGTGTGTGTGTGTGTGTGTGTGTGGAGTGGGTGAGTGTGTGTGTGAGTGTGTGGAGTGTGTCAGCATGTGTGTGTGTGTGTGTGGAGTGTGTGTGGAGTGTGTGTGGAGTGTGTGTGTGTGTGTGTGTGTGTGTGTGTGTGTGGAGTGTGCGAGCGTCTGTGTGAGTGGAGTGTGTGTGTGTGTGTGTGTGTGTGTGTGTGTGTGTGTGGAGTGTGCGAGCGTCTGTGTGAGTGGAGTGTGTGAGCGGCAAAGTCTCGTAAAAACTGCTGAGTTGGGGTTCTTCAACGCAATCAGGCCCCGGTCTCAGCTCATATACTCGTTTGATGATAAGTGAGGAGATGGAGGGAGAGAGAGAGATAGATTGAGGGAGGGGAGATGGAGGGAGAGAGATAGATTGAGGGAGAGAGAGAGGGAGGGAGAGAGAGAAAGAGAGATGGAGGTACCCAGGGAGCCTGGTGATAATTCAGGCTGGGGAGGGGGTGTGATTCATGGGATGAGGAGCAGGGGAATGGGGGACTGGAGGCAGGGTGGTGCGGGGGGGAGGGCGGTGGTGGTGGTGGGGGGGGGGGGGTGCGGGGGCGGGAGTCCCTGAAGACCCAGATCCATCAGGCAGTGTTGGTGTGCCTTCATCTCCTGCATCGACCCTGAGGCCCTTGCCATCATCCCTCCATCTCTCTCTCTCTCTCTCTCTCTCTCTCTCTCTCTCTCTCTCTATTCCTCCATTTATGGCTCACTCTATCTCCTCTGTCTTGCTCCCTTTTCCCTCTCTCTCTCTTTCTCCCACCCCCTCTCCCTATTTCATCATCATGTCCCTCTAAATCAGAGACCCCATCCCTCCCTCCCTCCCTCCCTCCTCTGCTCATCCCCTTCTCCTCCCCTCCTCTCCCGCAGGCTCGTATGTGTGCTCCTGGGCCCCTGAGAGACGCAAACGAATTTCCAATCTGAATGCAGCCGGTGACCCTCTCCTCTCCCTCGTGCCCTCTATCCCCTGCCTCGAGCAACTCATTCCACCTCTCCTCATCCTCCTCCTCCATCCTCCATTTCTCTCTCTCTTCTCCTCTCCTCTCCTCTCCTCTCCCTGCTCTCCTCCTCTCCTCGGTCCCCACGGCATAAAGCGACGGGGATTCAGGGTTTATAAATTGCTCTGCCCGAAAAAATTAAATAAAAAAACAACCGCAGAATTTTTTTCCCTTCAGCCGCCATTTTGTATTAGCCCGTTGACATGGCGACTAGTAGAGAGAGCACTCTAAAACGCGACGCCCCGGCCTGCTCCACTTCTTACCAGCCCTCGATCCATTACGGTCAACATCAATGGCTCCTTGAGAGTTCCAGCGCCTGGAGGCCTTTGACTTTGGACAAGGGATGGGGGGGGGGGACGGGGGGACGTTGTGAGAGAAACAACCGCCTCCCCCGCCTTATCTCGCCGCACGAATGTTTGTTAAAGGCACCCCCATTAAGTCTCCTCTGAATTTGCATATTAATTGCGTTTTCTCTCTCTCTCTCTCTTGCTTTCCTTTAAGGTGGCTGCTTACTTCTCTAAGGTACTCTGGGTTTGAAGACAGAGAGACACAACCGCAGGGGCCTTACCTGCGCCGAGGACAAGAATTGGATTCTGCAGGAAAATTGCTTTAAGTTGTGTGTAATCATGTTAGCACCCACACGCACCCACCTACCTCCATGAGGACCTAGAGGGCACAGAAGTATCTCTCTCTCTCTCTCTACACACAGACACGCACGCACGCGCATGCACACACACGCAAACACACACACACACACACACACACACACACAGACACACACACACGCACGCACGCACGCACACACCTATATGAGGACCCGGAAGGCACATACAAATAAAGTATGTGTTTCTACATGGAGAGAGAAAGCTCTCCCAGATCACAGGCCATGATCTGAACCAGCTGTGTGATCTGAACCACACCGTACGAAGACGCTTCCAGATCCAGTTACAAGTCACACACGCCACAACGCGCATATTCATAAACAGACATACATAACAAATAAAAACTAGACTATAGCATGTCAGATGTCGGTTTCTTACCTCATTGCTCCATCTCCCACCCGACCATTGCTTGTTCATGTGCATAGTGATAGTGATAGTGAAATCAGTGTGCGGTTCAGTCATTTTTTAAAAGTCGTCTGGTTCGAAAGTGTGCGTTGTGGGTTTCTTACGCACACTTAAGTCTCTCACAGGTGACTGAGCATTCTCCTCCAGCTTGTCTGGGAAACCGTTGAACCTTGCGGAGGTTCTCACATCCTCTAATGGGTGACGTTGATTGTCTTGTGATTGGGATCCTCGCTGTTTTTCATTTATCTCAGAGATCGCTTGTAGTTTTTAATTAATGTCGTGAATCGACCGTGACAGCGACGCGAGGGTTGCTGATGAGAATTCCTGGACTAGACGGGAGCGCTGTGGCGTTGGTATTCTATCCAAACAACCCAGATGGATTGATTCCACTCAGAACCATCTCGTTAACTCAGTTCATAGGTATTGATTATTGAATCCCACTGATTGATCCTGGGTCCTGCTGTTCTGTGTGGATTATGTGTGTGTAGTATGTGTGAGAGAGTGTGTGTGTGTGTATTATGTGTGTGTAGTATGTGTGAGAGAGTGTGTGTGTGTGTGTGTATGTGTATATTATGTGTGTGTGCGTATGTGTATTGTGTATGTGTATGTGCGTGTGTGCGTGTGCGTGTGCATGTGCATATGCATATGTGTGTGTGTGTGTGTAGTATGTGGGGGATAGGACTCCCTCCTGCCCTCTCCGCTCTAGCAGGGATAATCAGTGAGAAGTGGTCTGGAATGGCACCAAGGCTCATTATGGCCCCCTGTGTAGCGTCCACTATCCAACCCCTCCCCCAGGCCCCCCCCAGCCCCCACCCCGGCCCCCCCAAGCCCCGACCCACCCTGAGGGAGAGAGTCCATCCCATTACAGCCTCCACCACCACCACCACGCTTCTCTGAACATGGCTCCCCTATCCGCTCACTGCTAATGCAGCCTGGATGCTCCCACTCAGGGCAGTGTGTGTGTGTGTGTGTGTGTGTGTCTGTTTGCGTTTGTGTGTGTGTATTCTACTGTATGTGTGTAGTGTGTGCGTGTGCGTTTGTCTGTGTGAGAGAGTGTGTGTGCGTGTATTATATCTGTGTGTAGTATGTGTGCGCGTGTGTGTGTATATTGTGTGCGTGTGCGTGTGTGCGTGCGCGCGTGTGTGTGTGTATTATGTGTGTGTAGTGTATTGTGCAGTGAAAGTGGTCACGTGATGTGGACACAGGGCTGCTCTCCCACAGATGCAATTAGGCTAAATGGGATTAAGCCTATCACATTTCAGACAGCCTCGGCTCCCACAACCACCTGGGAAAGAGAAGGGTGGAGGGGTGGAGGATAGGGAGGGAGGGATGGAGGGGTGGGGGCGGGAGAGAGGGAGAGAGGGAAGCGGGAAGAGGGGGAGAGGCTGGGGCATGTTAAAGAGTAGGATGTGGAGGGAGGGAGGTAGGAAGGGAGGGATAGAGGGGTGGAGGGAGAGAGGGTAGCTGGGAGGGGTGCTGGGGCATGTTAAAGAGTAGGATGAGGACGGAGGGAGGGAGGGAGGGAGGGAGGGAGGGAGGGAGGGAAGAATGTGCAGTCCCTCGAAGGATACAGCCGTTGGGTTTAGAATCAGTCTCTAACACTGATGGGTGAGGACAGGCCTGCTCACTGAAAGGATTTGTTGTTTTTTAGTGGGGCGGGGGGGGCGGGGGGGGGTAAATACAGGATTTAATAAACACGACAGCATATCCAGGCGTCACTACTGGTATATGATGAGGGATATGATAACAATAGCAACAATGCGATGATAGCAGACCTATTTTATCTATTTCTATAGTAGATCTATCGCATCTATTTCTATCTGCTCGGCGTACGTTCTGAATGAGCAGCATGGCGACATTTCGCGTCGCCTTGGGACGGTGGCGATGCGAGATATTTTCTTCATCTTCTTTCTCTCTCTCTCTCTCTCTCTCTCTCTCTCTCTCTGTAAATGTCAACATCAACAAAGGAGAGGAAGGGAGTTGGTGACATTTTCACACCATGTGGTTCTGCCCAAAGATCTGTTGTTTTTTTTACTGTATATAATCAACTCATATAATGCAGTTGTTTTGACAGTAGGCTACAATTTACATCTTTGTTTAGACTCAACAGTGACCATGGGTCAGACAAAGAAATGTACAACTACTACTATGTATCCAGGCAACCATCAGTTCAATGTTCTCTGCGAAACAAACACCATCAACATCCTCCCTCAACAGGAACTTCCGATATGTGACAGCAGCTGGTGAAACCGTGAACAAGTCGGCAATCGGCCGTATGTTTAGACTTCTATTCTGAAAAATGTAGATAAATGTCAACGTTGAATGAAACTCAATGACACAGAATCTAAAGTCTGAACATTTGTAATCAGTTGCCGACTTGTTCCCGGTTTCACCAGCTGCTGTCACATATAATCCAGTATCGCCACTACAATACTGTTGTACATCCCCATTGTACTGTATTGACTGTGAACTCACTGCCCTGTGTCCTGACCTCCTCCCCACCCCCCCCTTCTCCTCCCTCCTCCCCCTCTGCAGCAGAGCAGGGCACACACATGACCGCCCTCCGCCCTCAGTCCGCCCAGACTCCCACGCTCACCCTGCCATTAATCAACATGGCCGCTGATGCTCCCGGCCTCACCTCTGTGTCTCCTGGTGCCAGCTGTGTTGGGACAGGGCCTGTCTGCCTCCTCTGCCCTCAGACACACTCTCTTTGTTCCCGTCTCTGGTAAATAACAACCCTTCCACAGCTGTTCAAATGCTACGGCGGTGATGCTACCTCGCTACTGGCTGCTGCTGCTGCTACTGGGGGATGTTTGGGTCCTTTGCTGTGTTGGGGTCTCCTGATATACATAGGGGGTGGTTGGAGGTGGGGATGGGGCGGGGTGGGGGGGGGGAGCGTCTTGGGAACTGAGAGAGGAAGTGTTTCGCAGAAAAGGTGGAGTTCAAATGGAATGAAGTTGACTGTACATTGTTCAAAAACAAATGCTTTAACACTTTTTTGGTTTGTTATCTGTTACATTATTCATTATCCCGCCCATTATGAGGCCCGTGGTACCATGGGACCCTGACTGAGATGACTAGCCATCCACAACACGGTTGACTTCAGTCGTAAACAGCGAGAGAGGAGAGAGAGAGAGAGAGAGAGAGAGAGAGAGAGAGAGAGAGAGAGAGAGAGAGAGAGAGAGAGAGAGAGAGAGAGAGACAGAGAGAGAGAGCGGTCGTGAGGCAGGAATGGAGAGGAGAGTTCGGGGGAGTTTTCAAGGTTGTGTTTGTTTGGTTTGTTCCTGTGCGTTAGAGGAGTGGAAGACTCTGCCTTTGTCTTCATTTAGCTCCCTGCGTCTCGCTGGGGGAGTGTTAATACATTACACTTAGCACCGCCGCCTCTTCTTCTCCTCTCTCTGTTACTGACGTCAGGTAATTATCTTTCTTTCCCGTCATTTATAACAGGTTTCCTTCCCTGCGGGGCCTGTGGGGGGATTTAGCACGGAGCCCTTGAACCTCGGGGAAGGAGAGCGTGAACCTCGGGGCTGATAGTTTGTCATCGTGAGCAAATAAGTGTCGGGGTGCGACTCCACGTCTCTTAACGATGAGGAATTAAAAAGCCGACGCAGACCACCGCAGAGACGTGATAGTTTGATATGCTACGTGTGTGTTGTGTGTGTGTGTGTATGAGTGTGTGTTGTGTGTGTGTGTGTACGTGTATGTGTGTGTGTGAGTGTGTGTGTGTATGTACGTGTGAGTGTGTGTGAGGGCCTGTGTGTGGGTGAGAGTGTGTGTGAGTGCCTGTGTGTGTGAGAGTGTGTGTGAGTGCCTGTGTGTGTGTGTGTGTGGGGGGGGGGGGGGGGTGTACAATCCGGTGCTCTGAGCGTGGGACCAGAGAGGCAGGGGTACTGTATGAAGGAGAGCTGTGATGCGATATGGCCCATTAATTATTGAATTTGCTGACATTCTGACAAATGGCGTCGTCCTAGCTCTCACGCCGTGACTTTTACAAGGCCGGCTGGACGGTCAGAAACTCAGCACTTCTCCTGCAACCACATCTGCATGATTTATACCAGGCTGCACTTTTACTGCCTAAGACCCCCCCCCCCTTCTGTGTGTGTGTGTGTGTGTTTCTGTGTGTGTGTGTTTCTGTGTGTGTGTGTTTGTGTTTCTGTGTGTCTGCTTGTGTGTGTGTATATGTGTGTGCGTGTGTCTGTGTGTGTGTTTCTGTGTGTGTGTGTGTGTGTGTGTGTGTGTGTGTGTGTGTGTGTGTGTGTGTGTTTGTGTTTGTGTGTCTATCCCTGAAAACGGACTGAATCACAAATACGTGAGGCAAGCATCCTTAAGCTGCGATCATTTACTGGAGCTAAAGAGCAAACCCCCGTAGAACGGAGAGAAGGAGGGAGAGAGAAGGAGGGAGAGAGGATAGAACGGCTAGGGTGGCTGGTCTGCTGTGGGAAGGAGGGAGAGAGAAGGAGGGAGAGAGAAGGAGGGAGAGAGGATAGAACGGCCAGGGTGGCTGGTCTGCTGTGGGAAGGAGGGAGAGAGAAGGTGGGAGAGAGAAGGAGAGAGAGAGGATAGAAGTGTAGAATTCATCTTTACTCCTATAGAGTATTCCCTGGAGGGGACAGCCTGTTTGGATACATGTGGCTTTCTAACAAAGTCGACAGTGTGCTGTACTGTCTGCTCATGTGTGTCTGTGTGTGTGTGTGTGTGTATGTGTGTGAATGTGTGAGTGTGTGTGTGAATGTGTGAGTGTGTGTGTACACAGTAGAGTGTGTTTGACTGCTCCTGATGTGTGTGTGGTCAGCTGTGCTACAGGAGATGGGCAGGGTGCATTATGGGTAAAGCCGGGGGGCCCACAGTGTGTTTAGAACTTTTGCACACGCTCAGTGGGCCCGCTGGGGGTGGCAGGGTGGAGGGAGTGGTGGTGGAGGCTGGTGGTGGGGGGGGGGTGGCGAGGGAGGAGATAGGAGATTGTTCTATACCTCCCACCAGCTAAAATCATCCAAATATTTACTGCCGGCTTCTTAAAATACACGTTAAGCTGCTTTCCTCTGCTACCCTCAGGTATTTCAGTAGGAGTATCTTCGGTAAAAAATATGCGATAGGGAGAGAGGGAGAGACAGAGAGAGAGAGAGAGAGAGAGAGAAATAGTGAGTGTGTGTGTATGTGCGTATGTCAGGGGAAAATATACAATTACTTTTATGTCTCTACAGCTGCTAGTGTGTGTGTGTGTGTGTGACACACAGAGAGAGACAAATACGGAGACAAAGAGAAATAGTGAGTGCGTGTGTGTCTCTCTCTGCCTATCATCAAATTGCTCTTCGATTGTTCGTTTTCCCATTTGTATCTTACTGCATCTGACCTTCAAACCTTTGAAATACCCATTTAAAATTCTGGAGAAAAGATATTCTTAAAAAAATAAAAAAAAATAATAATAATATATATATATATCCTAGCAAACAATACACCCCATTCTTTGAATACATACTTAGTGTACTTCTAAATGGGGTGTATTGTATGCTAAAGCATTTCACTGGAAACAAACTACCCTTTCTGTCCGTGCCATATAGCTGTATCGACCTTGTGATAGTGTGTGTGTGTGTGTCATCCCATCCTCCATTACCTCACTACGTTCATCTCCTCTACAGGGTGTTGATGGGGCGGCTGATGCTCAGGAGGTAGAGGACGGCAAGGTCAGTGGTTCGATCCCCGGCTTCTCCTGTCCTCGTGTCGAGACACTTGGGCAAGACACTGAACCCCAAATTGCTCCCAATGAGCGGGCCGGCGCCTTGCATGGTAGCTTGCCGCCACTGGTGCATGAATGTGTGTGTGAATGAGAGGCCATTGTAAAGCGCTTTGGATAAAAGGTGCTATATACGTGCTATCCATTTACCATTTACATGCAGCAAACAGCTTGACACAGGTGGTAGAAATCGGAGGACGGGCTCATTGGAAATTCATGGAATTGAATGAGGAACGGTGTCCCTCGCTGTGCGTTTTCCTCCTCCACCAGCCTCCCCTTTCCCTTGGGTATAAACGCCAGCTTGTTTTATGATATTATTTAAAGGTCTTTGTTCTGCTTTTATTATTGTAAAAATAAGAAATACTTATTTTACTTATTTTAAGTGCAGGGCATAAGTAGAACACTTAACGTCTAATCACAACAATGCATCAATTCTGGCAAAGAGGACTGCAAGGTTAGGTTCATTTTCAATTTGACTCGCAATATCTCACTGCGGCAGAGAGTCTCTGGCGAGTCTAGTGAAGTGGAACGCCCTCATATTTCAAAACGTCAGGACCCCACTTTAACTAATAGCACCATTTATGAGTCAAACATAGGGTGGTAAGTCAAAGAGAGTCTTTTTTTTACTGTATTTTTCTCCTTCTCCCCCGTTTCCCCTGTGAGGACCAGGGCTGTGTTCTGTCCTGTACGGTCCTGTGAAGGAAAAGGAGGACCAGGGCTGTGTTCTGTCCTGTACGGTCCTGTGAAGGAGAAGGAGGACCAGGGCTGTGTTCTGTCCTGTACGGTCCTGTGAAGGAGAAGGAGGACCAGAGCTGTGTTTGTCCTGTACGGTCCTGTGAAGGAGAAGGAGGACCAGAGCTGTGTTCTGTCCTGTACGGTCCTGTGGAGGAGCTGGACTAACGGCTCTTTCTGTGCTAGGGTTGGCTAGCTAATGCCTCATTCTGTGCTAGGCTAGGCTAGGCTAGCAAATGCCTCATTCTGTGGTGTGGCGGCTACGCTAGCTAATGGCTCATTCTGTGGTGCGGTGGCTAGGTCAGCTAATTCCTCATAGCTAATACCACATTCTAGCTAATGGTTCATTCTGTGCTAGGCTAGGCTAGGCTAGCTAATTCCTCATTCTGTGCTAGGCTAGGCTAGGCTAGCTAATATCTCATAGCTAATACCCCATTCTAGCTAATGCCTCATTCTGTGCTAGGCTAGCTAATGCCTCATTATGTGGCACGGCAGCTAGGCTAGCTAATGATGGTCCCCGCAGGTCTTTGCAAAAAGCCAGCTGCTGCATCGACCGCTGTAAAAGATGGTAGCAATTAGACCTTGCACTTAAAACAAGGTGAGTCAGGACCTTTTAATGGAGCTCTGGTTGCTCCACTGTGCCCACACATGTGGCTGTGTTGGCTTAGTAGCTGTGCAGGAGAGCTCCACGCTTCTCTCATGCAGAGAGGTTGAATTCTGACTAAACGACCGAGGTGGGTGGTGCTGGTAATTGTGGAGAAAAAAAAAACAGAGAAGAGGAAATAGGTTTTTGAAAAAAGAGAGAGGTCTGTTTTTCACCTGGAGCTATTTTGGAGTGTAGTTTTTTACAGGCTACTATTTCTCAATAAGAGTAATGTGCACACGGCACAAATAGAATGGATGCAAGGCCGGCGGCGGTTAAGGGCAGGGGGGGTGGGGGCTAAGCCCCCCCAACCCTGTGTCTTGCCCATCCAATCAAGTTTTTTTTTCTGAGTTGTTGATATTCGGGGTTAGCACTTTACATAAGGAATCTCAAAGTGCTACAATTAAAAACAAGAAGATAAAACAATAAACATTTTCAATCAAAAGGCTAAAAAAAAGGCTCTATTAAAAAGGTAGGTTTTAAGGCCTTGTTTAAAAGCATCCACAGACTGTACTATCTATCTGTAGGTCCATATACTATGTCCATCTATTTACCCCATCTCACCACACACGTTGGTCATGTCCCTGTGTCTCCTGTAAAAAAAAGAAAATAAATCTTCCTTCCTTCCTTCTTCTAGCAGTACGACTGCCAAGGACTGCCAAGGGCCCCTGAGCATAGATTACTTTTTTCTGATTCACTTACTCAGTCAGATGTGTTTGTTGTAAGTCTTTTTGGAATAAGGCGTCTGCGGAATGGCAAACATGTAATGTAAAATGACATGAAATGCGTTCCTGCCCCCACACCCCCATACAACATTAATGGTCTTTCCAAGGTGTTGGGTTTTGGCACCGGGCCTGAATAGAAGCAAAACAGAAAACACCATCGCTGACTATGCACTATTTATGAGGTAGCCAGCACCTCCCAATAATAATAATAATAATAATTATAATAATTCATTGTATTTATATAGTGCCTTTCCGAGGCTCAAAGACGCTGATTATGGGAAAAACAGAAAACACAGAAACAACAAGCAACAGATAACATCAGCACATGACAGAACACAGAGTTAATGTAGAATATTTTCTCTGTTTCAGTGATACAAGAAGAGGTGAAAACTTCTGGCCCAGGTTAAAAGTATTTATTCAAAAAAGGTCGGGTCTTCAGATTACAGGCACACTGAACAGTCACAGTCGAGATAGTCAATAGAGCAGGGCGCTCGCGCCTCTGCACAGAAGTCTTATAGCCCTCCTCCTAGGCCTCTGATTGGCCCAGACCCTCGGGGGCGTGCATATGCGTGTGTGTGTGACTGCGCATGCGCAACAATTCGTGTGTGTGTGTCAGCACATGTGCGACAACTCGTGTGTGTGTGTCAGCACATGTGCGACAATTGAGATCGTTCGTAAATGAAATAATAAAGTATTCAATAAAGTGTATTTGAGGTAATAAAAATATACGTGTAATATGTGTAAAATATACGTGAATATATGTGTAAAATATACGTGAATATAAGAAGGCCATTAATGTGTAAAAATATACTACACATATATTCACGTATATTTTACACATATTACACGTATATTTTTATTACCCCACTTCCGACACCAATATCTTTTAACAGCTTCGTGGAATTCGACCCCATTCTACTTGTTCAATATGCTGACAATATTCTATATTAGATAAGGTGTACGCTTCTTACAACCCACCTTATTTTGTCTTGTTTGCTAAACAAATGCTAGTCCAATATAACTGTATTGACCATCCCCACAAAAACCCTGCAACTTCAGAATAACAGACTTGCCTCTTGTGTATGTCAGTGCAGTATTAACTTAAATCTAATAGCTGTGTAAGTACTTTATACTTAAATGTGTTTCCTAATTGTTTATGAATGTATCTTAATTACTCATTCAATACTAATTACAGTTCTGGTCAACACAATTATTAAATCACAAAGGCTGATCAACACCTAAGTATTCACCGATCCACAAAAACCCTTTTACTGCTCAACTATCAAATATGTACTATTCTGCTATTCCTTAATCAAACACTGTGGAAATATAAAACAGACTACCCAGTCCTCCAACACATAAACACAACCTCACCGAATTTTACACAAACACACACACGATATTCCAATACCGTACAAACAAACCTTACCATTAAACACTATATTTTACAAAAAACGGGCTTCCAAGTCCGGCTCTCACCACCCACCCATCAAAGATTTATGAAAAGTTTGCTTCTATTCCAACAAGATTACCGTTACACAGATTCTTTTGACTATAACTTATCTGAGATTTACAGCCTATTTTAAACACACCAATCGACTAGAGAGAGATTTCTGCAGAAAATCTACCTTTTTCGTCGAATTGAAGAGTCCGCACAATACTGTAAATTAAGTTATATTAAACTCCGTCGCTTGCTCGCCATTTACTGTCGTGTATTCTTATTGATTATGAATCAAAGAACAGTTAGTTTAAGATAATATACGACATTAACAAACGGGGAACACAGTAACGCAGGAATGTCCAGGGGGGGAGAGGGGTGGCAGGGTTAGGGGAGATGGTTAGGGGTAGGGGAGGTTGTATGCATGGGAGAACAGGTAGTTTTTGAGGTGGGATTTAAAAGTGGAGAGTGAGGGTGAGTCTCTGAGTGGATGAGGGAGAGAGTTCCAGAGGCAGGGTGCGTGAGAAGGCACGGCCTCTGAAGCCTTTGAGTTTTGAATTTCAATTACAAAATCACTTCTCAAACCTATTGCCAAGAAAAAAAAAACACTGAATAGCCCAGAACTCTCACCTCTGTGATCCTGAAGTGATGAGCCGGGTTCAAATATAGGTCTCCCGTGTGGAAGACCCGAGAGTCTACCATTAGACCCAAGAGTCTACCATTAGGCCAGGAGCTCTGTATCTCTTCTCTCTAGTGTGCGTCATCAGAGAGAGCAGAGTTATCTCTGGCCTGGTTCAGCTGGGCTGTGATGAGACCTTGGCGGGAGGAGAGATGCGTGTTTGGACTACAGCTCTCTGTTTTCCCAGACCGGCTCCGTTAGCCTTGGCTG
>NC_137674.1:30286932-30296932 GCF_963989245.1 Nansenia antarctica | reverse complement strand
GATAGCTCTCCTCATACCATCCCATGCATTACAACGAGCCCATCCTCTGATTTCTACTTCACAAGCCTCCCTTCTTGAGTGTATCAGCAGGGACCATGAGTCAACCGACTCTGCGAACGACTCGAACGTGGTTAAACGCTAGTCGTTAGCGGTTAGCATTTTAAGGGCGGAGGGTGCCTTTTCTTTTCCTGTTGTTGGAACAATCGGTGAAAGACAAACTGGGAGTGTATAATGGCCGGCGTTCAATGCTCCCAACGCCGTTCGCGGAGGCCGATAAGGAAAAGGGCAGTGAAACGTGGACCATAACAAAATTAGTCGGGAGAGAAAAATCACTATTTGGACAGGGTACAGTAACAACATGATAAATTATGGCACATTTTCTTCAGGGGACATAGCCGGAGGAAATATTGTAAAAAAAACGCCCAAGGGAACAGCGAGTCATCAATCACACGGGGAGGACTGGGGGGGGGGGGACCTCAGCAGAGGAGCCTGCATCACACAGCGACACAGCACTCCCAGGACCCCACGGGGCTGCCCAAGCAGTCGCCTGTTAAGAAAACAGGAGGAGAGGAGGGGGGGATCAAGGTTTGTTTTCTCCCCCCCGTCGGCCCCCGCACACCCCACCATCCTCCCCCCAACCCAACAACAGCCCCCCCTCCCCCTGCCCCCATACCACATTTCTAGGTCATTACTTATTATCCTGCACAGCGAAATATCAACGTCCTTGGCTGCGTGGTCTCTCCACCACCGCCCCCCTCCCCCCGACACCCCCGCGCCTCACCCTCCTCTCACCACCACCACGCTCTCCGATTGACAGATCTCATTATAAGATAAAAGTGGCAAAGATAGCTCATAATGCTTTAGAGAAATGTAACACCATTAGCAGGTCATTGTCATAGTTCTAAAGTGTCCCTTTAAGCAGCTTAGTGAACTGGTGCTGTGGTGTGATACAGGGATTAACCTATCACAGAGAGGTTTGTTGAGGAGTTGAGCCGGTATTGATGACATTTTGGACGTGCGGCGGTATCTTTCTCAGGCTCTAGTCTGCGCAGAGAGCCCGATGGAGTCTGATTCCCACTCTCGCAGAGGTCGTAGGGTGTGTGTGTGTGTGTGTGTGTGTACATGTGTGTCTGTACGTGTGTGTGTGTGTATGTGTGTACGTGTGTACGTGTGTGTGTGTGTACGTGTGTGTGTGTGTGCGTATGTGTATGTGTGTGTGTGTGTGTGTGTGTGTGTGTGTGTGTGTGTGTGTGTGTGTGTGTGTGTGTGTGTGTGTGTGTGTGTGTGTGTGGAAGGAGGGAAGGACATTAGGGCGTTAGGGCCTGAAATCCTCAGGAATCCTATCATACTTTATAAAGTCTAGAGTGCCTCAAAAGTTCTTCTGTCTCAAAGTGCTCTTCACATCTGCTACAATAACAATCTTGCTTTTTGGCTAATTTTCCTAATTATCCAGCATATCGTTGCTAAGTCAATATGTTGATAATGGCTCTATAGTTTAAACAAATATGATTTAATTTGACACAATTTAGCTCATTTGTGTGAATCTGTGAACACTGAGTGCCCGTTGAAGTGTCAATTTGTGTGCGTGTGTGTGTGTATATGTGTATGTGTGTGTGTGTGTGTATGTGTGTGTGTATGTGTATGTGTATGTGTATGTGTGTGTGTGTGTGTGTGTATGTGTGTGTGTGTGTGGGGGGGGGCGGGGGGGTGAATTGGTGTGTGTGTGTGTGTGTGTGTGTATGTGTCTCTGTGTGTGTGTGTGGTTAGGTGGGCGGATGGGTGTCTGTGTGTGTGTGTGTGTGTGTGTGTGTGTGTGTGTGTGTGTGTGGTTGGGTGGGTGGACAGGTGTCTGTGTGTGTGTGTGTGTGTGTGTGACTGTTAATGGAAAGTGTGCTTTTATGGAAAGTAAAAAAAACACGTCTTCCTTTCTCTAGCCCTGTCATTGTTGATGGCAGCTGTTCTTAAAGTTTCACTTATGATGACTGTTGTATAGTTGATGTTGTAAGTTGACCAAAATAAATGGACTGAAGTTGGGAATGCGGTTGAATGAATTGAAAAAAAACCTAACATTTGATTTATGGAAATGACTTGAGAATTGGACCGACCAACATGGGCATGATCCGGTTATGAATGCATGTTTTTGTTTTTCATTCAAACAGACAGTGAAACTCTCTGCAGTCATTAATACGCATCGTTCATTGTTCAGTGTTTTTGGGGTGTAAATTATTTCACTGATCAATTACTGCTGCGCATCAATCATTCTATTAACTGTGTGAGTGTCCCATTAACATCGCATTCATATGCGTTAGTCTTCCTATCAGAGGTTATGAAAGAGTTGTGTGGATTCATTCATGCGCTGATAATTCTACTAAGCATTGTAAATGCATCTGTGGAATTATTTATGTACTGTTTCTCAGAAAGTTTAAATCTGAAATTATGTTTAGGCATGCCATAGGGTTGTGATGGGAAAGTGAATGTGTTATTTTCTCAACGGTAGATTAACAAACTATGAACGTTAAATAGTGAACAGTACAGCATGCCTAAGGGTAGCTTTAAAGAAAGCCCTTCATTCAATTATGTATATTTCTGAGGATGCAGATCGGTCTGAATGTGATTAATTTGTGATGGTTTCGGTAGATTTTGCAGTGGTAATATACTCTAAGCAGGGCATAAACTCACTACAGCATTTTCTAATTTCATGGCTCAGCAGTAATTATCAAAAAACCCCTTTGAATACATCTTCATATGACCTTGAGACCACAAGGAGCAGCAGTCAATACAATAGTCATTAGCGTTAGCCATTAGATTCTGAGTCATTGTTAGCGTCATTAGCCTTTTTGTTAAAATAATAATTTCCCTGGCCTCTGAATCTTTGTTGGGGCCATTTATGTGCACATTCACTGGGCAGATGGAGAGAGGAAAGACCTTGTAGGGGAGATGATGTTGATGAATGGAGACTCAAGATGCTAATTCCTATTTCTGTAATTAAACATCGGCCTACTGATCATAATGGTTTTTCTACCCTTGTAATCTTCCCTGATTGGGTGCAGAAGAGATGATGCGTGTTCAAGTCTGCTAACACTGACACACTATTGACATAAGAAAGTTTCCTCAAAAACTAATTTAACCAACCAAAGAGGTCTTGGTTCGCTAGTCAAATGACTTTCACAGGATTTCATTAATCAGATTTGCTATTGTATTAATAGACTTTATCAGAAACTGCTGCAAAGAGCACAATGTTACTGATCTTGAAAAGGCCAATTAACAGGACAATGACATTCATATTTTGGAGGTTATTTTGTGGAGATAACCCAGATGTAGGACATGTAAAGGCAGGGGAGGCTAGAGGAGGTAGAAATCGGAGGACGGGCTCGTTGTAAGGCATGGAACGGAATGAGGAACGTGAATTACACGGAGCCCGTCCTCTGATTTCTACCTCCCCCAGCCTCCACTGGTGTAACATAATCCCTCTTCTTGGTGCTACAGGACTGACATATTCATTGTGACGGCATGAAACGTTGGGCGACATTTCAGGGAGCAACGCACCAACCCCGACAGCGGCTAAGTGCACGTGTACAGGGACTGTTTATTCAGCTCCATTATAACAGGGGTCATGTGATCGGAGCGGGGTAATTATAGCCTACACTTAATTACATTAAGAACCTCCAGTTTGTCTTTTCCTATTATCTCCCAACGAGAGAGATTTGATTATGTTAATAACCAGCTTTTCATACGCAGTAATGTAGGCCCGGTTCAAAGTCATTAGCGCTATGAGAAATATCCATTTGAGTCCCATCTCTCTCTCTCTCTCTCTCTCTCTCTCTCTCTCTCTCTCTCTCTCTCTCTCTCTCTCTCTCTCTCTCTCTCTCTCTCTCTCTCTCTAACGCAGCGGCAGATAGGCAAAGTGCACATTGTTTAAAACAGTATTGATCAACGCTCTGGTGAGCTCCGGGGCACTAGCTCATTACGGCGTTGGTATTCATGCTTTCTTGGGGTAATGATGCCCACAACGCAATTAACTGCCAACCGCGTTTTTAGATCATCTACCAGAGAAATAATCATATGGAGATGGAGGGAAAAAAAATAGTCAGCGTCATTCTCTTCATCTGGTAAACGACGACGCCGCGGCAGTGGGAGAGTGTGTTGATGCAGGAGCTCCTGTGGCTGTGGGTGAGGTTGCCACGGTGACATTGAGTGGCCACATTCTTGGCCTTTCCGAGTGTGTCTGCAGTGTAATATCGGGGAAGCGATTATTCAAGCGTTGTAGATCGATATCATGGTCTCCCGAGAGCTCTCCATCTCTCGTTGTATTTCCCCCCCAATCTCTCTCCTTTCTCTCTCTCTCTCTTTCTCTCGTTTCTCTCTCCTTTCTCTCTCTCCTTTCCTTGTCTGCGTTGTCACAAGGGAAGACGAGGACGCTTATTTATCTTTCTGTTCTTTTTCTTTTGTTTCGTCTCTATCTCTGTCTTTCTCTATTTTTCCCCCATCTGTCTCTCCTTTCCTCCCTCTTCCTCTTTCTCTCCCTCTCGCCCCTTCTCCTTTTCTCCCTCTCCCCCTCTCTCCTCTCTCCTCGTTTCTCTTTTTCTCCTTCTCTCCCTCTCCCCCCTTTCTCTCTTTCTCCCTCTCCCTCTCTCCCTCTCTCTCCCACACAGAAGCATCCAGGCTGCAGAGCAGCAGAGAGCCGCTGCTCAGTCAACTGCTTCTAGATTGATTCTTCGTTACAAATCTGCAACAGCTGGAGAGCCAGAGAATGCATGTAAACTTTGGATATGTAATTTGGTGACAAGTCAAGCTTAATCAAGCTCCGAGCGCCTGGATGGGGTGAGCGCAGGGGAACGGCATATGGGAGCTGAAGAGGGAACAGGCAGAGGGGCAGGGAGACCTGGCTCTGCTCATGAGGATTAACACGCGAGCAGGGCAGGGCAGGGCAGCAGGCAGGCAGGCAGGCAGGCAGGCAGGCAGGCAGGCGGAAGCTAACGCTAACGCTAACCTGCTGCTCCCAGTCGGAATAACAGACAGAAGCTAGCGCTAATGCTAACCTCGTGCCCTTAGTCAGAATAACAGACAGAAGCTAGCGCTAATGCTAACCTTGTGCCCTCAGTCAGAATAACAGACAGAAGCGAATGCTAATGCTAACCTCGTGCCCTCAGTCAGAATAACAGACAGAAGCTAACTGTAACGCTCTCAGTCAGCACAGCAGACTCATAGATAGAGGCTAAGCAGGTAGCTACTGTCCATCACCTCAGATATCAGCCAATGTCACACGCTTAATGAAGACACAGTACACCATCAATACTGTATTGTAGTGATGGAGCAGAGCGCAACAGTAATAATAATAATAATAATAATAATAATAATAATAATAATAATAATAATAATAATAATAATACATTAGACTTATATAGCGCTTTCCTAGACACTTAAAGACGCTTTACAAACTGAGAAGATCGAGTAGTAATAATAAAAAGAAACAAAAAATAAGTATAGGGGCCTAGTTAAGGTAGTGCACACACACACACAATGCACGCACACGCGCACACACACACACATTTACATTTTACATTTTTGGCATTTAGCAGACGCCTTATTCCAAAGCGACTTACAATCAATACATTTGAATACTAAGCATGTGAATCAGCAATCCACCATTCGTTGCAGGAAGAGTAATCTAGCTCGGGCCCGGGGCCACTGATAGAAGGAAAAACCTTCTCCCTATCGCCTTCTACTAAAAACTTTATTTTTTATTTTTTTTATTTTTTTATTTTTTATTTTTTTTTACTGGAGAAACTGAGAAACAGTACAAGGGGGGCAATAGAAGTTCTTAGGGACACAGTAGAGGGGAAAGCGGGTGTCTTTAGGAGACGTAGTGGTGAGGGTCAGAAGATGTCTCAGGAGGAGCAGTTAAGATGTAACCTGAAGAGATGGGTCTTCAGTCTACGACGGAAGATGGGTAGTGACTCTGCCGTTCTGACAGCCGTGGGGAGCTCATTCCACCAGCGGGGAGCCAGTGTTGTGAAGAGACGTGATCGGGCAGCCCGACTGCTGTGTAGAGGAGGTGGGGCTAGTCGGCCAGCCAAGGTGGAGGAGCGGAGTGAGCGGGCAGGGGTTTGGGGGGTTACCATTTCCTTCAGGTAGGCAGGGGCTGTCCCTTTAGCTGCCTGGTATGCAAGCACCAGGGTCTAGAATCTGATGCGAGCTGCTATCGGGAGCCAGTGCAGGGTGCGAAGGAGAGGGGTGACATGCGAGTATTTGGGGAGGTTGAATACCAGCCGGGCAGCAGCATTCTGGATGAGCTGCAGAGGTCTAATGGCTGAAGCGGGGAGCCCAGCCAGGAGTACATTGCAGTAGTCCAGGCGGGAGATGACCAGTGCATGGGTCAAGAGTTGCGCTGCCTCTCTGGTAAGGAATGGTCGTATCCTTCTGATGTTGTAGAGGAAGAATCTGCAGGAGCGAGCCGTTGCTGCAATGTTCTCCGCACAGGATAGTCGGTTATCCAGGATCACTCCAAGGTTCTTGGCTGTCAGGGAGGGGGTTACAGTAGAGTTCTCCACTGCATTCTCCACACACACACACACACACACACATTTTAGATGCTTTATTTATGTCCACATACAAAGTAAAATTCTAAAGGACATAAATACTAACAGTGCATTTTGATATCATAGAAACAATCTGTTACAGTAATGCTGAGCCAACAACCAGTTCTGCCACACACAGGATGTTATTCGCACCAGATGATACCAGTGGGTTGACAGATACAGTATCAATACAATAAGACAGACAGTATCCCGCTCATGGGTACAGGAAGCACCGCCTTCTCCATATTGAGCGGCTACCAATAATAGCGGATATTGAGCAGTATTTTGCTAACTGTTTGGCCCTTCTCTTAGGAAGACCAGCCATATGAAGGCCTCTAACAACAGACTTATGAACATGGCCCAGGCTGCCACACACACACACACACACACACACACACACACACACACACACACACACACACACACACGCACACACACACCCTGCCCCTGTGTGCTGTACAAGCCCCAGCCCCAGTAGGCCTACTGCCATTGTTTTCGCTGAAGTGTAACTAGAAACAACTCTATGGCATTGTAATTACACAGCTATTACACATGTATATGACCTATAATAACAATATCATATCAATATCATAACAACGCTGTGGCTGGAGTAATAACGGTCTTACCAGTCCTGTAAATGGTGTCTGAAGGTGAATGCTGTTTATCACAGTCTTTCCTTGAGGGTCTACCTGGACATCCAGCTGCTGGGAGGGTAATGCAGGGTAATGACCCTACATGGAGACATACACGTCTACCACAGGGAGCCTCACACACACACACACACACACACACACACACAGAAACAGACGCACGCACGCACACACACACACACACACACACACACACACACATACACACACACACGCACGCACACACACACACACACACACACACACACACACAGAAACAGAAACAAACACATGCACACACATACACATGCACACACACACACACACACACACACACACACACACACACACACACACACACACAGAAACAGACACACACACACACACACAGAAACAGACACACGCACACACACACACACACACACACACACACACACAGAAACAGACACACGCACACGCACACACACACACACACACACACACACACACACACAGAAACAGACACACGCACACAGAAACAGACACACGCACCCACACACACACACACACACACACACACAGAAACAGACACACACACGCACACACACACACACACACACACACACACACCCTGCCCCTGTGTGCTGTACAAGCCCCAGCCCCGGTGCAGGGCCACTCAGGGGGGCCAGTGTTAATGACAGGGTCCCTGTCTGGGCCGTGCTGCTGCTGCTACAGCTGGCCTACTCTGCCCTCACAGCTGCAGGGGAAGGAGAGAGAGAGAGAGAGAGAGAGAGAGAGAGAGAAAGAGAGAGAGAGAGAGAAAGAAAGAGAGAAAGATAGAGAAAGAGGGAGAGAGAGAGAGAGAGAGTTCGACCTTCTCCCTTGTTTACAGGGCAAGAGAGAGAGAGAGAGACAGGGTGGATGAGAGAGAAAGAAAAAGCAAGAGGGAGTGAGAGAGAGCGAGAGAGCGAGTGAGAGAGAGAGACAGAGAGGGATCGACCATCTCCCTTGTTTACAGGGCAGCCAGCTGATAGGTGATGTCAAGGACAGTCAACGTGACTTGGCAAGGTCATGATGCTAGACCACAGAGAGAGAAAGAGAGAGAGGGAGAAGAGGGGTCTGAATAAAGTGGATAACAACTCTAGACTAGACGGATACTGCATACCGCTTCTGAGGCCTTGTAAAAACATTCTAAAATGGAATGGAACAAATGGAATGGATGTTTGAGTGTTCAAGGCTCCATCTGGGATGGGGTCAGAGTGCACTGATGCTCTGCCTCTGTGCTGTTCAGTCTCCATCCTCTTACTCACAGAAGAATTCAAATGATTAATAATAATAATAATAATAATAACAATAATAATAATAATTCACATAATAATAATAACAATAACGATAACGATAATAATACTACTACTACTAATAATAATACACTTTATTTATATAGCCCCTTTTAAAAATTAAAATGAAAAGCTAACGGATTGGCGCTTCTCTTTTAATACACCACTGTGACCCTGTGTGTGTGTGTGTGTGTGTGTGTGTGTGTGTGTGTGTTCTCTTTTCATAAACACAACGTAACACAAAACAACACAACACAACAAACAGGACAGGGTTGTCATGGTAACACCGTGTCAATGAAACGGGACCTTTGCCTTAGACCAACTGTTATAAAAGGAGGAAGAGATAGAGGGAGAGAGAGATAGAGAGAGAGAATGTATTACATTCACCATCAACCCTGGAACTGAGCTTACAAAACACTTCAAAAGCCCAATGTAAAACTCTTTACATATCTACTGATCGTCCTTCAGAGTTCTTTGCGTAGAAATAAACCTCTTGAACAGAGATGGAGGAGTCGGGGACACTGGAGAGTAAAGTGATTATGTGAGTGTGCTTGAGTGAGTGTGTTGTGAGCATGTGTGTGTGTGTGTGTGTGTGTGTGTGTGTGTGTGTGTGTGTGAGTGCGTGTGTGTGTGTGTGTGTGTGTTTGTGTGTGTGTTTGCGTGAGCGTTTTGTGAGCATGTGTGTGTGTGACCGTGTATGTGTGTGTCTGTGTCTCTCTCTCTCTCTCTCTCTCTCTCTCTCTCTGTTGTCGTGAAGCATTATATTTTCTCTTCATGAACACATGGCAAGGTATTTACTGAGCCATCTGCTGAAATTGCCTGGCTCAATCTATCTGACGTCCAGTTGCTAAGGAAATGGATGCTTTAGAAAGCGGGGCGGCCAGTGTTGCCGCACACCTGTCAGGGTAAACGGACCCTCGTCTCTCTGTCTCTCTCTCTCTCTCTCTCTCTCTCTCTCTCTCTCTCTCTCTCTCTCTCTCTCTCTCTCTATCTTTCTCTCTTTCTCTCTTTCTCTCGCTCTCTCTTTCTCTCTTTCTCTTTCTCTCTCTCTTTCTCTCTTTCTCTCAGTCTCTCTATTTCTCTCTTTCTCTCTTTCTCTCTGTCTCTCTCTCTTTTTCTCTCTCTGTCTCTCTCTCTCTTTCTCTCCTCTCTCTCTATATCTCTCCGTTTTATCCATGTTATTACCGTGCTGATGTCTGGTGTTTTGCACCTTGAACCTCGTTAGGTGTAAATGATGGAGGGATAATCACAGAGAAAAACATGTTATTGTTTATAGAATCCACACAGTGACTCATAGCTATCCTCACCTCCTCCCTACACTAAGTACCAGCCATAATAATAATAATAATAATAATAATAATAATAAAAAGTACCTGTGTGTATAGGCCCTCTGATGGGGGGGGGGGGGATGGCCATCCAAGGAAGAGTTACAAAAGTTCCACTCAAAAGTTTGGACACACTTTTTCATTCGATTGAT
>NC_137674.1:30279432-30281932 GCF_963989245.1 Nansenia antarctica | reverse complement strand
CTTTTGACTGGTACTGTACATTGCAGTGAGTGCATCCATTTTTTCAGTAGATAGGGTTAGGGTTAGGGGTTAGGACCCACAACCTAAGCGTTGTTAGCGCCATGCTCAACCAACCGAGCCACAGAGGACCACCACTGTCAACATCAAACAGTAGTCAAAGCCTCCTCCTCTGTATTTCCTCTAGTCTCCCTATGTTCCCTCTCCTCTAGTCTCTCCATGTCCCCCCTCCTCTAGTCTCCCCATGTCCCCCCTCCTCTAGTCTCCCCATGTCCCCCCTCCTCTAGTCTCCCCATGTCCCCCCTCCTCTAGTCTCCCCATGTCCCCCCTCCTCTAGTCTCCCCATGTCCCCCCTCCACTAGTCTCCCTATGTCCCCCCTCCTCTAGTCTCCCTATGTCCCCCCTCCTCTAGTCTCCCCATGTCCCCCCTCCTCTAGTCTCCCTATGTCCCCCCTCCTCTAGTCTCCCCATGTCCCCCTCTCCTCTAGTCTCCCCATGTCCCCCCTCCTCTAGTCTCTCTATGTCCCCTCTCCTCTAGTCTCCCTATGTCCCCCCTCCTCTAGTCTCCCTATGTCCCCCCTCCTCTAGTCTCCCCATGTCCCCCCTCCTTTAGTCTCCCCATGTCCCCCCTCCTCTAGTCTCCCCATGTCCCCCCTCCTCTAGTCTCTCCATGTCCCCCCTCCTCTAGTCTCCCCATGTCCCCCCTCCTCTAGTCTCCCCATGTCCCCCCTCCTCTAGTCTCTCCATGTCCCCCCTCCTCTAGTCTCCCCATGTCCCCCCTCCTCTAGTCTCCCTATGTCCCCCCTCCTCTAGTCTCTCCATGTCCCCCCTCCTCTAGTCTCCCCATGTCCCCTCTCCTCTAGTCTCCCCATGTCCCCCCTCCTCTAGTCTCCCTATGTCCCCCCTCCTCTAGTCTCCCCATGTCCCCCTCCTCTAGTCTCCCCATGTCCCCCCTCCTCTAGTCTCTCTATGTCCCCCCTCCTCTAGTCTCCCCATGTCCCCCCTCCTCTAGTCTCCCCATGTCCCCCCTCCTCTAGTCTCCCTATGTCCCCTCTCCTCTAGTCTCCCCATGTCCCCCCTCCTCTAGTCTCCCCATGTCCCCCCTCCTCTAGTCTCCCCATGTCCCCCCTCCTCTAGTCTCCCCATGTCCCCCTCCTCTAGTCTCCCCATGTCCCCCCTCCTCTAGTCTCCCTATGTCCCCTCTCCTCTAGTCTCCCCATGTCCCCCTCCTCTAGTCTCCCCATGTCCCCCCTCCTCTAGTCTCCCCATGTCCCCCCTCCTCTAGTCTCCCTATGTCCCCTCTCCTCTAGTCTCCCCATGTCCCCCTCCTCTAGTCTCCCTATGTCCCCCCTCCTCTAGTCTCCCCATGTCCCCCCTCCTCTAGTCTCCCTATGTCCCCCCTCCTCTAGTCTCCCCATGTCCCCCCTCCTCTAGTCTCCCTATGTCCCCCCTCCTCTAGTCTCTCCATGTCCCCCCTCCACTAGTCTCTCCATGTCCCCCCTCCTCTAGTCTCCCTATGTCCCCCCTCCTCTAGTCTCCCCATGTCCCCCCTCCTCTAGTCTCCCCATGTCCCCCTCCTCTAGTCTCTCCATGTCCCCCCTCCTCTAGTCTCCCCATGTCTCCTCTCCTCTAGTCTCTCCATGTCCCCCCTCCTCTAGTCTCCCCATGTCCCCTCTCCTCTAGTCTCCCCATGTCCCCCCTCCTCTAGTCTCCCCATGTCCCCCCTCCTCTAGTCTCCCCATGTCCCCCCTCCTCTAGTCTCCCCATGTCCCCCCTCCTCTAGTCTCCCTATGTCCCCCCTCCTCTAGTCTCCCCATGTCCCCCCTCCTCTAGTCTCCCCATGTCCCCCCTCCTCTAGTCTCCCCATGTCCCCCCTCCTCTAGTCTCCCCATGTCCCCCTCCTCTAGTCTCTCCATGTCCCCCCTCCTCTAGTCTCCCCATGTCCCCCCTCCTCTAGTCTCCCCATGTCCCCCCTCCACTAGTCTCTCAATGTCCCCCCTCCTCTAGTCTCCCCATTGTCCCCCCATCTCCGGCAGAAGGGCCTCAGGGGTTTGTTAGGAGTCGTGTTGATATTTTTTACGAGAACATTCATTTGGTTATTATAGTTTTTCGCTGTAGGCACGCTAACTGTGCCACCCTTCTCCTTCGTCTCACTGCTGGCTCACAACCTCCAGCAGAAATACCACAGGAGTCGCTATGAATGTTGTTGACTTTTCGTGAGGGTTTTCTGAATAGTCATGACATTCATCTTGCGTGCCAGTAGTTTTACATCTAAACGAAGATGAATTCGACCGCGAGTCAAGCTTGATAATGATGGTTTCTGGCTGATGCTTCGCTCACGAATTACGACTGTGATTTAGCCGAGAGGTTATTGTAGGTCACTGTGTGGCACACATACACACAGGCACAGCTCAGGGGTTCATGTCTCTGAGCTTCTTTTACATTTACCTAGTTTAAAATAGTGAAAATATCGCTCTACGACTGAAAGCTCGCAATAAACAAT
>NC_137674.1:30274432-30276932 GCF_963989245.1 Nansenia antarctica | reverse complement strand
TCCTCTCTGGCTGCGCGGGGGCTCGTCTACCGGCAGCACGCCGCATCTGCATGGCCAGCAGCTCCCATCGACCGCCAGAGGTGTTCTGTGTTCTGGGCCAGAGGTGTTCTGGGTGTTCTGGGTTTTAATGGGCCCCCTCTCTCCATCAGTGGGGACTGTCGCCACTGGGATGGGGGGGAAGAGATGGAGGGATGGGGGAGGGAGGGATGAGAGAGGGAGGGAGGGATGAGGGAGGGAGGGATGGATGTAGGGAGGGATGGAGGGATGGGGGGAGGGATGGAGGGATGGGGGAGGGATGGAGGAACGGAGGGATGGAGGGAGGGAGGGAGGGATGAGGGAGGGAGGGATGTAGGGAGGGATGGAGGGATGGGGGAAGGGATGGAGGGATGGGGGAGGGATGGAGGAACGGAGGGATGGAGGGAGGGAGGGATGAAGGGAGGAAGGGATGGAAGGATGGAGAGGGAGGGAGGGATGGAGGGAGAGAGGGATGGAGGGAGAGAGGGATGGAGGAACGGAGGGATGGAGGGAGAGAGGGAGGGAGGGATGGAGGGATGGACGTTTTCTCTAATTATAGACTATGGTAATAGTAAGGACCAATAAAGCATATCTCTAAGGCTAATATAATTACTTTGGCTGCTCGGAAAATGAATCAGATGGTGTCAATAGGATTAACACAAGGGTCGGGTTTTAATTCTGCCTTGGCTGTGAGCTGCTTGCTTTCATTAATCTCTTCTCCCCTGTCGAGTCAATAGTGAGATTTTGAGAAAAGAAAGTACAAGAATGTGGCAAAATAGAAGAAGAAATATAATTTATTTTTTTCTGTTGTTTTGAATTCTTTTCTCTGTGAGAAATAAAACATGTTCATCTTTTTTAAATCGCAAAAAGCAAATTAGTGCAAGTCCAGGATCGTTGTAGTTAATATATAACATTGTAGTTAATATTTGACGCATCAAATGAACAGTCAAGTCGAATTCTGAATGTGCTTCTAATGTTCATCTGTGCATAGTTACATGTATGCATAACACAATCTAAATAATCAAACAAATGAGCATGTAAATGAATAATCAGTAAGTGTGAACTCTATATGGTAATACGCCTCATGTGCTCTTGAGTGTTATCGCTGTTGAATAATTCAGAGGCTAATGCCATTGTTTACTCAATGAGATAGATCTTCTGTGTTCCTTATTCACTCCACTCTCCTTGCAAATCACGCACGCACACGCACACGCACACACACTCACACACGCCCTGAATGACACCACACCAGAGGGGACAGCTAGTCTTTGCTCACTGCCCTGGAGAACAGCCTCACCGCTGGATTGGGGAGGACACACACAAACACACACACACACACACACACACACAGACACACACACACGCACACTACACACATACACCACACACACTCACACACACACACACACACACAAACACACACACACACACACACACACACATACACACACACACACACACACACACACATACACACACACACACACACACACACACACACACACATAACCACATACACACACACAGCCACATACACACACACACACACTCACACACACACACACACACACACACACACACACACACACACACACACACTCACACCCCCCCCCCCACACACACACACACACACACACACACACACACACACACACACACACACACACACACACACACACACACACACAACACAGTAAATAACATTTGGAGATGCTGAAAGTTAATGAATAACAACATTCCCTAATCCCTCCCTGAAAACATATTTTCCTATGAAAACCTCCAGGTTTATCTCCCAATCCCAACCATGTCAATCTGCGATACGGAGGCGCTGAGTAAACATACCTGTAATCTGGATTTAATCTGTGTTTGCGTCCCCTCACTGTAGCCTAAACAGCAGATGTTCACCTCTTTTGTTATGGTTTCATTATTATAATTATGCCTAGTGCCTTCTTGTCTCGTGCTGCAATGTCAGGAACCGAAGCCTAAGAATTTTACCTTCTTACACTTACATGTGTAATGTGACGTAACAATAAACGTATTTATTGTAAACTTAAATAAATTCACTCTAATATTTAAAGTGTCTGTCAGGATAGTGCCAGTGTGAGGTGGCGGAGGCCTGAATCAAGGCAAGTTTATTTGTATAACACATTTCATACAACAGGGGGCAATTCAAAGTGCTTTACATATAGCATTAAAAAAATACAGAAAATAAAGAAAAAGATAGTGATAAAAATAAAAAAATAACATTGGCAACAATAGATACATACATAAATAGATAAACATTTAACTACATATTAAGACAATGAATAAAAAGATATAGATAAAAGCGTTATTACTGCAACTGTAATTCAAGCGCGAGGCAGGAATGTGTGCTTGGCCCGAATGGGTCTAATTTGGAAATTATAGTGATTTAAGTTAAAAATAAAACCTAGGATTTCGGGCCTGAAAAGCACACAATCTGCGGCCTGCGTCCAGGGCTCTCTGT
>NC_137674.1:30266932-30271932 GCF_963989245.1 Nansenia antarctica | reverse complement strand
ACCTCTCTGGCTGAATGGTGTTTCAGTCATTGTAGCTGGTGAGCAATGAATTTGAATGTATTAATGGGTAAATGGGAGGCTTTAATAAATCCTTTGAACAGTTTAAATATTTCTCGAGTGTACAACCTGTTCTAAGATAAACTCTTTAAATCAACTGAAGAAGTTCCTTCTTTTTTGCCCGGAGAACGTTTCAATCTGACGGAGGTAGAAATCACGTGTTTGGTACCAAATCCTTGTTCCACACCGTTAGGGTTAGGGTTAACTAACCTGTATAACAATGAGTTCGTCCTACAAATCTCTACCTCCGTCAGCCTCCCCCTGGGTTTCTATCCAGTGCGTTTGAGCGTTTGGAGTGCTCTCTACTGCTATAGCAACAGAGACAGGCCACTGTCACCTGGGCGTCATTCCATATAATCAGCTTCCTGCTACAGTCAAGCTGTGTTCATAACAGCTCAGCCCCCCCCCCCCCCCCCCTGTACCCCTCATATTATGAGCTACTGATTAAAACAGAAGACATCCACTCTTGTGAAATATAATCAGCAATATTACCCTGATTTGTCTTCCATTATTGACTGCGAGCAGCTCTAATCAACGTTTATGATTATCATTGTTCCATTAAACGGATACGTTTGAAATATGTTTTTTACTTAATTATTTGAATGGTTCACCAGAAGTGTCCTCACCCCCCCCCCCCCCCCCCCCCCCCTTACCCCCTGCAAATACAAACTTACAAACGTCAAAGCCTTATCTGTCTTTGGACACACACCCATCCCCCCCCCCCCCCCAACCAGTCCGCGACAGGAACGGGAGCTGTCAGACGATGCTACCAGCGGGTCTGCTACCTCTCTGCGTCGCTACGTCGCTGGCGCTAAGCTAGGCTAGCAGGGATGGATGTCTCCTGTCACACACAACCAGCCGACGCGTCCCTCAAGTGTGGCCAAGGCTTGTCTGCTTCTGAAGCCGTCTGCTGATTGAGAGGGCCCGTCCTGACTGGCCACGGGGTGTCCAGTGAATGTTTGTGTGACACGGCTTCAGACGACACCGACACAAGAAGAGGACGCTGCGTCACGGCGCAGTCAGTGTCCTTCCAAATCTGTGCCAGCCCAGGCTCAACTAACTAAGCACAACAAAAGTTGTTCAAAATGTTGTTGTTTTTTAAAACTGAACCCAGATATGGTTAATTTATCATCATCATCATCATCATCATCATCATCATCATCATCATCTTCATTCTCACCATGTATATAGCCTACCATGTATCATCACCATGTATGCCTATATATAACAGAGATTGAGCTAGCTTAAGCTACATATCACCATGTGTCTGTGTACTGTAGAAGCTATCCTGGTGTAAGCTGGCAGAAGATGCTATGTAGTTTAGCTACTATAACGTAGGTTAGCTGTCTTGGTGCAAGCTATCTGGAGATGCTATGTAGTTTAGCTACTATAACGTAGGTTAGCTGTCATGGTGCAAGCTAGCAGAAGATGCTATGTAGATAATGTATCTCTGTGCTGTAAGACACACTGGGCTAGCGGTAGATGTCGTGACACAATGCCACTAGCAGGTCGTAACACACACACACACACACACGCACACACACACACACACACACACACAGGACACACACACAGACACCCCCCGCCCCCCCACCCCTCCCTCCCGCCCCTCTCCTGTCTGGTCCCTGCTCCTGTGTGTCAGTAAACAGTCCATTAGTTCAGCGCTCCAAGGTAAACATGTTTACTCTGTGGTGATGGGTTGCCAGTGAGGCACCTCGGGCCCCTCACAGCGGTGATGGGTTGCCAGTTGGGCTCCTCGGGCCCCCTCACAGTGGGGGTTTCATTAGACGGAGGGCTAGGGGAGGGAGCAGAGGAAATTAATGTGCCATTCAGGATGATTTCTTTGTTTCCCATCAACATGATCATAGGCCAGAGGCAAGAGATGATTTACACACACAAAGAAAAGAGACAGAGGGGAGAGAGAAAGAGGGAGAGGGTGGGTGTGTGTGAGAGAGAGAAAGAGAGAGAGAGAAAAGAAATATCACAAAAGCCTCCCGGTGCGTGAAATGTCTTCCTCTTTGTGAAATGTTCTCGTGGAGGTTTTGTTATGGCTCGAAGTGCTGGAATTGTTTTTCCAATCGAAAACATTTTTTTTTGGTTTTGTTTTGTTTCTCTCTCTGTCATTAAGCATTGGAAATTGAAGTATTTTCAGCAAACACCAACAGGCACAACAATGTGATGTCATTTTCTCTCCACACGTAGTCACATGACAAAGCAAACAACAACAGTGTTGTATCGCAGCATGACAGCTCTCTGCACCACCGTCGCCGTTCGTTACTGTTAGTGTGTTAGATGTTGTTAGATGCCGGGTGAGCGTATTGCTGTAGTGTGTTAGATGTTGTTAGACGCAGGGTGAGCGTATTGCTGTAGTGTGTTAGATGTTGTTAGACGCAGGGTGAGCGTATTGCTGTAGTGTGTTAGATGTTGTTAGATGCAGGGTGAGCGTATTGCTGTAGTGTGTTAGATGTTGTTAGAGCGTGTGAGCGTGTGGGTGTGCGTGTTGAGGTCGGTTTACTTTAACGCTGCAGGGGAGGCTGGCAGAGGTAGGAATCGGAGGACTGGCCTCATAAATGTATGGAATGGAATGAGGTATGGTATAGTAATAATAATAATAATAAAAATAATATATAATAATAATAATAGATTTTACTTAAAAGCGCCTTTCTCAAACTCAAGGACACTGTACAGAGAAAAAAAAAAGAAAAGAAAAAAGAAGAGAAGCAGGACAAACACCAAAAAGAAACACAACAAACAAAATGGCAGCCATGGGGGACAGTGTCAGTCCGGACCCAGGCCGTGCTGTACGAAGGACAGTCTGAACAGATGCGTCTTGAGTCTGGTCTTGAATGTGTTGAGAGTATCAGAGCATCGGATGGCTGGTGGAAGGGTGTTCCTCAGCTTGGATGGCTGGTGGAAGGGTGTTCCACAGCTTGGATGGCTGGTGGAAGGGTGTTCCACAGCTTGGATGGCTGGTGGAAGGGTGTTCCTCAGCTTGGATGGCTGGTGGAAGGGTGTTCCACAGCTTGGATGGCTGGTGGAAGGGTGTTCCTCAGCTTGAATGGCTGGTGGAAGGGTGTTCCTCAGCTTGGATGGCTGGTGGAAGGGTGTTCCTCAGCTTGGATGGCTGGTGGAAGGGTGTTCCTCAGCTTGGATGGCTGGTGGAAGGGTGTTCCACAGCTTCGATGGCTGGTGGAAAGGTGTTCCTCAGCTTGGATGGCTGGTGGAAGGGTGTTCCTCAGCTTGGATGGCTGGTGGAAGGGTGT
Source organism: Nansenia antarctica (assembly GCF_963989245.1). Taxonomy (NCBI): domain Eukaryota; kingdom Metazoa; phylum Chordata; class Actinopteri; order Argentiniformes; family Microstomatidae; genus Nansenia; species Nansenia antarctica. The sequence goes on along the minus strand of NC_137674.1, from coordinate 30,268,612 downwards.
TCCACAGCTTGGGTGCAGCGACAGAAAAGGCACGGGCGTCAAGTGTGCATCTCCTAGTGCGGTAGTGGGGTATGACGAGGAGATCAGCATCGGAGGATCAGAGACCACATGCAGGGGTGTAGGGGTGTAGGGGTGTAGGGGTGTAGGGGTGTATGGGTGGAGTAGGTCAGTGAGACCACATGCAGGGGTGTAGGGGTGTAGGGGTGGAGTAGGTCAGTGAGACCACATGCAGGGGTGGAGGGGTGGAGTAGGTCAGTGAGGTAGGCAGGGGGCCAGGCCATGGAGGGCCTTAAAGATGAGGAGGAGGGTCTTGAAGGAAATTCTGTGTTTTATGGGGAGCGAGTGAAGTTGTTGCATGGTGGGGGGTGATGTGCTCTCAGGGTTTAGTGCGGATTAGTGTGGATACCAATACCGATGTGTTTGATACCATTCCACGCATTCACAAAAAGGCCCGTCCTCCGATTTCTACCTCCGCCAGCCTCCCCTGTGTTCAATGGGTCCCTCACCTTTCTGATGACTACAGTACAGTATGTTACTGTTTGTGATGGATAACAAACAAAGTGAAATACCCACATTTTATTTGCAAATAAACACACACCTGTATGTTGGGATATATCCTCCTATTTCTATGAATAGAGGCTTTTTTTTCTGTGGTTGATGACCTTCGACTGTGGAGCAGGTGTTAGGGTCTGATAACATCACCACAGAGAGTACAGGTGTGAGCATACACAGGACGCACACACACACACACACACACACACAGACACACACACACACACACACACGCACACAGAAAATCCCGAGACACACACACACACACACCCACACATATCAAATGTCATATTGGATGGCACTGTTCTTTTTTCAGCCAGGGAGGGAGCCTGATGCCAGTTGGATATGAAGCAAATCTGCAACAAAACCACGTTTTACTGACTGGTGGGTCTGCAGTACCAGAGCCATAACCATGTAGTACACATAGCGCTCGTAGATAAAATGTTCCCACTGGTAGTGTAAAGCTACATACATATACTGATACTGTTTAATCAAGGACTCGCTGAATCGAACCAGGTCATTAAGACCAAAGAGGACTCCAGTAACCGCTAGCATAATCACCCTGGGTACATGGTGTACAGTACAGGTGTACAGGTAGCCTCTGATGTAAAACCCTCTCTGTTGCCTCCTGAGTGAGTTCATCCACGGTGCATTCATGTGCTCCTCAAAAAAACGTCAGAGCTTCCCACCGAGACGTAGCACAGGGTTCACCACAGAGCTCCCTACTGGAAACTCAGAAACGGCAGAGGTACTACACACATACGCTGCGTCGACTCGCATCGTCGGAAATGTCCCCGTAAAAAGGTCCTCGTCCCCTGTGTTTCCAGAGGAGCACCTGAACGCAGCAGCGGTCACGAGGGCTGTGACATCATCCCCATAGGGAGGCAGTGACACCTGAGACCTGGCTGGCACAGTGCTCTGATCCGCCCCGGGACAGGACGCTGTGTAGCCACGGCTGGGCGGGGTCCACGCAACACAGCAGCTGCTGGGAGGGTCAACAGCAGGGCAGCACCATCACCTGACCTGGAGCAGACACAACCACCACCAGGGATGATGATGATGATGATGATGATGATTATGGTGACGATGATGATGATGATGATGATGATGACGACGACGATGATGATG
>NC_137674.1:30256932-30259432 GCF_963989245.1 Nansenia antarctica | reverse complement strand
TGCTATTGTGTGCGCACTGATCTGTTGTCATAACTTAGCCGAGATTCTTGTGGGGGTCCCCGTGCGCTAAGGCGGTGTAAAATGGTTTCCTGATGTTTAAGCCATCGCTGCAGTAATAGGATGTATCTCAATTTCATGTTGTAAACTGCCCGGACTGTCGTCACGGCTCCTTCAGAAGGTCTCTGAGGGCTAGGCAAGGCCTCTTTGTTCTGATGTTCTAATGTTCTCACTTATGTTCAAAACATTTAACTGTTTCATTCAATTACAAAGGAGTTGTTATGTATCGACATGTTAATACCGTGTGGTTGCTGCTGGAGTATTTACTACTACACTGGTAGAACAATCGATGACGAAGGTCAATGTCAATGTAATCCTGAGGTAAATTTAACATCCATCACTATCTGATCATGTAATAAAACTGAATAGATAGATAACATTTTATAGACATTAGTAAGCAGGTTTTTTTTTCTTGTTGGATTGTTTGGAAGAGAGCGCTTCCCTCTCCCTCCCATCTCAAGTTGAGGCTGTGGTTATCTTCGGTCTGCGAGGGAATAACCGTCCTCCTAAGTAATGTTCAACGATCATGTTCTCCTTACAGTACACACATGTTAATGATTTCTATCTGAATGAAAGCGTCATTAACTGGAAAAAGGAGGCAGAGGATAATGATATGTGTTGAGTTTGACGGAGCCTGTTTATGTAAATGTTATTGTTCCGCGCGTATTTCAACATCTTCCGCAGAGATGTCTGCAGCGTGGCGCCAGCGTTCATCTATGAGGTGATGCCACCAGCCTCGGCTCTCCCCGTCTCCACGGCGATGCCTGGGGTGCCAGATGTGTGGGGTTTTTACACTGTTGGGACTATTCCAATACGGCCCCCATTGTGCCAGGCCAACTCAATCAACCACCGCTTGAGTTTTTTTTTTCCCGTCTTCTGAGTGGGGGCAGACCCACTCATATTTTTCTTTTTTTATAGTGATAGAGACAGTAGAGATTTGACAGGAAGGATGAGGGAGAGAGAAGGGATGACATGCAGGATATGTCCGGGAACCCTGCGGTTACATGGTCGACGCAGAGTGCATTACGCCACCAAGGCGCCCACACCGCTAAGTATTTACAATTATTTTCAATAGTATTTGAACCCAGGTCTCCTCCTTCTGGGTCGGTTCCTAGTGGCGACTGCGAGACGGCGAGTCACAAACAAGCCCACACCGACTCCTCGCCTCATTTCCAGTCAATACCATCAAACCCATCCATCTCTTTCTTTCTTTCTTTCTTTCTTTCTTTCTTTGCTTCTTTCTCTCTGTCTCTCTCTGTCTCTCTCTGTCTCTCCCTCTCTCCTCTCTCTCTCATCTCTCTCTCCTCTCTCTCCTCTCTCCCCCCTCTCTTCCCCCTCTCTTCCCCCTCTCTCTCTCATTTCTCTCCCCTCTCTCTCTCTCCTTTCTCAATCCTCTCTCTCTCCTCTCTCCCCTCTCTTCCCCCTCTCTCTCTCATCTTTCTCTCCTCTCTCTCTCTCCTCCAGCTGGAGCCCGACACAGAGTGAGCCTGGACCCTGGTGTGATGAGGCCCCAGTGCTGGTATTAATTTCGGGTGCCTATTGGCGGCAATTTCCTGGCACCGTCCCGGGAGCGCCAGCTCCAGCGCCGAGGAGGAGTGGAGCTGGAACATCGGCCAGTGGGATCTGGGAATGATAATCATTTGTGTCCGGACCTGCCAGCATCTGTACCGGAGCTTACAGGAGATTTGGGCTATTACTATTCTGAGAGAGAAAGAGAGAAAGAGAGAGAGAGAGGGACAGAGAGAGAGAGGGACAGAGAGAGAGAAAGAGAGAGAGAGAGTGGGAGAGAGGGGGAGAGAGACAGAGAGAGACAGAGAGAAAAAAGCAATGAAAGAAAGAAAGAAAGTAAGAAAGAAAGAAAGAAAGAAAGGAATCTTCTGGAATCATTCATCATCTTAAGAAAATGAAGAGAAAGGAAAACAGCATGGTCCGCTCTTCTAAGGCTATAACCTAATACCGATATGGTGCATGCGTTTGCGGAATTTTTGCTCCGGTTTTCCAAGATTTGGAGTGTTTTATATTCCAAAAGGCCTGTTTCCAATTCTAAGAGAAGGAATAGGTGAATAATGGATTGGTATCACAGACGTTTTATGTACGGGATAACAAGCACAATTTTACAAGTCGTTTCATGCTAAATATAAACACCTTGAAACACCTCTGCATCATAAGCAAAGTGGAGCAATCTGTCGAGGTTCTCCTAATGTGCAATCACGTCTAAACGAAAACATATTCGATATAGTTACATAGTTCCACCTCATGGAACTGATATGACTTTGGAATCAATCCTAAAAATCCTATAATGTGCGCGGTATACAGTGTAGCCATTGTATTGACATTGAAATGAGGACACACTTCAAGCAAAACTCATTCTGACCAAGTATGGTAATTCCCCTCTTCCCCAAACAAGCCCAGAAGCTTTTAATAAAAACAAAACAACCCCAAA
>NC_137674.1:30244432-30254432 GCF_963989245.1 Nansenia antarctica | reverse complement strand
ACCCCGATCTGCAACGAAACAACAGACGGATCACATCACAAGTCATCGTTTGTCATCCCTTCCTCTCTGAGCCTGTCTGTGCCAGATTGGGGGCCCATCATGTGATGACACCACACACAGACACACACAGACACACACACACACACACACACACACACAGAGACACACACACATACACATATACACACACACACAGGCAACACACGCCAGAAGTTTCCGGGAGAAGATATTTATCCCAGACGGTTCAGGAGGTGTGTGACGGAGGTGTGGATGGTTGCTGCAGGTCAGTGACGTTGGCACGTCGAGGCAGGCTTACCCACATGGCACAGGGACTGTGGGACTGAGACAGATGGCACCTGGTGGGTGACAAACAATTAACAAATGAACAGGAATAGCTGGATCGGCAGTGTACCCACGAGCGCAGGAGATGGAGAGCGAGGGGTGCATCTGTGCGAACAGAAAAACACTTCTCCTCTCCTCTCTCTCTCTCTCTCTCTTTCTCCTGCTGCAGTGAATAGTCTTGTATTAACAGTCACAGTTTTTCCTCGTGTCGTACACGGGACACCGCTGTCGTTATTTAATCTAGAACATTCTAAATATGGCCGCTGACAGTACACTGTGTTCCGTGTTGCTTTCAGCCCCTTCTCGCATCTGTTTCTGTTTATCTCGACATAGTTTTGTCATAATACAGTTCTGGTCTCTCCTCTTGTTTTTTTTGTGTGTGTTTTTTTTTATGTATAAGGACGGAGCCAACATGTTCCGTGTGACGGTGCCGCATATCGTGCGCGCTTCGTCCTCGTTTTTTCCACGCAAACCCCTATTTGGTGCCGTGCTGTTGGTTCTCGTAAGGGAGCTTGTTCTCTGCTCTCTGTCTACTTGGCCCTCTCGCGTGTTTGTTTTGTTGCGAGAAGCACGGCAGTTGTGGGCAGGCATGTCGAGGATGACCCTGTTGTCTGGTTCTGTTCTGTAATACTCCATCCATCAACGGAGGCTGCCTTCGCTCGCACATAAAGTACTGCGGCGTGTTGCGTTCGATCGGAGGACTGCAGCGATGATGATGACCAGAGGGTTGGCCGCCACCTAACTACATCCAAATGTCATCGTGATAGGGCGGTGATGGCTTCACTCCATCAGTCAAATGGCTTAAAGATGTTTCTCAGTACAGCGTACAGGGGGGGAGGCTGGTGGAGGCGGGAATCGGAGGACGAGGCTCGTTGGAACGCATGGAACAGAAGAGTGAGGAAGGGTTTAGAAGAGAAGTGTGTTTGATTCCGTTCCTCATTCCATCCCATGTGTTACAATGAGCCTCGTCCTCCACCGGCCTCCCCTGTTCTCAGCGTTCATCTTCATCGCTACAATGCTCCAGGACCTCTTCACAGGCGTGTTCTTCTCTGTTCTACAGATCTCAGACTGTGAGTAGGAGGTCAGGGAGGTCAGGACGTCAGGGAGGTTATCCATCTCCTCCACTTCCGAGTCCTGCCTAGTAGCTATGGTAACGTAGTCTTCTACACTGAATCACACTTATCAGACCATGCTGTAAAGTTCTACAACCAAGCCGGCGGTGGCTATGGGCAGGGGGGGTGGGCTCAGCCCACCCAAACACGCGTCTTGCTCACCCAATCAAAAGTTAGTTGTTGTTTTTTTTGCCCTGAATTGTTGATGTTCCGGGGGCGTATTTGAATGTTTCATCTCATATTTGTATTTACTGTGGGTCCATGTACTATGTCCCCCCCCCCTCCCCCATACAAAATCAATAGCCCTTCCAATGTATTGGTTCTGGTACCAGGCCTGTCAACAACCCTCCTGCACTTCCACATCCACACTAGTACTGAAATCATCGGATGAGGCTCAGTGTGAAGCATGGAACGGAGTCAGGAATGGTATCACACACCCTTTCTCTTCTTGGTCTGAAACCGTTCCTCACTCTTCCATGCATTACAACGAGCCCCGTCCTCCGATTCCTGCCTCCACCAGCTCCCCCCCCCCCCCCTGTACTGAGAAACATCTTTAAGCCATTTGACTGATGGAGTGAAGCCATCACCGCCCTATCCAGACATGACATTTGGATGTAGTTAGGTGGCGGCCAACCCTCTGGTCATCATCATCGCTGCAGACCTCCGAACGGACGCTTCATAAATCATCTGGAAGTGAGGGGAGTCATGCTGACGGATGCCGTACTGCTCGTTCTGTCCTCGTTTGCATCACAATGAGCCCGTCCTCCGATTTCTACCTCCACCAGCCTCCCCTCCGTTGGACCGTGTAGTACTATCGACGAACGAGGCGTCTCCCTTATTAGCAGATGTTAGTGAAGGATCTTAGGCTTCTTCTTCTTCCAAGTCCTAATCTCTGGGCTCCGTCTCCCCCGCTAGGCCCTGGGAAGGATGTCAGGAGTCTCCTCCACTTCCACATCCACATGGGAGACCACACTGGAGAGAGAGAGAGAGAGAGAGAGATAGAGAGAGCGAGAGAGAGAGAGAGAGAGAGAGAGAGAGAGAGAGAGAGAGAGAGAGAGAGAAAGAGAGAGAGATCTTCACACTGGGGAGAGAGAGAGAGAGAGAGAGAGAGAGAGAGAGAGAGAGAGAGAGAGAGAGAGACAGAGAGAGAGAGAGAGAGAGAGAGAGAGAGAAATAGAGAGATCTTCACACTGGGGGGAGAGAGAGAGAGAGAGAAAGAGAGAGAGAGAGAGAGAAAGAGAGAGATCTTCACACTGGGGAGAGAGAGAGAGAGCGAGAGAGAGACAGAGAGACAAAGACAGAGAGAGATGAGACTGAGAGACAAGAGACAGAGAGGGAGAGGGAGAGAGAGACAGAGAGTGAGTGGGAGAGAGAGACAGAGAGAGAGAGAAAGAGAGAGAGATCTTCACACTGGGGAGAGAGAGAGAGAGAAAGCGCTTTAGTCAGTGAGTGGACTATCATCTGGTAGAAACATGGCTTGCTGCCTTGGACAGGAGGTAGCCCTGTCCCTGTCCCTGTCCCTGTCCCTGTTCCTGTCCCTGTCCCTGTCCCTGTCCTTGTCCTGTCCCTGTCCCTGTCCCTATCCCTGTCCCTGTCCCTGTCCCTGTCCCTGTCCCTGTCCCTGTCCCTGCCTCTGTCTCTGTCTCTGTCTCTGTCTCTGTCTCTGTCACAGTTCCTGTCCCTGTCTCTGTCCCTGTCCCTGTCCCTGTCTCTGTGCCTGTCCCTGTCTCTGTGCCTGTCCCTGTCCCTGTCCCTAACCCTGTCCCTGTCCCTAACCCTGTCCCTGTCCCTGTCCCTGTCCCCGTCCCCTTCCCCGTCCCCGTCCCCGTCCCAGGCCCCGTCCCCGTCCCTGTCCCTGGTCTGGAACCATAGGGCCGTCCGGCAGGGTGAATGAACATACGTACATCTGGAGTCTAGACTCAGTGGCTCTGTGGCCAGGCTGGGAGCCTCTACGGCCAGGCTGGGAGGCTGGGAGGTTGGGAGGCTGGGCCCTATCTGTGGGCCGCCCCAGAGACCACAGGCCGGCCGCTGTTGACATAGGTGGCACATAGACGACATGCCAGCATCTGTTTCAACAGTCAACCTCAACTGACTACTACTGCTGCTGCTGCTGCTCCCACAACCCTGCTGGACTCTTTTATGCTCCGGCAAGGGGACAAGACGACTGGAGAGGAGGAGGGGGTGGAGAGGGGGTTGGAGGGGGTGATGGAGAGGGGATAGAGAGGGGGGGGAGGGGGATAGAGAGGGGGGGTGGAGAGGGGATAGAGAGGGGGGGTGGAGAGGGGATAGAGAGGGGGATAGAGAGGGGGGGTGGAGAGGGGATCGAGGGGGGGGGGGGGGGGGGGGGCGGGCGACTCCAGCCACCGAAACCCCCGGCCCCCTGGCGCCCAAGCCCGCCCTGGTAACCAAAAGCAAATGCTACTCCTCAGAATCACGGCCATAAATCCTCAAATCCAAGTTGTTTTATTGCTGTGTCAGGATATTAAGACATGGGGGAGGACAGTGTGTGTGTCTGTGTGTGTGTGTGTGTGTGTGTGTGTGTGTGTGTGTGTGTGTGTGTGCATGCATGCGCATGTGTCTATCCATGTTTATGTGTGTGAGAGAAAAAGAGAAAGCGGAGAATTGTAATTGCAGTGTGTGTGTGTCTGTGTGTAGGTGTGTATGTGCATGGCGTGTGTATATGTGCGTGCGTGTGCGTGCGTGTGCGTATGCATGTGTGTGCGTGCGTGTGCGTATGCATGTGTGTGTGTGCGTGTGCTTGTGCATGTGTGTGTGTGCTTGTGCATGTGTGCGTGTGTGCGAGTGCGTGTGCTTGTTCATGTGTGTGTGTGTGCTGGTGGGCGGCAGTAAAGCGTACACATTGAAGGAGGCCTTAGCACTTCCAGATCAGGGAGTTTTATTAGTCTATATGAGAGAGCTGCCACTTTTAATTTACATCTGTGCGCACAGTAACAGATCCAGCACACACACACACACACACACACACACACACACACACACACACACACACACACACACACACACACACACACACACACTTAACACAATTAGACTCCAAGACTTAAATGATAGCTGCAATATTCTGCAGAAAGTTTACATAATAGCTTGACGTATTAGTATAATAAACACCTCTATAAATCACGGGCGGAGAGAGACATGCAGAGAATGCAGGAGCACGGCCCCTTCAACACACACTGATAACAATACAGGCATAAACACTGGCACTAAGGCAATAACAGCGCCCACACTGTGTGTGTGTGTGTGTGTGTGTGTGTGTATGTGTGTGTGTGTGTGTGTGTGTGCACGCACGTGTATGTGTGCGCGCGTATGTGCATGTGTACGTGTGTATATGTGTGTGTGTATATGTGTGTGTTTGTGTGTGTGTGTGTGTCTGTGTGTGTGTGCGTACACTAGAGGTCATATTCCCTCTAATACAAAGCGCTCAGAGTGTGGGTGAGATCTGACAAGACTACCAGCCTCCTCTGTTGTGTCCGCTGCACTCTAACCGCTTCTAAAGGAACGGGCTCTCTTTATTAAATATAGAGTACACATATAGAGAGAGCTACTCTCTTTTCATACTAACCCCACACAGTCTCACCCACCCACCTACCAAATGGGACCTTCAATAGCCGATCGAAACGATACGAGAGGAGGAATCAATGGAAATTAATGGACTACCATGGGGAAGGTAGGAAAATCAATTGGCATACACACACAGGCCTATTGTGATGAAGAAAGGCCGAGAGGGAGGGAGGGAGAGAGGGAGGGAGGGAGGGAGGGAGGGAGGGAGGGAGGGTGGGAGGGCAGGCGGGCGGGTCTGGGATCACTCCGGGACGGTATTGAGTCTCCTTCTAGAACGGCCACAAGGCCACTGGTCCAATGTACTCCACAAAATGGAGATCTTCTAATAGGATCGAGGAGTATAAATGTTCACGTCACCTCGCCTACCTCTGAGGAGCCAGGCCGCTCGATAGGAGAGAGAGGGAGAGAGAGAGAGATTGGGTGGAAAATTGATTTTGTGAAATAATTGCCGTTCGTCGCGTCTGGGGGAATTCAAGTGTTTCTCCGAGCCTTTATCTTTTTACGGTTGGCGGGTCGCCAATGTACCTGCTCGGAGGAGAGATGGAGGGGGGGGGCGGCGGGGGGGGGGGGGCACAGCTCCTGGCCTCGCCGTGATGGAGGGAGCGGAAAAGTCTAAATGGAAGATTTATATTGAGGGGCGGCTGTGGCGCAGGAGGTGGAGCAGGGTCGGCAGATCGGCGGTTCGAGCCCCCAGCTGGCCACATATCGAGGTGTCCCAAATTTGCTCCCGATGAGCGGGGCCGGAGCCTTGCGTGGTAGCTTGTCGCCATTGTTGTGTGAATGTGTGTGTGAATGATAGGGCTTTCACACCGGCAAAGAACCGTGCCGGTTCACGTTCGCGTTCGGAAACCTCCGAACGTTGGCGCTGTCTGGCGAACGAGCCCGCGTTCATACCAGTGTATGAACGCAGTGTATGAACGCGGGCTCATTCCGGCACGGTTCTTTGCCGGTGTGAAAGCTCTATGAGAGGCCATTGTAAAGTGTTTTGGAATAAAGAGCTGTATAAGTCAGTCCATTTACCATTTACCACAGCTCCTGGCCTCGCCACGATGGGGAGGGTGGAGAAGTCTAAATGGAAGATTTATATTCTTTAGCAGGTGGGTGGTGATATGCGGTGTGTTGATATAGTCAGGCCTTGGAGAATTCAGGACAAAATACCACGTATGAAATGTCAAATCAAATGAAACAATGTTCTCATCATGTACATCGCATACAGCCCTGACTGACGGAATGTGTGAATTGCTTTGGGATCTTGCTCCTCGTTCAAAAACAGTCGACAACAATCAACAAATCAGCAATACAATAGGTGTTAAAAAAGTGACAATAGTTATCATGCAATAAAATGCAATACAGTCAGAGGGGCAAAAATATATGTTTTACTGTTGACACACACACAAAGGAATTCTCTTTTTAGACGTTTTAATATTATGTTGCTGTCAATGTTCTAGTCAGTAACAGTCAGTTATACTCCAAGCAATGCAATCTGTTTTCTTCAAGTCAAACTGAAGCTGTTAGAATAGATAGAATAGAATATAGAACTCTTCATTCCAGACATGACTTACGCCTTTACTCGGTCACGGACCCGGCAGTAATTGAAAGAGAAGAGGAGGAAGAAGAAGAAGAAGAAGAAGACAAAGAAGAAGAAGAAGAAGAAGAAGAAGAAGAAGAAGAAGAAGAATAGAAACACCCCACTTGAAAACCATCCAGCGGTTCATTACGCTCCCTGTGTATCAGCAGCCTGCCTCTGATCCCCAGAGCAGACGTTAGCGTTAGCCAGGGCCAGGATGGGATGGTGACGAGGGTGATTAGCAGACACCTCTTCCCTCAGAGGACCAAGGTTAATTCCAGCTCTAATCCCCCGTCCCCGGGCCCAGTCCCTCTCCTGGACGCCCTCTGCAGCTCTGAGACCCTCTCTCTACCGTTTAGCCAACAATAACCAGAGTCATTTACCAAGGATAATTGCAGGGACTGAAGCCAGCTAGTTGGTGTCTGTGTGTGTGTGCGTGCTTGTGTGTGTGTGTGTGTGTGTGTGTGTGTGTGTGTGTGTGTATGTGTGTGTGTGTGTGCGCGTGCCCATGCCGTGCTCTCCCCTTGGTCCTACAGCCACTCCTGCCCTCAGATGTATAACTGTTTTATAACTAAAACTGTATTATAACTGTATTATAAATATTATAACTGTATTATACATATATTATAACTTTATTAAAACTGTAGTATAACTGTATTATAACTATTATAACTGTATTATAACTATTATAACTATTTTATAAATGTATTATATCTTTATTATAACTGTATTATAACTGTAGTATAACTGTATTATAACTGTATTCTAATTATTATAACTCTATTATAACTCCTCCATCTCTCTCCTCCCAGCAGCGACATTCCCAAAGACATGGCATTACAGTAGAGAGCTGCCCACCCGCACACGAAAGACCTAGACAAGTATTTCATGGTAACCCAATCCCTCTCCCCCAGAACTCCCCCCTCCTCTCCTCCCCTCCCCCCTCCTCACCAGTTTGCACAGTGAGGGTCTGGTGTTGTTATACAGGGAGCCAGGCTGCAGACAGAGACACACAGGCACAATGTTCTCTTTCTGTTCTTTTAATCTGATACGTGTGGCCCTCAGATGCTGGGCTGGGGGGGTCGAGTGGCTGCCTGGCTCCCACTGCTGGCTCTGCTGGGAGGGGAGGATGGTGGGGGGGAGGGGTGGAGGGGAGGGGCAGAGGAGGGGAGTAGAGGAGGAGGGGAGGTGGCGAGGAGACGTGATATTTACAGATAGGGGTTGACGTGATGCGTGCAGTAAACACGTACACACATGCACACACACACACACACACAGACACGCATGCACGCGCAGACACACACACTCACACAGCACATGCATACACACACACACACACGCACACACATTCACACATGCATGCACGCACGCACACAAACACACATTTTCTGTGTTTATTAGTATTAAACAAACACACGCACACACACACACACACACACACACACACACACACACACACACACATTTCTGTGTTTATTAGTATTAAAAGTGTGTCGGTACGAGTCTCAGATAGAGAAGAACACATCCTGAGGAACACATCCCATTTGCATCTCAAACACGTTGTCAAAACATTGTGATTGTACCGCTCCTCCGTCACCGCGCGCGCAAACTATAATTCATAGAGTCAACAATGTCGTCTGCATTATGAATGAGACAGAGAACACGACACCTCCTCGGAATCAAGGAGGGTTTAATATTTCATCGCTCGGAGAAACACCTAGAAGCTCCTAGGAGCTCGACATACGACACAATCAAAAGTTAATGTGGATCACGTAACGGCGTGAAATCTGGGGGAGGCCAGGAAGCGCGCGGTGACAGGATACGGCGAAACGACACTGACACACACTGCCGCTCACGTCGTTGTTGAGGTTTAGCAACACAAACGTACGGTAACGACCGCCCACGCAGCTGTATAGACACAGCCCATAGAATACCTCATGTTCTGTTGTTTCGTCTCGTTAAAAATGATACCGTCAAATAATAATGAGTTCTGAGGCAGCGGCGTACTGGGATGGAACACAGAGCTGGAGTTTACCTAGAACCTTCTTGACCTTCCAGAGGTTTCTCCTGCACAACAGACAGATAGATTAGAAGAGGAGATAGATTATAGAGAATAGACAGGCAGGCAGACAGGCAGACAGGCAGACAGGCAGACAGGCAGACAGGCAGACAGGCAGGCAGGCAGGCAGGCAGGCAGACAGGCAGGCAGGCAGGCAGGCAGACAGGCAGGCAGACAGACTGACTGACAGGCAGGCAGGCAGACAGACCGACCTAGTGCGTTTCACATGTAACAGGATGAAAGAGCTAGTTAGAGTGTTCACAGTTATTTTCTCACCTCTGCAACATCTTCCGAACATGTGTCGACCCCTCCGAGGTGTGTGTGTGTGTTCGCACCCGTGTGTGCATGTGTGTGTGTGTCACAGGGGGCACCCCCTGCCCTGATCAAACATGGAGGTGGCTGTGCAGGCACCTTGTCAGGCTGTGTTTGTCAGGGTACACGGCGTGCCCGAACCCCCCCCCGCCGAGGGAGGGAAGGAAGAGGCACAGCATGCACCCCCCCCCATGCCCCCCCCCCACAGCAGGCCAAGCCTTTTCTCAAACACCTCATCTGCTGCGCCATGGCACACCACCACGGGCTGGAGAGAAGCTGATAATGAAGAAGACGGCTGTGGAACACAAGGGGGAGGCAGGGAGGGGGAGGGGGGGAGGCAGGGGGGAGGGAGGGAGGGGAGGCAGGGAGGGGAGGCAAGGGGATGGAGGAGGGGGGGCAGGGGGGAGGGAGGGATGGAGGGAGGGGAGGCAGGGGGATGGAGGGGGGGAGGCAGGGGGGAGGGAGGGAGGGAGGGAGGGGAGGCAGGGGGATGGAGGAGGGGAGGCAGGGGGGAGGGAGGGATGGAGGAGGGGAGGCAGGGGGGAGGGAGGGATGGAGGGAGGGAGGCAGGGAGGAGGGAGGGATGGAGGGGAGGCAGGGGCGAGGGAGGAAGGGAGGGAGGGAGGGAGGTCTCTGTCCAGGTTCTTTGCTTCTAGACGCAGATGTCAGAGGGACAGGGAGGGGTGGTTGTGTTACCTTTGGTCTCTTATCTGAGAGCTCCACAGTGTCTCAGTCACAGTGGCTGTATTGATGTGGTTCGAGAAGGTCACACACACACACACGCACACACACACACACACAGGTATGCACGGACGCATGCAACCTCGCAGGCACGCACACATGCACGCATTCCACGCACGCATGCAAGTGAGCTCGCACGCACTCATACACACATACACACACACACACACACACACACACACACACACAGAAGGCTAGAATGAAGAAATGGAGAAAAGGAGATACAACAACAAACAAAGGCAGTGGTATTTTCCCTGTGTGATCCTGGTAGAGGCCATGGGATAC
>NC_137674.1:30239432-30241932 GCF_963989245.1 Nansenia antarctica | reverse complement strand
CCTCTGTTTTCTACATCGACCGGTGGATAGGTGGTCACCTCTTTAGCGGCATTAGCATTAGCAGCATGCTAGCTGTGAAACCATCAGGGACAGTAGAGAGGTGGTCACCTCATAGCAGCATGCTAGCTGTAGAACCAGGGATAGAGGAGAGGTGAGCTTGTGCTGCTGATCCAGAGGGCAGGATCCATGTCAACCTGCCATCTGGGGAAAGAGACAGCTAGCTACACAGCCACTGGCCCCTGAGAGATCTCTCCCCCTCTCTTTATCTCTCCCCCTCTCTTTATCTCTCCCCCTCTCTCTCTTGCTCTCTCTCACTCTCTCTCTCTCGCTCTCTCTCTCTCTCTCATATTTTTTTCTCTTTCACACACTCTCTCCCTCTCTCTTTTCTCACATCTTCTCTTATTCTCTCTCTTCCCCCCCCCCCTCCCTCCCTCCCCCCCCCTCCCTGTGGAGGGGGGGTGCCTGGGGGCCAGAGGTGAGGTCTCTGACCAGCAGAGTAGAGACCCTTCCTGCTGCTCCGAGGTCACACAGCTGAGCTCCCTCGGTCCGCAGGCTCTCAGTCAGGAGGATGTCACGACACGCTCTGCTGTGGCCTGCAGCTCCTCTCTCTGGATAACACCCAACGCTTGTTTACGCTAGCCCGAGGAAGCTCCAGCTAACCGCTAACGGCTAGCAAAACAACACTGGATAAAAGCCTACAACACAAAAAAGCCCTTGTGCTCTGAAGTCCATTTACATTTACATTTACATGTACATTGGCATACATTACATTGGCATACATACATTACATTTACATTGGCAATGTAAATGTAAATGTAAATGTAGACGCCTTCATCCAAAGCGACTTACAACAAATACATGTGTCTAAGTAAGTGAATCGTTTATCCATCAGTCGTACGAAAAAGTAATCTATGTCTAATCTACATCTTAGAAACATGTAATACATGCTCTTGTGTGTCCCGAGCGACACACATCTGAAAGTAACGTTAACAACGTTCCCTAGAAGATATTGACCTTTGCAGCGCAGTTTTCCATTGACCGTAACAAGGCTTTGTGGGATGTTTGTAGCCTCGTGTTGAATACAAAGGAGGTGGTGTGTGTTTCCCTGTCTTACTCACCCAACCATTCCGTTGGCATTGGCCTCCTTGTTCCGAAGGCGAGCCTTTGTTAGTGCTCACCGAGGGCACGTAAGTAAGTGGCAATCCCATTGTGAATACTGTGTGTCTGCACTATGGAGCAGGAACGCATTAGTGAAAGGCCAAGTTTCTCTCTGAGAGACCGGCTTTCTCTGTCTGTGCCTGTGGAGACGTCAATCCTTCCTCCTATAAAAAAAAAAAAGGGGAAAAATGTGAGAGCTGAGAGCTGAGCTTTGAGAAGCTTGGGTTTCCTAATAAGAACCACATCTTTTGTGGAACCGAGGGAGAAGGGTCCAACTCTTAATGGGTTCAATTACTCATCTGTGTACGCATGCTTCGCCTTGAGTTGTGTGACATTTCCATTTCTTTTAAAAGGCCCGAGACGATGATCCAAAATGTCAAAATCCCCAAAACATTATTATGAACGAGGGCTTGTGTTCAAACCCATAGTCGAAAGCCCATGTTTCCACTTCCGTGGTGTGTTGTCTAAGTCTGTATCAAAGTTTAAAAGAGCCGCCTTCCAAATCGTCAGGAACGCGTCTGGATATTGACTCCTGCCAGGGCTGGATCGATCTACTCTGAGAGTACCCCCTAACCCCCCACCCCCCAACCCCCCCCTCCCTCCTTGACGCGAGGCACACAGCAGGCAGACAAATCACACCCGGGGGGAAAGGCCCCATGCAATTAAGATTATGATCAATGACAAGTCAATCACTCAGGCCTCTTTCTCTTCCTTCATGTACAGCAATTACCCTCCAGCTGGTAAGGGCTGCCCTGACCCAGTGGAGGAGCCTCCCCCATTACCCCCCCCGCTCCCCCCTCTCCCTCCCTCCCTCCCTCCCCTACCCCTCCCGCTAAGAGCAGTTAGCTCTGTCTGTCAGTCACATCTCACAGAGCACAAGCCCTTCAACAATTACCCCCTGCCCAGAGACTCCATGTTGGGTCACATGACCCCACCCCTCCTGAGGAGGAGATGAGGGAGAGGCTAGATGTTATTATTATTACTTCAGTGGAATGCAGAGACACAAAATGGCCGCCGAGATTGAAATCTATGCAGTCAAGTGTGTGGATGTTAGTAATATGCACAATTGACAAGATATACTGTAGATAATGGATATATGTGACCTGTGACTATGTTTATTTTTTATACCGCGGTTTTCACATTTTAAGATATTCCATTTGACGTTGCAGTATTTGAGCTCGATGTTCAAAATTGTGAGGTCTTGATAAAAAAATAAAAAAGATGAAATATATATATATTTTAAAGGCTTTCTCCCTCTAGCTCATGAAAATATTTCCTCTCATTAGGGTGTCAAACACATTTACCTCAGTCATGCTGCTGATGTTTTGGTACCAGCTACACA
>NC_137674.1:30206932-30224432 GCF_963989245.1 Nansenia antarctica | reverse complement strand
CCTCAGAGTTTGGAGGCGTGTGGAGGTCATAGAGGAGTTGCTGGGGCCGGGGTGCAGGGTTGGGTGGCGGGGGGCGGGGGGCAGGGGGTTGAGGTGCAGGGGGGGCGTGGGGGTGTTTGGGAGGGTGTGTGGCGGGGGGGTGAGGCGAGCAAGCGTTAAGCCGGTCAGGTGCAGAACCACCAGTGATCATTAGGGTTCCAGCTGCTCAGACCAGATTGTGTGCTGCCTGCACCAGGCGAGATGTCTCACCCAGGGAACAGGGGGAGCATCTGTCTGTCCTTCCCCGTAGACACGAACCACCTACCAGCCTGTCCAACTCAAACCAACTGGTAACAAGGTCACCTAGCTCGCTCTCTCTCTCTCTCTCTCTCTCTCTCTCTCTCTCTCTCTCTCTCTCTCTCTCTCTCTCTCTCTTGTTGTCACGCACGCACGCACGCACACAGGCGCAGACAGACACAGACACACACACACACACACACACAGACACAGACACAGACACAGACAGACACACATACAGGCACAGGCACACACACACACACACACACACACACACACAGACACAGACACACTCCCTCCCTCTCACTTATGCTCTCTTTAGCTCAAAGTCTCCAATGTACTTTCTCTCTCTCTCTCTTGCTCTCTATCTTGCTCTCCCTCTCTCTCTCTCGCTCTCTCTCGTTCTCTCTCTCTCCTGCACAGGTTGTGAGAGCAGCACTCACTCTGAACAGCACCGACAGACTGAGGTGAATTGTGAAGTGAGTTTGCTGCGTGACAAGCCTGACTGTACAGGACGATGGTAGACGGTAGAGGAGGCAGCCGCCTATCCTCTGAAACCGGAGAGATTCGGTTCACGCCGTATCAATGCTCACGGTTAATTACACTGTTTGATCTCCGCTGATAAAGGGACACTTTCATCGTAACAGGAAATTAATTGGCTCCAAGCACTTGGTTTCAACAGTCTCATCCACCCATTGTTTTGTCACATCTGATTAATCGACGACAAAGTAATAAGCATGCACACACACGCCCAGAAGTGAAGTTTAGTATTTTGTGCAATGTGTTTAGTTTTTTCTCTCTCCAGAGACTCCCAATGTCTGGTTCATTGACTTGTGTTGTAGTTCTTAAAGCTGTGCGATTATGCAGAGTGTCTGCTGCCTTTGACACTGGTAGAGCACCCAGGCAAGATTAACAAACGCGGTACTGCGTAATAATTATTTTTTAAGTGTATTTCTAATTAACTTATTTTGAAAGGGATTGGATTGAAAGAATGCCCCTGTGGGTGAATGGATGTTGTCGAAATATGAAGCAATTCATGTCGTTGTTGTTCTGTTCTGAAGCGGTTCACAAAATGAAAAGTTGCAACGGCCAAATATTGAGCTTGGAAAGGTTGGGGGAGGACATGGGAGGAAGGGGGAGGTTTGGGGTGGGAGGGGGAGGAAGGGGGAGGTTTGGATGGGAGGGGAGAGGACCTCAAGGGTAGCTCTCACAAAGCCTATGTTAGCTAATGCATATTTTTGGGGGAGGTTTAATTGTTTGTTCGTAATTAGTTTTTGTATTTCTAAATACACAGGATATTTGAGGAACAGGAACCTCGCCAGAACAGACCTCTGATGACATATGGACCCTCATTAATCTATCAGATGCAGCGTCCCGAAAACCACATGTGATTAATCAGAATCAGGGAAATGACTAAAAACTCAATGCTGACAGCCGAGTACAGGTCAAACTGTAGGTCAAAGACACCCATGACGCAAGAAGCAGACAACATAGAGCTGCTGCCACATATCTCCACACACACTGCTCAGACACACTGCATATACAGTACATGAAGATTTCACAATACAGTCCATGCCATATAATGAAGGGGAGGGTCAATTATTACACATATTACAAAGCGATTTTAAGATGTGCACCTGACAATAGGAGACGACAGCCAATCACAGCGTGGCTGAAAGCTGGACCGGGAGATTGGGAGAGAAGCTGTCAGGAGAGGAGAGGAGAGGAGAGGAGAGGAGAGGAGAGGAGAGGAGAGGAGAGGGGAGGAGAGGAGAGGGTAGGAGAGGAGAGGAGAGGGGAGGAGAGGAGGGGAGAGGAGAGGAGAGGAGAGCAGAGGAGAGGGGAGGAGGGGAAGAGAGAGGAGAGGAGAGGACAGGGGAGGGGAGGGGAGGGAAGAGGAGAGGAGAGGAGGGGAGGGGAGGGGAGAGGAGAGGAGAGAGGGGAGGAGGGGAGAGGAGGGGAGGGGAGAGGAGAGGAGAGCAGAGGAGAGGAGGGGAGGAGAGGAGGGGGGGGGAGAAGAGAGAGAGAGGGACAGGAGATGAGAGAAGAGAAGAGGAGAAAGCCCTCGGTCAAAGATGCAGCACCTGGGCTATTGTTCCCCCCCCCCACATAAACGGCTTTTAAGTGCAAATTTCCGCTTGGTCCTAAAGTAGGCCTGGCCTCTAACATGTCTTCAGCTCCTCTGCTCCCTATAGCCCGATGCCTCATTTGCATAATGGCGAGAATGAGAACGAGCTAGCGTCCTTTGTCAGACGAAGACAAAAAGAAGAAAGAGAAAACAGAGGAGAGTGTGGGGGGGGGGGGTGGGGGGTGGAACGACTGATGTCACAGTGTTTAACCTCCGCCTGCAGGCCGCACAGATCTGTCCATTGTTTAACCTCCGTCTGCAGATCTGTCTATTCAGAGGCCTCAGGTGTGAGATGGAGGAGGGACGTGTTAAGTAAGCGTGGATGAAGGGCTTGGAAGTAGTTCGTAGACAGTTGGTTACGAGTAAAGCAACAACTGTTAAAGGCAGTTAGTGGACCACCTGATGTTAGTGTTGTATTGTACAGCACATTGAGCTGCATTCTTATGTATGAAAGGTGCTATAGTACCCCTACTAGGCCACCACTACCCCTACTAGGACACCACTACCCCTACTAAGCCACCACTACCCCTACTAGACCACCACTACGCCTACTAGACAACCACTACCCCTACTAGGCCACCACTACCCCTACTAAGCCACCACTACTCCTACTAAGCCACCACTACCCCTACTAGGACACCACTACCCCTACTAATGGCGCTTTTCCATTGACCGGCACGGCACGGCTACGCACGGCTCGCTTCGGCACGCTTTTGAACAGTTCTGGGTATGAGACGTTTTCCACTATACAGGAACGACCCGGGACTGTAGGAGGAGTTACATGTCATAAGATTCCCATTGCTATACAGATCAGCGGGGGGAAATGCGATAAGAATTATGTCAAAATGCAGCACTATCGTGCACAGATCAGCCGTGTAACGTTAAGTGCCTGTTACTTGCCACTTTCAGTTCTAGTAGACTAGTTTAGATCTCGCAACCAGGGAAATGCCTACATGAAATGCGACACAATTCTATTTTTATTTCTCCTGACACATTGAGCACTGTGCTTTTTTTTGTTGGTGAACTACTGTAATAAGCCTAAAAAAGTTCAACTGTTCAAAAAGTGCTCCAAGCACTCGGTTTCAACAGTCTCATAATAACTTCTCTGCTTTCAGAAACTGTTTGAATTTTTTAGATTGGGCATATAGTTCATGAATTACGATAGTAATTCCCTACTAGGCCACCACTACCCCTACTAGGCCACCACTACCTTCCATCACAAAGTAGTCATGAATTGGGTGTGATATGAACGATATCTATAAACAGAGGCACATACGCCATAGTAGTAATACTGTTTCCACAGTTTACAAGCTATGAATGAATGAATGATTGAAGCGAAGCAAGTGCTTCAGTTGAGCGTTGGATTGTAATGCTTTGTAATGCTTTGTAACTGCCTCCTCTATTGCCTGGATGTTGCATCACATGCTTTCGTATTCAAGCTCCTCTCTCTCACTCAGTCTGTCACGCTGTATCGAATTAACGTCCATGATGAAATAACGTCGACTCAGTACAGTCAGAAGTTAACAAAGTGACAACGTTTTAGCCTGAGGGCAGGAACAGTGTACTGTGGTGGGACCAGTTGTCATAGCGATTTGTGTGCTAATAAAGTTGTTGTTTTTTTGGGTTTTTTGATGCGGACAATTTAAATGTCTCTCAGGGTTCTATCTTCAACTGGAAACGCATTTTACGACGGTAGTAACTTCTGAAATGACCACAGATCTGGGGAGGGCGCTCAGGTGGGTGGAGTAGCGCTAATAGTAGCGGTAATAGTAGAGGTGATAGTAGAGGTAATAGTAGTGGTAATAGTAGTGGCAATAGTAGTGGTGATAGTAGTGGTAATAATAGCGGTAATAGTAGTGGGGTAATAGTTGCCGGGCATTACAATACAGCTCCTAGAGTGTCAAAAGAATGTAATCATAGTTGACAATTGGTTCATCTTTGAAGGTAATAATTCTCACTCATAAGTAACTTATTGTTTTATTTTGATCAAAAGTACCCAAATAAATTGGAAGACCAGGCAATTCTGTATCTAATACTTGTGCAACAATACGGAGAAGTCAAAAAAGTGAGAGATCAGTTATGTTGACTAGGAAGTCATTACAACACAATCAAGTAAGGCCTACACCAGCCCACACCTCTTCTGAATGCCTGCTCTGGGTTCGTCAAGTAAGGCCTACACCAGCCCACACCTCCTCTGAATGCCTGCTCTGGGTTCATCAAGTCCTATAAGGAGCGCGATTCACATTTACGAGATGTACAATCCTGTTTATTTAGAAATAAATTATTAGTTACAGGGAGCCCCATGGCTGTTCGTTGGGTTTCAATTATATTTATGATAGACATATGTAATGTAAAGTTATCTATAAGAACTATGATTGGTCCGCTTAGTTGCGTCACATTCCGACTCTCTCGTAGGAATGCGGAAGCCATGACAGAAATGTCATTTACCTTTTCTGTAATTACTTATTAATAAAGATTTGATTTTATATGATAACCATCGTATTATCTTAGTTTAATGTCATTTCAATGCATTATGGACATTTTCTTTACAACAAGCATAACAAGAAAAATCGCGATTATGGCACTATGAGTACACCGTTCCAACGGAGCGGATCAATGCGACGCAGAAGTATAAATTAGGAGAGCCCTTGCGTATGCTACGGCGTAGCCGCCCGTAAAATCGACGCAGAAGCATAAATTGGGCTTAAGGCCTACACCAGCCCAAACCTCCTCTGAATGCCTGCTCTGGGTTCATCAAGTAAGGCCTACACCAGCCCACAACTCATCTGAATGCCTGCTCTGGGTTCATCAAGTAAGGCCTACACCAGCCCAAACCTCCTCTGAATGCCTGCTCTGGGTTCATCAAGTAAGGCCTACACCAGACCCACACCTCATCTGAATGCCTGCTCTGGGTTCATCAAGTAAGGCCTACACCAGCACAAACCTCACCTGAATGCCTGCTCTGGGTTCATCAAGTAAGGCCTACACCAGCACAAACCTCATCTAAATGCCTGCTCTGGGTTCATCAAGTAAGGGCTACACCTCCTCTCCTCTCCTCTCCTCTCCTCTCCTCTCTCGCTTCACACCTTGTGACTGTTCCACTGCTCTCAGCCCAGAGACGGGGAGCACCTCGGGTCGTACCAGGTCGCTGCATGACAGTGCTAGTTTCCTGCAGCAATCACACCATCGATGCACTGCCAGCAGCGTGCCCTGTCTGCACAACAACATGTGCATAGTGGGGAGTGTGGTCGGGGGAGGCGGGGTGTGGTCGGGGGGGGATGGGGGGCAGGGAACAGCGGTGCCCTGCAAGAGAGCACAAGTGTCTCCTGGAACAACACAACTCATCACAGACACACAGCAATCATGCACTGCAAATAGCAAGAGTCAACCGGCGGACAAGAATACGTGACTGTTCCCAGCAGTGAGAATCTCTGACTCATATCTATCATTTTTCCTTTCGCTGCTGTTTTGGTTTCATTACCATGGTGGTTTCCATATAACCGTTCATTGTTGCTGCGCCAATGGTAGCCACCCATATGGGAATCCACCACAGAGTGACACATCATTTCTACGGCTAATTAAGTTCTGATTCATCTAAACGTGTTTATTTGTTTATGTGGCAACTGGCTTGTTATGACATTCTGACATTACATTTTTGGCATTCAGCCGACGCCTTTATCCAAAGCGAGTTACAACAAACGCTTTTGTCTAAGCAAGTGAATCATCTATCATCGTAAAAGGAAAACGTGATCCATGCTATGACCAGGGGCCATTGGCAGTTACAATGCTAGAAGAAGGAAGAATTACTTGTTATCTTCATAGTAGAGAAACTGTACAGCGGGGGGTAGTGGGGATGATGGCTAGCAGTCCTTTATGACTAGCAGTCCTGCAGCACGACATTGAGGGAACATACAGCTGCTCACTGGTTCACCGACATGTGGATTTCATTAGATTTGAACTGTTATTTATCCTGGCAAGTCTGATTGAGATACAATCTCTTTTTCAAAAAGAGACCTGGTCCGAGACAGCATCAGCTAGAGAAGATAGTCTGCCGCATAATCAACAATCCATTTCCTCTCTTGACAATGACGACAACACACATTTACAGGAAAGAAAAGGTGCTTTTGTCTGAGTCGTCTCTGTATGAGCCGTTCGTTATAGAAGCGGACCGTTTTGTCCTCTTACATTGTGATGAGTAGACAAAAGACGACGAGGACGGACAAAAGAAAGACAAACAAGAACACGGCGAATAGGTCCCCGCGGAGAAAGAGAATGTTTCATTTCAGATGTTTCAAAATGATTCCTTCCTCGGTCTGTTCTCCTCTGGGCCTTGTAGATCTCCAGGTATGCAGAGGCGCCTCCAAAACAAACTGTTGCTCAGCGTCTTTTTCAGCCCCGCCAACGCTTTCCTCCCTGCAGTATTTATTTGGTTTAATCTACTTGAGCCTTTACAACCCGGAGAAACAGGTCCACGTAAATTCTTACACAGACGAACACATGAAAAAGGCAAACCCTGTCGCCTTGTTCCCTGCGAAGGTAGATTATCCGTGAATGCGGCGGGAAATTTCTCCAGGGATACTTTGGCTCGGAGTAATAAAACTCAGAGCGTTGCGTTTGCCAAGCCGGGACATCTGGTCACCTTATCACAGATAAGTGAGGGTTAGTCCTGGCATCTGTTAGAGAGAATCCATTTTGCAAACACAGTTATCCTAATCTACTAAATATGTCGTTTCGCAACAATGTTGGAGAAGTAGTAAGTATTTTAATGTGAAAGATTAGACTATTGTTTCTGCGTCGCATCTTAGGGAAAGTTACAGTGGCAGCCATCTGTGTGGTGGCTGGCATGCCACCAAGGCCAGGGGAGGAGGCTGGTGGAGGTAGAAATGAGGAGGACAGGCTCATTGTAAACGCATGGAATGACGAATGGTTTCAAATGTGTTCTACCTTCACCAGCCTCACCCCTGGTCGAAACAGTATTTGAATGTGTTCAAATACTTTGTGCGTTTTGCTTGAGTCTGCCTGGAGAGGCAGAAGGGTGGAGTTTGCCATTTTGGGACTATCCCATTGGCTCAATACGCGATGAAAGTCCATACGTCACAAAATGCAGAATGTAAAAAAAAATTTAAAAAAATGAAGACAGATGTTATTTTTGGAGACAGGTGTCATCGTTACGATTGCTAGCAAAAGATAATTAACGGTAAATTCCGGTAAATTACTAGATTAACTTTACCTGCAAGATTTCTATTGCGGCAATCAGATTCAATCAAGCACTGCACCGTGTGTTTAAAATGATTTCAAAAACCATTTGAACCCCGGGTCAGTAGCGAGGCCACTCCCCTCTCCTCTACCTAGACATCCCGGCATGAATATTCATGAGCGCGCCAGAGAGATTTTCTCCTTTTGTTGCGTGCCTACTCAGCAGTCACAGAACACATGGTGGGTGTTGGCAAGGCCTAGCCTAGGTAGAGGTAGAGAGGGAGAGAGGGAGAGGTAGAGAGAGGGAGGGGGAGGGAGGGAGTGAGAGAGAGCAGGAGAGAGAGGGAGGGAGGAAGAGAGTGAGAGGGAGGGTGGAGGGAGAGAGTGAGAGAGAGCATGAGAGGGAGGGAGAGAGGGAGCGGGAGGGAGGGAGGGGAGGGAAAGAGAGAGAGAGGTAGTAAGAACACGTGTGAGAGAGAGAGAGAGAGAGAGAGAGAGAAGGAGAGCGTGAGAGAGAAAGAGAGAAAGGGAGAGAAATAGAGAGGGGGAGAGAGAGGGAGGGAGGGGAGGAAGAGGGAGAGAGAGAGGAAGCAAGAGCACGTGTGTGAGAGAGACAAAAGGAGAGCGTGAGAGAGAGAAAGAGAGAGAAATAGAAAAGGAGAGAACGAGAGAAAAGGAGAGAACAAGAGAAAAGGAGAGAAATAGAGAAAGAGGCAGAGAGAGAGAGAGAGAGAGAGAGAGAGAGAGGGAGAGAGAGAGAGGGAGGGGGAGGCCGTGGACGGAGGCGATGGCAGGAACTGAGACCTGTGAGGCTGACTGACATTTCCATCTGTAGCGAGGCCTGGTAATTATCGGGGAGAGGAGCGCCCGCAGCAGAGCGCCATCTGCTCGGGGAGACGGCTCAATGAGGTATGAGCGGCCGCAGCGCTCCACCGGGCCCCCGCCTGGCCCCCGCCTGGCCCCCGCCCGACTCTGACATGAGGCCTCGCATCTGCTGCCGAGGAGCCCGGCCGCCCAACACAGCCTGGCCAGGAGAGAGGGGCTGACGGGGGGGGGCAGGAGAGAGGGGCTGATGGTGGGGGCAGGTGAGGGGGGGGGGTGAGGGGTAGGGAGGGGGGGGGGCAGGAGAGAGGGGCTGATGGTGAGGGCGGGTGGGGGGGGGGGGGGGGGTGAGGGCTGGGGGGGGGGGCGGGTAGAGAGGGGAGGAGAGCAGCCAGGAGAGCAGCCTCCCCCCCCCCCCTAACCCTCCCTGCCCCAATCCACGTACACACACCGTACACATACCTCCACCTCCACCACCACCACCACCACTCCCACCTCTCCACCCCTCCGACCAGCCGAGGAGGATCCTTCATTGATTCACTCCCACCAGCTCCGCCCATCACCACCAAGACCCCAGCCCCCATCACCCCCCTCCCCAACTCCACTCCCACCACTCCCACCTCTCCACCCTTCCCACCACTCTCCTTCATTGAGTCACTCCCACCACCTCCGCCCATCACCACCACGACCCCAGTACCCACCACCTCCAGCACCCACCATCACCACCTCTATGACAGCACCACCGCCTGCCCTGGCAGAGTATGGCTCTCTGTGACGAACAGCATGGTACCTCCATAACCTTTCCTCCACAGATCTGTGGAAGACTGTGGCTGTGGTTGTTGTGGTTGTGGTTTTGGTGGTTGTGTTTGTGGTTGTGGTTGTTGTTGCTGTTGTTGTTGTTGTTGTTGTTGTTTGTGGTGTTGTTGTTGTTGTTGTGGTTGTGGTTGTTGTTGCTGTTGTTGTTGTTGTTGTGGTTGTTGTTGTTGTTGTTGTTTGTGTTGTTGTTGTTGTTGTGGTTGTTGTTGTTGTTGTTTGTGTTGTTGTGGTTGTTGTTGTTGTTGTTTGTGTTGTTGTTGTTGTTGTTGTTGCAGGTTGTCTCCTCCCCTTGGCAAGGGAAGCAGCATTGTAATGTCAGCATGTGTGTCTGTGTGTGTGTGTGTGCCTTATCTCACAGCAGATCCACCACAGCAGCCCATGTGATCCTAGTCGCTACAGTTCTGACTCATCTGCTCCGCCCAGCGCTGTGACCAGACCTTCCTCCACCTGTCAGGTGACCAGTGTCCTTCCTTCACCCAGCCCAACTCCACCCAGCCCCTCTCCACCCAGCACTGCTCCACCCAGCCCCTCTCCACCCAGCACTGCTCCACCCAGCACCTCTCCACCCAGCACTGCTCCACCCAGCACTGTTCCTCTCCAAGCCTGGCTCTGTCTCTCACACTGCCCACACACACGCACACACACATAATAATAATAGTAATAATTCATTGAATTTATATAGCGCTTTTCCGAGGCTCAAAGACGCTGATGTTGACACACGCACACACACGCACACACACACCCACACACACACACACATTGCACACATGCACACACTGCACATAGATACATCACCGCACGCACACACACACACACATACATCATGTGCACGCACACACACACACACACACACACACACACACACACACACATTGCGCGCACGCACACACACACACACACACACACACAAACATCCATTAACAATGAGCAGCAGAGTACAGCCTGTCTCGACAGGGAGCCACAAACTCATGATGAGGAGCCAAGGTGGCCAACCACTATTATCCATAAAGACAGCTGTGTGTATGTGTGTGTGTGTGTGTGTGTGTGTGTGTGTGTGTGTGTGTGTGTGTGTGTGTGTGTGTGATACACTGCACCACAGCCTACAACAGTGGTTAACACCTTCATGTACTGAACATTTAGCATTTTTTAGGTCTTGTCTCTCCACCCCCCTGACCACCCCCCCCCCCCCACACACACACACACAAACACACACACACACACACACACACACACACACACACTCTACTACCCTTGTTTCTTCCTTTAAACTATGGAGCCATTGTTAGATTATTATTAGGTTCTACGAATTTCAAGCAGATTGCCTTCAATTCCTGTCAACATGCATTATTCATTGAAATACGTTTTTTGTTATGCGTATGTGTCATGATTGCAGAGGGGTCAAACCCGGAGCATATTTATTCTCGTCCCTTATTCTCATTTCAAACATCATCGTTGGGGACTTGATAGTCTTTCATTGTGAAGGGTGTCAACTGTGACAGTTTCAGAATGACATACATGTATGCTACTTGAGCAAATATCAGTTTTTCATCTTCCGTTTTCTTTGTTCTTTAACACCCGTCACATCTCTGCCTGGTTGTTGTGGAAGTGGTGTGTTGTTTTTACCTTTGTGGATCAATGCTTTCCTCCTGTCTAACCAGCTGCTAATCACTTAGTCCCACTAATACCACTCTGAGAGATAGATAGATACATAGAGAGAGAGAGAGAGAGAGAGAGAGAGAGAGAGAGAGAGAGAGAGAGAGAGAGAGAGAGAGAGAGAGAGAGAGAGAGAGAGAGAGAGAGAGAGAGAGAGAGAGAGAGAGAGAGAGAGAGAGAGAGAGAGAGAGAGAGAGAGAGAGAGAGAGAGAGAGAGAGAGAGAGAGAGATAGTCCTTGGGCCAAACAATTTTTCATTACCAAATTCTGGGCAAATCCTAGATGTGATTTTCTTATTCCTATACATCCCTAGATTATGTTTTGATATGATAGACCTTTTGGATTGGCAGCTTATTAGTAGTTATCACCTCGTAAAGGTACGGAGTGCTTTTTTCAAAACCGGAGTTTTGCCTAGAAAAGTCCCCTGCCATATCCTGCTCCCCTTCGCATGATTCGCGCCTAGCTGTGCTGTGATTGTGATAGAGACATGAGCCCTTTCATGTTCTTTATGCGCCTGAGTCTCCTAAACACGTAGAGACCAACCCCGAGTCGATCAATGATTCCTACGATGAGCTATGGTAACTTTACCGCACCTACCCCCTACCGATGAATGCCTAATTTTTGCGGTTTTCCGGAGGCATTGTGCGGTAGGTGCGGGAAAGTTACCATAGCTCAGCGTAGGAAGCTCTGATCGACTCGGGGTTGGTCTCTACTTGTTCAGGAGACCCAGGCGCATAAAGCTAACCTGGCTCATGTCTCTATCACAAGCACAGCCCGAGCTATGCGCGACTGACGCGAAGGGGAGCAGAATATGGCCGGGGACTTTTTGATGGGTAAAACATTTTACCTAATAGATATCACCATGAAACTTCCCCAGTTGATTACTTACATTGAGGCAATATTTTTTTGTATTACAAGTTTTCAGAAATGTTCTGTTTAAATATGCAAATGATGTATTATCTACTTAAAATATGAGTTAATTTGCATATCTTTAAAGAACATTTGGACCACAGATTGGATAAAGACAGTAATTAATTACTATACATCCCTAGATTATTATTTGATGTGATAGACCTTGTTGGACCTTGTTGTTAGTAGTTTAATACCTTATCCCCTCTTAAAGTATGGACTGCTGTCATTTAAAATGTGTGTTAGCCTACGTTCTGTACGGGAGTGGACCCGAATGCAGGACACTGAGGCGGAGGCAGATGAACAGTTACATTTATTTAGCCCACAAGGCAGTGAAAGCTGTAGGTGTATGGAGTCCGGTGGTAGGTGTGGTCCAAAATTGGGAGATGTTTTCTGATTTCTGCCGCCCTCAACAAAGTTCTCCATAAGTCCAGGTTTTGGGGTGACACCAGGTTTGAGTTGGAGTCATCATCAGAGCAGTGGATGATGCTGTCCATCATCAGAGCAGTGGATGATGCTGTCCATGATCAGAGCAGTGGGTGATGCTGTCCATGATCAGAGCAGTGGGTGATGCTGTCCATGATCAGAGCAGTGGATGATGCTGTCCATGACAGAGCAGTGGATGATGCTGTCCATGATCAGAGCAGTGGATGATGCTGTCCATGATCAGAGCAGTGGATGATGCTGTCCATGACAGAGCAGTGGATGATGCTGTCCATGATCAGAGCAGTGGATGATGCTGTCCATCATCAGAGCAGTGGATGATGCTGTCCATGATCAGAGCAGTGGATGATGCTGTCCATGATCAGAGCAGTGGATGATGCTGTCCATCATCAGAGCAGTGGATGATGCTGTCCATGCCGCTTTCTTGGCAGGTTGCTGCTGCATTCACCTGAAGTTGGATCCATCATTAGACTTACACTTACTGCTGATGATGTGGGTCTCTGAAATAGAGGAATACATCTAGTTTGACATTAAATTACCAACCTTATTCTAAACTAAAATATTGTCAGGGTGCAGTAATTGGGGCAGATCTTGCTCCCCTTCACGTCAGTCGCGCATAGCTCGGGCTGTGCTTGCGATAGAGACATGAGCCAGGTTAGCTTTATGCGCCTGGGTCTCCTGAACACGTAGAGACCAACCCCGAGTCGATCAGAGCTTCCTACGCTGAGCTATGGTAACTTTCCCGCACCTACCGCACAATACCTCCGGAAAACCGCAAAAATTAGGCATTCATCGGTAGGGGGTAGGTGCGGTAAAGTTACCATAGCTCATCGTAGGAATCATTGATCGACTCGGGGTTGGTCTCTACGTGTTTAGGAGACTCAGGCGCATAAAGAACATGAAAAGCCTCATGTCTCTATCACAATCACAGCACAGCTAGGCGCGAATCATACGAAGGGGAGCAAGATATGGCAGGCGACTTTTCTAGGCAAAACTCCGGTTTTGAAAAAAGCACTCCGTACCTTTACGAGGTGATAACTACTAATAAGCTGCCAATCCAAAAGGTCTATCATATCAAAACATAATCTAGGGATGTATAGGAATAAGAAAATCACATCTAGGATTTGCCCAGAATTTGGTAATGAAATGTTCAATTTGGGGGTTTGGCCCAAGGACTAAGAGGGGAGTGGGATGGAGAGAGAGAGATAGAGAAAGAGAGGGGGAGAGAGAGTGAAAGAGAGAGAGGGAGGGAGAGAGAGAGAGGGGGGGAGAGAGAGAAGAGAGAGAGTGAGAAAAGAAGAGAGAGAGAGAGAGAGAGAGAGAGAGAGAGAGAGAGAGAGAGAGAGAGAGAGAGAGAGAGAGAAAAAAAAAGAGCGAGAGTGAGAGAGAAAAAAACACAAAAAAACTCCCTCTCCCCATCATAGGATTTTGTCAGACTGTTTCGACAGATTGGTAGAATACAAAATGCAGTAGGGGGCTCTGATGTGGTGATAAAGCGTTCCCTTTGATCCTCCTTCACTAGGTTTTCTCCCCTGCACATGTGCACGTCAAAATCAATTACCTCAGCTCTGAAGAGGCGCCCGTGTACAGATGCTTAGCGTAGCATCCGCAGCGCCCGCACAACGCCGCGCGCCTCGTACGCTAAGTTTACGAACATCCCAATTACCCGTCTCGTTGTGAGGCCGTCGACACGAACCTTGAGAAACGTAATCAGCCCACAACTCCCCCGCCTCAAGGTTTTTGTCGCGGAAAGTATGAAATGATGAAACGCAAAATAGAACACACGCACGCACACAAAACGTCGCAGAAGACAAGTCATGCTAACATGCCTAGCGCAGCTGTCAATTACCTATGAAAACAGCCCCCTTTGATAAGGAAAATTCAAAATGTCCCCCCTCCCCTGCCGTCCCCTCCCGTCCCCCATACACCCCACCCAACCGTCGCCTTTGGAGTGGCTTTTTTCAGCACTCATGAGAAATTTGTGACAGCATCAACAGCAGCGTTTTTCCTATTCAGAGCCATTAATTCTCTGCCATGTGTCTAACAAACGGAGGCCATTCTGGAGGCCCTAATGACAAGGCTGCGCTGCTCCTCGCCTCTCCCCCACGCTCTTTTCAAATTGCTCGCTAAATGAAGTACAGCTGTGTGGACCAGGTGCTGCCATCCCCCCTTTCAGAAAGAACAGGAAATTATGAAATCCCCAAATCCTTCACAAACGGGCAGGAGGGAGGCTGGCGCTCTCTCTCGCTCTCTCTCGCTCTCTCTCGCTCTCTTTCCATTCGCCTCCGCCGCGCCTGAGCTCGTTTGCCATCTCCGTTGGTCGCAGCTTAAACTTTAAAATGTTAAATATATTTTCGTTTATTTCTGTGTTTTTAGGGCATTTCTGCTTCTTTACTGGGATTAGTGGAGACAGTGGAGAATGTACAGGAAGGATGGGTGAGAGAGAGGAGGGATGACGTGTGAGATATGATGTCGAGGACCGGAATCGAAGGCCAGGAAGCTTGAGGAAATGCGGATTGATTGATTGATTGAAAACTTTATTAGAAGATTTGCAGAAGTAGGTACATGAAAGTACATATTACATACAAGGTCAACTAACAGGATAAAAACCCAAGAAAGCCACTGGCTTATTTCAATTGGGGTCCTTGATACTCAATTAATCGTTACATGTAAGACAGACAAAAAAACTAGTACTATCTACAAGATAATACAGACAAATAACTAGTACTATCTACTAGATAAACATACATCCAACATGGGAAGAACAATACAACAAAACATAAGGTATGTAGGTATGTAGGACAGGTGGGGACATACACCACAGGTGGGGGCGGGGGACAAAACACAAAGTATGTACAGTGTATGCATTAGCGTGCTATGCCGCTAAGCGCCCCGGCTTTTTGACTTCTCTCACCGCCTCCGTCCACCTAATGGACCCAGACCCTTATCAGATATACGTAATCATTAACGAGGAGGATCAAATGATTGTTTACATCAATGGGGTAGTAGAGTCATTAGTGGGTGAAGCCAGAGCCAATCGAATTGATTTGTCTTTTTTTCCCCGGTCACTGCAGTATTGATGACCCTATTTCCGCCTTTTAATGATATGTCAGTAAATTAACATCCATACAAAAGAGCCCATTTTGTTAGGCTCTCTCTGTCTCCCTGTGTGTGTGTGTGTGTGTGTGTGTGTCTGTGTGTGTGTGTGTCTGTGTGTCTGTGTGTGTGTGTGTGTGTGTGTGTCTGTGTGTGTGTGTGTGTGTGTGTGTGTGTGTGTGTGTGTGTGTGTGTGTGTGTGTGTGTGTGTGTGTGTGTGTGTGTGTGTGTGTGTGTGTGTGTGTAGTGATAGGGCACACACAGTATACTACAGTGTAGCTTGTTCTTGCTTCTTTTTTTAATTGAATTTAATTAAGGCACCTGTTTTTCTTCTGCTGCTTTTTTCAGGGGACAGCTGGTGAGTTATTCAAGAGTAATATTGAAATTGGGCTTGAACTTTCAATACTGTTTCTGGATTGTCTTTTTGCTCAGTACTTCAGCAGTCTCATAAACGGAGGTAATCATAACACGACAGAGTCTGGTGAAACCACTCTCCTATAGCATAGTGTTGATCTAGTGGAGGCTGGTGGAGGTACAAATCGGAGGATGGGCTCATTGTAATGCACGGAATGGAATGAGGAATGGAGTCAAACATTCCATGGAATTCAATATTGAACATTGAGCACGTCCTCCAATGTCTACCTCCACCAGCCTCCCTTGCTGTAGACCCTCCCTCCGCCCCTCTTCCACACCCTACACCTCCAACACTAAATCCAAAGCGTCCATTTTAAAACCTCCTCCTCCACCACCGATCCCTAAGCCCTGCTGTTTTAACAGTAACAACACAGGGAAAAAAACAACAACAGAAGTCGGCCTCCATGCTCAGGAGATGCAGCTGTCAATGTCTCCATTAAGGCCCGTATCCATAATACACAAACCACTCATCTGCCAGGGCCCAGCTGCCCCACCCCCCCACAGGCAAAACACATCCAGGGAGCCAGATGTGGAGGCACAACATGGCCTATGGGTGGACACATGCTAAAGGTAGGCTGAATAAATGAATTATACCCTGATTACCATAACAAGGAGAGCTAAAGGATTATAATAATAATATATGTCATTCAGATGACACTTTTATACAAAGCGACTTATATTGCAGTGTGCATACATTTTTCAGTGTATATACTGTATACTGTATAGTCCCAGTGGGAAACGAACCTACAACCTAAGCGTTGTTAGCACCATGCTGTACCATCTGAGTCACAGAGGACCAGTGCACTGCAAAAAGTAGATCTTTAAGTAAGATACAATATCTTAAATCAAGGCAATATTTGCTTGTTTTTTGTCTGACTGCACTAGACTGCACGAGGACTGCACTTATTTTAGGTAATATTTCCCCCATTTTACTGTTTTTTTTCTTGTGTTTGAGAGCTGTTTTTTTGCAGTGTGACTTCATGATGTGTTCGCTGCTGTGATGGAGGAGGGTGTAAGCTGTGTTTAGGGACGGGGGTGTTTGTGTCTGTGTTCTGAAAGGTGAAATCAACAACAACGTTTCGTTGTTATTCTAATACGTTCCATATGTTTATGTTACACAAATGTATTAAGATGCTGAGACTTTAACCTCCTGTTTTGTGAAGGTCAATATGATACAAATGTTTTATTATTTAAAAAAATATATACATATATCTTTGTTAGATTTCATATTGTCTCATCATTAAGTGTAACCTAATTAAGAAATGTTATGAACGCTTTGGCCACTGACTTCATTCGATGATCTGTCAGCATTCTAGGTCTCCCAAACATTATTCTGTTTCTATACGTGCCAAAAAATATACCTCTCTCTCTCTCTCTCTCTCTCCGCTCCTTGTTCAACACGTTTGCAGGCGTGTATCCAATCCCTTCCCCTACCCTGGCTCCCACATTTCCCCTTTAAACTGCCATGCCAACTTCACAGGACCCAGGTGTACCCAGGCCGTTATCAATTCCGCTAACAAGCGTGCTGACTGCGATCACAGACGCGCGCTGTTGTGGGGGACTTTAAAGTCCCTGGCTGTAGCCAGGCCTGACCTGAATAGGAAGACAAGCAACCCCCTGCTGATTCTAGCTAACCTCCGATGGGCAGTCTCACTCCTAGACTTGGCCAGCGCTCCTGTGAAGAAGGATAAAAAAATAAAAAAATAAAAAAATAAATAAAATAAAAAACTCTTTGAAATGCTGGAGT
>NC_137674.1:30189432-30204432 GCF_963989245.1 Nansenia antarctica | reverse complement strand
CTGGAGAGGAGGGACAGTGCAGTTCCTCAGGACAGTCCCTCTCATGCAGTGGCACACAGATGGTTATTACGGAGCTGCACATAAATTGATTATGTTGGAAATTAACTGTTGCTGTCAAAGGCAGCCGGCAACCTGTCCCAGTGTGTCCCTCTGCCCGCTGATGCATAGTATGCAGCTGATGAGCCAGATGTTGCACAGCGCGCCTCTCG
This sequence comes from Nansenia antarctica, assembly GCF_963989245.1. Lineage (NCBI taxonomy): Eukaryota > Metazoa > Chordata > Actinopteri > Argentiniformes > Microstomatidae > Nansenia > Nansenia antarctica. The sequence goes on along the minus strand of NC_137674.1, from coordinate 30,204,223 downwards.
TTTTAAGGTCAGTGCAAAAGTGGTGGTATGGGGGCCTGGCTCACTCACTCACTCTCTCTCTCTCTCTCTCTTTTTAGTGTAAGCTGGTGCCCTCTCCCACGGCCGCCATTTTGTGGGATTGTGGGATTGTGAGATTATGGAGAGGTGATGTTATGATTGTTGTGATGACTCGAAGTGATAAGGTGATGCGGACGGCCTCGTATCGACTACTATCGAAGGCATGTTCACAAAGTGAAACAAAAGACCGCACTTGATGGGCAATTATTTTTGTTTTCGCTTTGGTTGTTTTTCCCTAAACAAAAAATCATTTGTATTGACCTTGTCGTTCAATTCCCCACCGTGGCCACAAGGTCTGCTGATTGGGTTCAAAGGTGACTGTTTGTTTACTGGAAACACGTTGCATCTGCACTGGCCCGTAAAAAAAAAACCGCATTCCGTTAAATTACACTGAACCCATTGGAAGATGAAGCGTGACTTCCTAACGTGCCAGACAACAATGCATCCAACGGAATCTTCTTGCCAGGAGTCTCCAAAAAGCTTCCCCAAACGCATCCCTAAGTAGGAAGCCATTCCAAGAGCTCATTATAGGTTTGTATGGGTAAGCATGGGTCGTTCCCGGTGTTTCCCTCTAGGGACAGTCCCCGGAATGCCAAATCAGCACAATCTGGGTTCTTAGGAGTGCCGGTACATTGTTTCTCCGGCCCTGACCTTGATTCCTATCCCATTCCAGGATGTTTTCTGGATGCTTCCGTATGCATGGCAAGGCAGGGAATGCTGCCAGAGTGTGAGCCAAACAAGGAGGAGAGAGAGGGAAGAGAGAGGGAGGGAGGGGGGAAAGAGGGAAGGAGAGAGAGAGAGAGAGAGAGAGAGAGAGAGAGAGAGAGAGAGAGACCCCCCTGTGATCCAGACACAGGCCAAATCCCTTCAAGAAGGCTGACTCCTGTGGAAAAGTGTATCAAGTTTGGATGCTTCGGTATGTCCTACTTCTGGCAAACACATGACAGCATGGGTAATAGATCTATACACATACGAGGCAACAACAGTGTAGAATTAGCATGTTTGGCTTTTAGCAGATACCTTTATCCGAAACGAATTACAACACATACATCTAAGTAAGTGAATCATCTATCCATCAGTCATTGTAAGGAAAAGTAATCTGCTATGAAGTGGGGCCATTGGCAGTTACAATGCTGGAAGAAGGAAGAATTACTGTGTTGTTTTGTTTTTAAGTAGAGAAACTGTACAAGGGGGTAGTGTGGATGAGGAGGTCTTTAGGAGGGATAGTTAAGATTAACACATATGAACCTTAACTATCCCTCCTAACGAGTGTGTAGTAACAATGTAATTACTCAAGTTACAACGCCGTAGAAATCTGTTACACATACCATGTAACCTAATAACTATGTAGCAACATATTACTACAGTATTATTACCTGAGTAATTACGCTGTTACTACACAGGAATAGGGGAAAGCTGGCTGTACAGAGAGTGAGCCTAAGACCTTTTTTCATTCCTCGTGCCTTTCTTCCGTGATGGTTTCCACACCGGACTCCCCCTCCCTGCCTCCTCTACACGGTGGTCTCTTGTGATGCATGGGTCCAGTCCAGCCCAGGCCTGTGGAAGAGGCAACCAGAGGGCCCCTGGAGCAGACAGCAGCAGGCACTAATGGGATTGATAGCAGGTGATAAAGCCTGGGTCTCTGGGATGTGTGATGGTGGTGGTGGTTCTGACACATCTCCCTCACACCCCAGATGTACTGGAGCTCCTCAGCCTGTCAGTCACACTGCAGACAGCCCAACAGCAGGCTGGAGCTAGCCTCGGAATCAGAACCCTTCAGATGATTCTGTATTCTAATTCTGATTATATTCTGTGTTCTAATTCTAACTGTATTCTGTATTATAGTTGTAATTCGGTAATGCAAGCGCCAGCTATGATAAGACCACCATCACCACCTCCACCACCACTGCTACCACTACCACCACCACCACCACCACCACCACCACCACCCTCACCACCAAGCTCCAACTCCAACCAACCATTATCTTTGCAATTAACATTTGAGTAAGCTTTGTGCAAAGTCATTAGCATTATTTGATTTTGATGTGCCGCTATTTCAAAAGGGCTATTGTTGCTCAATGCATCATAATGCACGTTGAATACGGCAGTGGGTGTTATATAAAATACCCGAAACATCTGTTTGAATAGTGTGTGAAGGACTATGGTAATATCACCACACTTATTATTTGCTACAGTCTCACTCAACCACAGTGGTTTGCATGGAGGCACAGAGTGGATCGAGTTGCACTGTTTATATTAGACAGAGAAGCAGCACACATGCTATATGGAAATGAGGGCTAGAAACTCAGAAGGATGCAGGATAAGTTGACAATATTTAGCATAGCCAAAGGGGAATACTTTTGTTTATTTAAAAAAAAAAGACCATATTGAAGAATAACATGTTTATCCTCTTCTTAAAAAAAGCGCTTGGTTTTTAACGCTTGGTTTTTAGAATATCTCTCAACATCCAGTTGAAGTGAAAAAAGACCAGCGAAACAATGTTGAGGTTTTTTGGAGCAATGTGCGTTTATTGTTTCCTAACATAGATTAGAAGCGAGAGAAGGGGAGGATTTCGGGCGATTTACACACCCCTGGTGAAAAGGCAGAAATCTCTGGCTCCCAGTATCAGACCAGAACACCTGTGCCGATAGCGGTCCTCAGAGGTACAGAAACACAACGCGAATGAACATTTTCCGCAAAAAAAAAAAAAAAAGACAAAAAGACAAAAAGAGAGGGATATTTTCCAATCACCGCTCCGGCAGTTGTCATTGTTCTGGGGTACGGGGGGGGCGGGGGACGGGGACGGGGGGCTGTTGGCTCATTCTGCACGATTAACAATATTATCTTTACCTGGCCGAGTCAGACGTCAGTCCTTGGCCCGTTGTGTTCCCGTCAGGGGTGAGTGCCTCTGGGCTCCGAGTGTCAAGTCTGCCCCCCCCCCCCCAACCCACCATCAGTGGGGACAGGCTTGGCTGGGCCCAGGTGGGACAGGCTTGGCTGGGTCCAGGTGGGCGCTGCTGGCATGTGGGTCCCCTTCTCAGCAGGAGGGAGTGGGTCCTCCCCAGCAGGGTGGAGCCAGAGATCAGGAGGGCGGGGGAGAGAGAGAGAGAGAGAGAGAGAGAGAGAGAGAGAGAGAGAGAGAGAGAGAGAGAGAGAGAGAGCAGGTCCTCTCCTGCCCAGCGGAGTTGAGGGGCCGGGCCGGGCCAGACGAGGGCTGTGGAGAGGGAGGGAGGGAGGGGTGAGGGGGGGGGGGTGATGCCTGTAGGACCCTAGGGGACACCTTTGCGTGCCCAGAGCACAACACTCCATCTGGCCACTCTGCAGTGGGGAGAGAGGCTGCGACACGGCTTTCTCTCAAAATGACTCTCCCTCTCTTCAGCTCTCTCTTTCCCCTGTCTTTCTTTCTTTCTCACTCTCTCTCTGCCTGTCTCTCTCTTTCTCTCTGTCTCTCTCTGTCTGCCTCTCTCTCCCTCTCTTCAGCTCTCTCTCTCTGTCTGTCTTTCTCTCTCTCTCTCTTTGCCTCTTTCTCCCTCTCTTCAGCTCTCTCTGCCTCTCTCTCTGGCTGTGTCTCCCTCTATATGTCTCTTCCCCCTCTCTCTCTTTCTTTCTGTCTCTCTCTGTCTCTCCTCTCCCCCCCGCCCCCTCCTCCCCCCACCACCCCAGTGTCCCAGGCCTCCTGTCTGTCTCTCCTCTCACACCCCACCCCCACCACCCCACCCCCCCAGTGTCCCAGGCCTCCTGTGGGGTTACTCTGGCTCGCCCTGCTTCCTACTGATGGAAATGTCATATTAGCATACCTGGGAGGACCTATTTGATTAAAGATCTTCTCTCTCTCTCTCTGGCCCTCTCCCTCCCTCTCCCTCTCCCTCCCTCCCTCTCCCTCCCTCCCTCTCCCTCCATCCCTCCCTCAGGGCAGCAGTGACATAGGGGACCTCTGGCCTCAGTGGAGGCTCCTTTGATGAAATTAGGTCTCTCTCTCTCTCTCTCTCCTGCTCTTGCTTCCTCTCTCTCTCTCCTGCTCTTGCTTCCTCTCTCTCTCTCTCTCCCTCTCCCTCCCCTCCCTCCCTCTCTCTCCCTCTCTCCATTTCTCTCCCTTTCCCCCTCTCTCTGTCCCCCTCTCTCTCTGCCCCCCCCCCCCCCTCTCTCTCTCTCTCTCTCTCTCGCTACCTCACCTGCCCCCTGCCCCTCTACCCCCACACTGTATAATTGACTCAGCTGCAGCCTTTGTGATATAATAACCAGTTTACTCTGCAGAATGACATTTCACAGGCTCTGCACCGACATAAAGCTAATTGTTCTAGAGAGAGAGAGAGGGCCGTGTGTGTGGGTCCAATGATAAGAGGAGAGCGTGCGCTCGGTCTGTGCTGTAGGCCCGGGGACGGGCTGGAAGTGACATTTATCTCCTTACAGAGGCCCAACCCGGACCCCATGTAGCTCTAGGACACACACACACACACACACACACACACACACACGTGCGCTCACACACACACACACACACACACACACACGGCTCCAAGCCACACTGTAGTTTTATTACTTTTCAGTAGGTCTGTGTGTGTGTGTGTGTGTGTGTGTGTGCGTACGTGTGTGTGTCCTAGAGCTCAACAGACTGCCCTGCGCGGAGCAGATATGATGTTTAATTTACTACTACTCATACCTCCATGTTGTTTTCTCACTATTCATCACAATGAGAACACAGAGATGGAGAGAACAGAGAGAAGGAGAGAACAGGGAGAGAGAGAGAACAGAGAGATGGAGAGAACAGGATAGAACAGGGAGAGAGAGAGAGAACATGGAGAGAGAGGGAGACAGAGAACACAGGGAGAGAGAGAACAGGGAGATGGAGAGAACAGGGAGAGAGAGAAGAGAGGGAGAGAGAGAACAGGGAGATGGAGAGGACAGGCAGAGAGAGAAGAGAGGGAAAGAGAGAACAGGGAAGGAGAGAGAGAGAGAGAGAGAGAGAGAGAGAGAGAGAGAGAGAGAGACCAGGGAGAGGGAGATGGATGGAGGGAGGCAGGAGCTCTTTGTTCTCTGAGTTGGTGACTGTTACAAGTGACTGGTTGTGCTGTTCATCTTTGTCTTCACCGACGCACACAACGTGGAACCCACAACTGATAAGACGACTGGGTACTAAATCACACTCGGAAAACTGAACAGAACCGCTGAATTAGATACAGTGGTTCCCACTTCAAGCCCCCTGCGGACTGTCGCTCCTGATGGATCCTCTCAGCACCTTGATATTGGTGGTTTTGTGCTTGATAGTTAGCGTTAGCTGTAGCACTGATGTTGGTTCAGGGGTCCCGCGCTGGTCTTAAAAAGCCTTAAAGTCTAAAATCCAGCAAATCAAATCCTAAGGCCCAAAAAGGTCTGGAATTTCAGCTATTCACTCAGTCCGACCACATCTATTTACGCGGAAATTAATCAAGCTGGAACCCAAAAAATGCCAATTCACTTTTTTTTGTCTGTATGGCAGTGAAATCCCTAATTTCATCACCTCGAGGATGACAAAAAGCTATCATATGGTGTCGCGAATAGGTCTAAAATTCTATTCAAAGAGGTCAAAAAAAGGTCTAAAAAGGTCTTATATTTTACTTGTTGAAACGTGTAGGAACCCTGTTGGTCTAATGTTGTGAATAGAACCGACTTGGAGGCTGAGTGTGAAAGGCAGCGTAGAGAAAGGCTGTGCTGCATCCACAGAGTGCCTCGGCTGCCCAAGGTTACGGGCGGTAAGGCCTCGAGGTCTCACAATTGAATCAGGTTTCTTTTTATAGCGTCTGGTAACACAGTTACAGGAAGAGGAACCTGCTGCATGACATGATTTGTATCGATCCGCCTAAGTTCCAGACATTCACATGGACCTGCAGTATCTAGAGTTTCAACAGAAAGAGAGAGAGAGAGATGGAGGGATGGGGAAGGAGAAAGAAAGAAAGAGAGAGAGAGAGAGAGAGAGAGAGAGAGAGAGAGAGAGAGAGAGAGAGAGAGAGAGAGAGAGAGAGAGAGAGGAGAGGGTCTGAATACTTGATTTTATCAGAGAGGCCGAGAAAGAAAGATAGAGAGAGAGAGGGAGAGGGGGAGTGGAGAAACAAAGGGAGAGAGAGACGGAGAGAGAGATCTTTCAGCATCTGAAAGTGTAACCTAAGTTGTTCCATCGTAATGTATCATTCCTATGTGCCTGATATGATATCAAACACCTTTAGAGAAAGAGTGGAATATACGACTGGAAAATAACAAAATACATTGTTATTGATTCTAACCGTCCGTAAAAGCATTGATTTGATTGGATTACCGTTTCACCTTACCCCCTGACATTCTGTAATGTAGTCAGGCCAAGAGAATGTCATAACTCACTCACCTCAGTCCCCCCATCAATCTGCCTTGTTGACATTTACAGACCGCACCCCCTCCCACCCGCCCCAAACAAGGTCAATAAGGGGTCCGTGAGGGGGTGGGGTGAACGGGTAAAATAGAGAGTGGGAGAATTACAGTGTATTTCGATCCAACGGTCTGTACCTTATACAGTATGTTTCAAGATGTATGACCACAGGTTCAGCTGAAATCAGCATTTTCGACATAAGTTGCTTCCAACAGCACCTTGCTTTTTCCCATGAGGGCCCAGATTCAAGAACCAACCGAGCGAGACCCTAGTTACTGAGGCCCCATCTGCAATACACCAGACTGGGAGCATTTAGCTAATGTACTTCCTCTATGAAACCGTGGCGTTAATTTTGTTTTAAAAGTCAGGAAAACACACAATTAAAAATCTAAATATACACTTAAAGGTTAATTCAGCTGTCAACAAAATAAGAACTTTGATGAGAAACAGCTCAGAGAGAGAGAGAGAGAGAGAGAGAGAGAGAGAGAGAGAGAGGGGAGGGAGGGAGGGCAAGAGAGGAGAGGAGAGTAGAAGGAGAAAATCATCCTATTGCCCTTCGGGCAGACATGAGCAGAACCTGGCACGGCTGCTCTCAATCAGGTCCTCTTCATTGTTCTCTTCCTCCAGGTGTGGGCACCACCAGCTCTCGTCTTGTCCTGACAGGAACTTGAGTAACTCGAGTACACGTCTGCCTGCCTACAGTACATTTAATGGAGTTACAAGACTGTAGTGAATAGTGTAGTGTTGTGGATTTAATTGATTCTTAATAGATTGAGTAAAACTTATAAAGCACAAAGAGCTTAGATCAATTGTCTCCAAAGAGGCCTTTTATTAAGCAAAGTTACATGAGCGCAGAGAGAAACGAGCAGACCAATAAGCAATAGCCAAAAAGCAAAAAGCAAAAAGCCCCCAACGATGGGTGGGACTCATATTTATAGATCTGTCTTTGGTCATGAGGTCACTATTCTTGGGAACCAATCATATTATACAAATCTGTGATTACACAAGTTATGGGCCCTGTCCATAGTCAGAATTATTCACTGCGCCACAGATCTTGGCCCATCCCTTACAGGAAGTAAATGGGCCTTCCTCGAGTGCTAGATTCGCCAAACGATCGAGAGACTTACATTTCTCAGTATAAATGATATAAAACCACAACAGTAGTTATTCCATTCAGAGAGAGAGAGGAGAGGAGGCGTGCTGGTGACAGAGGTGTTGAGGAGATGTGTGTGTGTGTGTGTGTGTGTGTGTGTGTGTGTGTGTGTCTCTCTCTGTGGACTTCTCATGACGCTGCGTTTAGCCCCGGCGTCTCTCTGCTTCTCCTCCTCAGACGGAGCTGTGGAGTCGGTGTTTGAAGTGTGAACGCCACATCTGCATATGTACCCACTGCCAGATGTGCAAAGGGCGTCGCTGGCTCGCACACATGCAGTGTGATCACACGTGCACACATACGCACACGCATGCATGCACACGTGCACATACACACACACACACGCACACACACACACACACACACACACACACACACACACACACTCAGACGAATGGGAGGTGTGAACAGGATGGCCGGAATGTTATGCTAAACTGTGCACCGCCCCCGTGCTACACCTCAGCAGCAACACCACATCCACCTGATAGAGGAGGAGGAGAAGGAGGAGGAGAGGTTTATAGTTCAGACATCCACCTGGTAGAGGAGGAGGAGGAGGAGGAGAAGGAGAGGTTTATAGTTCAGACATCCACCTGGTAGAGGAGGAGGAGAAGGAGGAGGAGGAGAGGTTTATAGTTCAGACATCCACCTGGTAGAGGAGGAGGAGGAGGAGGAGGAGGAGGAGGAGGAGGAGGAGGAGGAGAAGAGGTTTATAGTTCAGACATCCACCTGGTAGAGGAGGAGGAGGAGGAGGAGGAGGAGGAGGAGGAGGAGGAGGAGAGGTTTATAGTTCAGACATCCACCTGGTAGAGGAGGAGGAGGAGGAGGAGAGGTTTATAGTTCAGACATCCACCTGGTAGAGAAGGAGGAGGAGGAGGAGGAGGAGTAGAAGAGAGGCTTCTAGTTCACACACTGCTGAAGGACTTCACCCTGCCTCATCTCGCACTCACACACATCACCCCCTGACACATTGGCGGCAACATCATCTTCATCTCCATCGCCACCACTGACATCACCATCACCATCGACAGTGGATAAACTACTTGCCTTTCTGTGGGGAACAGCCTGAGTGATGTCACAGGCCCCGTTGTGTTCTGTTCCTGTTAGAAAGCCCTCCGGTCCCACCCAATCCGAGATGGCCTCTTCGCTTCCAACTTCCAAATAGACGGGGTGTTTAATACGTGATTCTATCAAGTCAAATGCCACTAGGCAGCTGACTGCATGACATTAGCATAATTAACTCTGGGACAGGCTGTTGTACAGGGGAGGCAGCCATCTCCACGTCTGTGCTCCCTGTGTGCTGTGAAACCTCCGGTTCCAGCAGCAGCAGCCTCACCGACCGGCAGGTGTAAAGAAGACCGTCTCCCTCTTGAAACAGGTCCAGGATGTGCCCTGGGCACAGACACACAACGTTTTCTGGCGCGTCATCAGTAAAGTTAGCATGTTAGCGCGAGCTTCGCTTCTCTTGTGACAGCTGAGTTGGGTCTCTCTCTCTCTCTCTCTCTCTCTCTCTCTCTCTCTCTGTCTCTCTGTGTATCCCTCCCTCCCTCCCTCTCTCTCTCCCTCCCTCCCTCCCTGGCCGCCAACACTTTCGGGGGCTGCAGAGATCTGCTCGGCAGATGGGGGGCTGGCTTTTTACATCTCACTCCAGGGACGGTGAGGCACGGCCCAATCTGTGACCCTCGCTGCTGCGCGGCTGAACCAACGGAGGGAGCCCGACTCAGGGAGGACCGGTGTAGAACCACGGCCCAGATTTACCCAACGATCCCTCTGTCTCTCTGACCCCCTTCTCATCCCTCTGCCTCCCCCACCTCCTTCTCATCCCTCTGTTTACCCGTCCTCCTTCTCTCATCTTGCGGCCCGGCCCTTCAAAAAATCTGCATCGGCATCTTTTATTTATCGCTGGAAATAAAGCAGGACCCTTACAAACACACACACACACACACACACACACACACACACACACACACAGAAAGAGGCCTCCTTCTGTCTCAGAAAAAAAGTCGGCACTTATCGAGAGCGAGGGGAGGGACAGTTGGGATTTGCATATGTCGCGGAGAAAGAACTACATCTCCCAACAGGCCCGGCGGTCGGGAGGAACCAGCTGTCCATGGATTGCAGATCACATGCCATCCTCTTGATTACGAAATCACAAAATAATGAGGACCAAAGTAGGAGGCATGCTGCCGCGCGCCTGCTTTGTTGTTTCCTAGAACAGAAGTTATTTTTCTCCAACTGCCTCCGAGCCCTATTCGCCGGTTGCCAATGTTTTGGTGCGCTCTGTCTGCGCCCCATTTGTTCTACCCCTCACACGGAGCATCAGACGGCCCCCGCGCCCTGCCCCCCCCCCCCCCCCCCCCCCAGAGCTGTCATCCAACTCAAACAGCCTTTTGTTTAATTCACATTTTCGGCTCGCCCCATCTATCCTCCGCACCAACTGGCATCATCAAAAATGCAAAGTTCACACTAATTAGACACTTTGGACTGTTTGAGGAACTTTTCTACCACTGAGTTGGACTTGTGGTGTGTGTGTGTGTATCTGTGTGTGTGTGTGTGTGTGTGTGTGTGTGTGTGTGTGTGTGTGTGGGTGTGTGTTTGTGTGTGTGCTGACCCCTCACTCCCTGCTAGGCCTATACGTATGTCATGGATTGGTGTCTTGTGTAGGCAGTGTATTGTGTAGGCAGTGTCCTAGTCTTCCTGTCATCAATGATAAAAGCCACTTAGAGTCATCTGTTGATATCTGAATGTTGTGTTGGCTGGTTAATCTGGCTAATCAAATGTTAATCTCCAGTAATTACTAAAACGCAACCAACAAAACAGCAACTGCTGTCACTGAATACATTAGACACATATACATTGTTTATGATCAATCCGCTGGATGGTCTTGTGATGCACATTATGATGGTGTATTAGTGTTCTGTGTACGCTAAAAAGGTAAAGATCTGAGAAATTCACTAATTTACATTTTCCGCTAAACACTCTGTGATATAATAGTGCTTAACAAAACATGGGTATTAAAATAACGACAGTCTTACATGTTAAACAGAACCTAACTTCCAACGTTTCTAACCATAACAGCATTGATAGAAACACAAGCGTGCCTTTCACAGGATTTTAAAGACCTGATTTGTATTCTTGTATATTTTTGTTTCTGTGAGAAGCATCTGTCTCCCCGATTAAGAATAGCTCTCCTTGCAAAGACAAACATCTGTCAGGGCTAAAATAAATAAACAGAAATTGATGGCGTAAAAGCTTAATTAAAGAGATAAGTACCGGGGTCGTTATGGTAGCGGCATGTAGTCGAGTGTTCCCTATGGGCCGGGCTTCTGAGCACGCCAGCTGAGTCCGCAGTGCCGGGTACGGTGTTGGGTTCCAAACCTACAGAACCATACAGTGTTGGGTTCTAAACCTACAGAACCGTACGATGTTGAGTTGTAAATGTTCAGTATGATGTTGAGTTGTTAATATACAGAATGAGGTTCAGTTCTGAATGTATGATGTTGAGTTCTAAATGTACTGTACAACGTTGAGCTTGAACTTATTTAACCTCACAAGAAAGTTGACTTAGAAGTATCTGGTTACTCATAATGTCACAGCACCCCCTTCACATAACTCATCAGAACCGGATATAACCAGACTGGTTTGACCCAAAACGTGTCATCTTCTGTCTGTTTTAATCTCACCAGATTCGACAAACCTTACAGTGAGGCGAACAAACACTAAGCACAATGGTCTCCTCCAATGTTTGGCAATTTGTTGAAAGTGGAAAAAACTTTATTCAACTTCACAGGGTTCTTGGGGGGGGGCACAGAAAGCGAGCCAACAGCAGAAAGCAGCGTGGATGTGTGCAGGTGAAAGAAAGTACGGAGGTAAAGAGCTGACAACGTGAATGTGGAACGTAGAGGAGAGTGCAACCTGGCAGTCACTCAAATCCTGCACCTGCACCTTTACAAAAACAAGCTCTCCAGTGTGCCTCTCTGGCTCTCTCACTCATTTTTCTCTCCCTTTCTCCCTCTCTCTCTCTCCCACTCTCCCCTCCCCCCTCCCCTCCCCCCTCTCTCTCTCTACCCCATCTCTCTCCTGCTCTCCTTGTCTCATTTCCATTCCTTGTGCTGTGGCTGGGGGTGTTGTCATTTTTTATCTAGCGGTGTGCTTTTTCTCGGTGTGTGTGTTAATTGTGCCCACCCCTGGGGGAAGAGAACAATGAAGAGGACCTGATTGAGAGCAGCCGTGCCAGGTTCTGCTCATGACACAGCGTGGAGCTACAGACACCTGGTCTGCCTGAAGGGCAAGAGGAAGATTTTCTCCTTCTACTCTCCTCTCCTGCCCTCCCTCTCCCTCTATCTCCTTCTCTCTCTCTCTCTCTCTCTCCCCCTCTCTCTCTCATTGTCTCTCTCTCCCTTCCCTCTCTCTCTCCCCCCCCCCCCTCTCTCTCTCCCTCTCTCGTTGTCTCTCTCTCTCCCCCCCTCTCTCTCGTTCTCTCTATCATTCCGTTTCACTCCTTTCGCTTTGAGAAAACAGCTGCTGTTCAGCCGCACACAGACATCCCACCATACCGGCCCAACCTAGGCCATCAATCACTACACGCACAGCAACCGCTGCAGTGTGTGTGTGTGTGTGTGTGTGTGTGTGTGTGTGTGCTTGCATGTGTGCATGCACATGTGTGTGTGTGTGTGTGTGTGTCTATGTACAGTATGTGTGTGTGTGTGTGTGTGAGGGGGAGAGAGCAGTAGCTACAGCTTTACAACCATATGATGAAAAACAAAAACAACTCTGATGTTGAAGGCCTGGGGCAGATCAGACGGGTTACGGTTCATAAATAACGGCGGGCAAGCGTTAAGCACCATATTCATCTTCATATCAGAGCCTCATCTCGTTTGCCTTATACAGTGCTGTAGATCAGTTCACCTTGAATGCTCCAAAAAATATCAAGGGTCGCTTCCAAAAATACCAGATTTTTCTAATATTATATTGCATGAACAATATGTGGCTCAGGTAGTACAGAATGGTGCTAACAACGCTTAGGTTGTGGGTTCGATTCCCGCTGGGATCATATATACGGAGAAATGTATGCACTCACTGCAATGTATGCCTTTGAATAAAGGCATTTATTATTATTATTATTATTATGATTATGATTATTATGATTATTATTACTATTCTATGTGTTTTGGTGATTCAGGCGGCAGAGGCCATGAGCCGGGAGCTGTTGTTGATATGGCAGTGTGTGGTTGTCATGGCGTTGGTCGTCATGTGGTTGTCATGACGTTAGTCGTCCCCGAGGGGAGGCAGGTGTGTTTTGGGTACATTGAGTCACTGAGAAGAAAGACGAGTGCTTGGCACAGGTGTCTCTCTCTCTCTCTCTCTCTCTCTCTCTCTCTCTCTCTCTCTCTCTCTCTCTCTCTCTCTCTCTCTCTCTCTCTCTCTCTCTCTCTCTCTCTCTCTCTCTCTCACCTGGGATCAGCTGACCCTCCACCCCCACACACCCCCCTGACCACTGTCCTCTCTCTCCCCCTCCCACCCTCACCCTGACCACTGTCCCTTCTCTCCCCCTCCCACCCCCACACCCTCACCCTGACTACTGTCCTCTCTCTCCCCCTCCCACCCCCACACCCTCACCCTGACCACTGTCCACCCTCACCCCCACACGCCCACACCCCCATACCCCCACCCTGACCACTGCCCTCTCTCTCCCCCTCCCACACCCACACCCATACCCTCACCCTAACCACTGCCCTCTCTCTCCCCCACCTATCCCCACACCCCCACCATGACCACTGTCCACCCTCACCCCCTCCCACCCCCACCCTGACCACTGTCCTCTCTCTCCCCCACCGACCCCCACACCCCCACCCTGACCACTGTCCTCTCTCTCCCCCACCGACCCCCACACCCCCACCATGACCACTGTCCACCCTCACCCCCTCCCACCCCCACCCTGACCACTGTCCTCTCTCTCCCCCACCGACCCCCAGACCCCCACCCTGACCACTGTCCACCCTCACCCCACACCCCCACCCTGACCAGAGTCCTCTCTCTCCCCCTCCCACCCCCACACCCTCACCCTGATCGCTGTCCTCTCTATTCCCCTCCCCTCATACAGTAGCCATCCCCATCCTACCAGATGTTACATCCCCCCCCAAAATCTCCACTCAGGGAAACAATAAAACAATAAAAACACTCCCGCTCCTCTTCAGAGTGTGGAGACGACACTCATGGCGGACTAGACTGCGTCCTAGCAGCGGCAGAGGGCGTAGAAGGTCTGTTCTCAGAACGTCTGCTGGTGTGTCATCACAAACCCGTCTGAAGCTAGAACTGGAGGTGATTTGGGATCTGACCGGCATGAGGAACAGCCTTGACTGGGACTTTACAACCCTCACTGTTTCATTCAGCTTACTGAATACCAGCAGACGTGATATACAACATCGTGGTGTGTATGTTGAGCCCCCAACTCTTTAACATCTTGGTGTGTATGTTGAACACCAACTGTTTAACATCTTGGTGTGTATGTTGAACACCAACTGTTTATAACATCTTAGTGTGTATGTTGAACATCCAACTCTTTAACATCTCGGTGTGTATGTTGAACATCCAACTCTTTAACATCTCGGTGTGTATGTTGAACATCCAACTTTTAAACTGCCGTCGGCCTTCTCTAATCATCTGACAGCCCTCGCCCACATGTGTGCATTAAGGTTGTTGGGCGCTGAAGAAGTTGGCTGTTGCGTGTCTGTCTTCATGTCTGCCATGTTGAATAATGGAACGTTGCTTGTGGGCAGAACCAGTGACATACGGGCACAGGCACACGCACACGCGCACACACACACACACACACACACACACACACAGACACACAGAGACAAACAAAAACACACACACACACAGACAGACATACATGCAGACAAACAAGCGCACACACACACACACACACACACACACACACACACACACACACACACACACACACAGAACTTGGTCAGCACAGATGAGTTCTGGGAAAACAAGCAGCTGCAGGAGAAAGAATGGGCCATAAGGCTGGACGGCGTGCCAAGCTTCATCATCTATTATGGATGGCCTGAGACGCACGCTCTACACACTACACACTACACACTACACACTACACACTACGCTCTACACTATACACACTATACACACTACACACTCTCTACACACTCTACACACGCTCTACACTCTACACACTGTCTACACAC
>NC_137674.1:30164432-30184432 GCF_963989245.1 Nansenia antarctica | reverse complement strand
CGGCAGTTCGAACCCCGGCTGGCCACATGTCGAGGTGTCCTTGGGCAAGACACTGAACCCTAAACTTGCTCCCAATGAGTCGGCCGGTGCCTCGCATAGTAGCTTAGCGCCATTGGTGTGTGAATGGGTGAATGACACGGCATTGTAAAGCGCTTTGGAATAAGGCACTATATAAGTCAGTCCATTTACCATTTACCATTAAGGGGTGTCAGACCAGGACCAGGAAGGCAGGCAGGCAGGCAGGCAGGTAGGCAGGCAGGCAGGCAGGCAGGCAGGCAGGGAGGAAGGCAGGCAGGCAGGCAGGCAGGCAGGCAGGCAGGCAGGCAGGAAGGCAGGCAGGCAGGCAGGCAGGCAGGCAGGCAGGCAGGCAGGCAGGCAGGAAGGCAGGCAGGAAAGCAGGCAGGCAGGCAGGCAGGCAGGCAGGCAGGCAGGGAGGAAGGCAGGCAGGCAGGCAGGCAGGCAGGCAGGCAGGAAGGCAGGAAGGCAGGCAGGCAGGCAGGAAGGCAGGCAGGCAGGCAGGCAGGAAGGCAGGCAGGCAGGCAGGCAGGAAGGCAGGAAGGCAGGCAGGCAGGCAGGAAGGCAGGCAGGCAGGCAGGCAGGCCATCACACACCCCGGTTGAGGAGGTTCAGGTGAAGGACCCCAGGCATGTTCAGAGGGATAGGTGGAGGCATAGTGTGCCCCTGTGTTGTTGTGGTGTGTGTGCATGTTTGTGCTTGTTTGATGTGTGGGTGCTTGTTTGATGTGTGTGTGTGTGTTTACATGCATGCGTGTGCGGGTGCATGCCGGTGTGTGTTGTGAGTGCATGTGTGTGTTAGTTTGATGTGTGCGGTGTGTGTGTGTGTGTGAGTACATGCATGCGTGTGCGAGGTGGGGGCGGGTGTGTGTTGTGGTGTGTGTGCATGTGTGTGTTCGTTTGATGTGTGTGTGTGTGTGTGTGTGTGTTTGGTTTGGAACGCACCCATAGAAAGGAAAGCAGAGAATCCCACGTATCAACCGTGTTTGGCAGGTGTCCCATAACCGTTTGTGTTAAGGTCAGAGCAGGTACCTTTTACTGCACCGTGCCGCACGACACTCAACACTGAATGACTCACCTGGCGACGGTCCAACTCCGGGTTCGAAAAAAAACGTTGTCGGTTTGAATCAGAATCGCCGTGGAAACATACCAGAGTTGAACCGACATTCCTTTTTTGGGGGGGGGGGGATATCGTCGAAACGGCCTGCTGACAGATGTTCAGATAACAGTGACAGATAACAGATGAGGTAATAAAGTCAGGAATTGCACTTCTGGACCGGTATCTGAATACCCCGCTGGGTGTATCGGCAGGTACTGTATGGAATTCCACATGTCACACACACACACACACACACACACACACACACACACACACACACAGTACAGCCGAAACGGCTGACGGATCTGGCGATAGATTTATTGTTGCAGTTTGCTGTTGATGGATGTTCAGATACGACAGGTGAGCTTAGCGGAGCGCTCTGGTGGAATACAAAATCAGAGGACGGTTACTCATCGTAATGCATGGAATGAGGAATGAGGAATGAGGTATGGCATCCCCCCCCCCCCATGCATTACAATGAGCCCCCCGTCCTCCCATTTCCCCCCTCCACCAGCCTCCCCTGATGGTCAGATAATCAGATATAGACACCATATCCATCTGATGGATTTCTCCTGCGCCGTCTGGACTGCACTTATATAAATGGACTAGGCAAGCTACCATGCAAGGCGCCGGCCCGCTCACTGGGAGCAATTTGGGGTTCAGTGTCTTGCCCAAGGACAATTCGACGAGGCCAGCTGGGGCTCGAACCGCCGATCTGCCAACCTTGCGATCATTAGACGGCGGCTCCGCCTCCTGCGCCACAGCCGCCATCAGGGAGGAGTCTCCTAAGTGAACATGTCCGTGTCCGCCATGGCGTTTACTTCATCGACCCGTCCGTCTGTCGACGTGAACGCCCCCCCTCTGTTTACCCCCCCCCCCGTCACTTCATCATCACCATCGAAATGTGTCACACACAGAAAACGTTACCCCCCCCTCCCGCCCCAGGACGTTTCAGAAGGCCACAAACAAATACAGCCATTGTTGTGTGTGAGGTCAGCAAACCTTGTCTTCCGCCCACGCCGCTGAGAGGGAGAGAGAGAGGGAGGGAGAGAGGGAGGGAGAGGGAGAGGGAGGGAGAGAGAAAGAGAGAGAGTGAGAGAGAGAGGAAGAGTGAGGGAGAGGGAGAGAGAGAGGGAGAGGGAGAGAGAGAGAGATGGAGGCCGTCCTGACTCACAGGGGGCTAATACGTGTCAGGGGGGTGGAGGGGACAAAGCTCTGCACTGTAGCGTGCTGCTGGGAGGAACAGTGATCAGAGCGGACCCCCGACCCCACGTGTCATCTGACGCCCAGGACACAAAGACCTCCGGTCTCAGCTGGAGTCAGATCAGCCCCCCGCTATTAACCTCTGACCCCCGCCGAGACACATACACACACACACGCACACACAGACGCACACACACAGACGCACACACACACGCTCACAGTCACACTCACGCACGCACACGCACACACACAGAGACACAGAGACACACACACACACACACACACACACACACACACACACACACACACACACCCCTGTGGCAACCTGTGTATACTCCATTCATCCCAGTACAGGAAACAAACAAGGCCTGTCATGGTGACATAGCTGGCATTAGTAGGCCCTCCACCGGCCGTGCAACACACTGACCCTGCAACACACACCCCTGTGTGTGTGTGTGTGTGTGCCTGCTGTGTCTGGGGGAACCATATCTATCATATCTGTCATATCTTCGCTCTGAGGGGGTCACTGACTTGAGGCGCAACGGAGTGGTCAGGCGGAGGTTGAGGTCATGTGATGGAACTCTGTTGTATGGCTCTGTGTCGAGCTGCTGTGTCATCCCAACGTTGTGTAACACTGTCCTGTGAGGTTAGGGGTGTGTGTGTGTGTGTGTGTGTGCGCTGGCCTCAGGTCTACCCCCCCCCCCCCCACATTGCTCATTGCACATTTCCTCTCTTACACCACTGCTATCGCTACCGTCAATGTTGCTGCTACACACGTGGCCACCTTATGTTCCTGTTTTATTGTTATTCATATTGTGTTACATTGTCGTTCACATGTTGTTTGTTGGAGTGTTGTGTGCTGCGTTGTCGAGGAGCTAGCTCGCCCCCCCCGAGCATTTCATTGCATCGTCTACATCTGTATTCAATGTACGTGACAAAACAAATGTTGATTTGATTTATGTGTGTGTGTGTGTGTGTGATGTAGATGGGGGTGATGATAGAAGGAGGGGATATCAGGCATGTTTGTGGGTGTTGCATGGCACTCTAGTTCTCTCTACTGGCCGACTGTTGTACAGCACCCCCACTCTCCTGGCAAGCTGATCAAGCGTTCATCTCGGGAGTTCCGCCACACAGATGTTATGTATTCGGGGCATATTGATATGAAGTACCTGATGTGCACAGTAGCGACACTATTCATCTACAGCAATACGTTTTTACTTCACTAACTACTGAGTTGAGCTTTCAACATAGCACGGAGGGCTGACTGACCTAAAGGAGCGAACGGTTTCATGCTAGTACCAAAGCTGTGTTGTCTCAGTACCAAAGCATCTTCTCTGTTTTTGGTGTAATGTGTGGCAGCGTTTCAGCATTTTCAGTGGTTTTGTTTGGACGCTTACCTATATTTCTTGAGACGACTTCGTGTTTACGGAAACGTTTTTTTAAATGAAAAAGAAAAAGATAGTTTCTGTCTCCGTGTGGATGTGGCCTCAGGCTGTCACAGGGGAGTGGGCCCGGTCCAAAACCGACTGGGAAACACCTGGGTTTGCTGCTTTACAGTAGCCAATATTGTATCTCTTTTACGGCACATTTTATAGCACATCCATCAGTGTACCTTCCACTTGGCCTGAGGAGGAATTCCAAGAACATACCAGCCCCAGCCACAGCCCAGCCCAGCCCAGCCCAGCCCAGCCCAGCCCCAGCCCAGCCACAGCCCAGCCCAGACACAGCCCCAGTCCACCCCACCCCAGTTCAGACACAGCCCAGCCCCAGCCATGACCAGACCAGACCTACCCCAGCCCAGCCCAGTTCAGACACAGCCCAGCCACAACAGTGACCAGACCAGTCCAGTTCAGCCCAGCCCTAGTCCAGACCAGACACAGCCCCAGTCCACCTCACCCCAGCCCAGCCCAGTTCAGACAGAGCCCAGCCACAACCCTGACCAGACCAGACCAACCCCACAGAGACAGCAGGACTGGAGGACAGACCCACATGTAGGGTAACTGCAGTGGAGAAATCGAGGACAGGCTCATTGTAAAGGGACCGAATGAGGAATGAGGAATCAAACAATGACAAATTCGTCCTCCGATTTCTACCTCCACCAGCCTCCCCTGGGTTAGAAACGACAAGCCATATGGGCCTCTGGGTTCTGTCCTGTACATTCAGGGCCAGTGAGCCAGCAGAACCAGTCCAACGCCAGCAGCCAGCTGCAGCCAGCACACGTGATGTCAGGACCCAGTGTTCAACACAGGGCATGTGTGAGGACTTGGCACCACCTCTCCTCCTCCTCCTCTCTTCTTTCTCTTCTCTCCGCTTCATTTGCTCCAGATAACCCATCAGCCTCAGCCCACCACCCCGCCCCCCCCCCCCGTCCCCCCGTCCCCCACAACCCCGGTCGCCATGGCGCCTACAGATGGTAGCTTCCTGTGGTCGACGCGTTGTGATTGGTGGAGAGGCTTTCCAAACGGAGAACAGCTGCTGGGAGATGATATATCACTGGGTTGTTGGCGTTTGCACTTTCATTTGCAGGCTTGTCTGCTTGACGCTCCCAGACCCACATCTGGCAGGAAACACAGGCAGAGAGGGGGGGGGGGGGAGAGAGGGATGGAGGGAGAGAGGGATGGAGGGAGAGAGAGATGGAGGGAGGTGAGAGGAAGAGAGGGAGGGGGAGAGAAAGAGAGAGATGGAAGGAGGGAGGTGAGATGAAGAGAGGGAGAGATGGGCTGAACAAAGGGTCTGACACACAGGTGTTGCTCTCACAAAGCCACCCAGGCTCTTTCACTGGGTAAGGAGAAATGAAGGTGGCTACCAGATGGCTTTTCAATAGCTTGTTGTGATGTCCGCATGCATTTAATCTCAAAGCAGCACCGTGACAATAGGCCAATACCAAGAAACCCAATGAGAACGGAAAATCCATTATTTATTAGAGAGTTCCGTACCAGGAAACCGTTAAGTTGACTCTCTGCATTCTGATTCCAAAATGCTCATTGGTGATTCTGAGAATACATTCATTAGCGAAGTCGAAGGCAGAGAGAAAGGGAGATTGGGGGAGGGGAGATTATGTCAAGAAAGAGACTGTGGTGTGAAGACCTGGGAAATCAGTACTAATTCAAGTGATTATAATCAAACCCATTAATTACAGATAGGGGTTAAGGTTTCAATGGTAGCGTCACTCTGCAAATGAGACCCACACATGGACGGATCTTGTTCACATTCTCACACAATCAATCTGCACATCTCTAGTCACAGTGGCATTTACCTGACAGGTGAAGTGACCGGAATGAGAACATTTTATTTGTGATTGAAATAGAAACATACCATCTTCCAACACTAGAGGGAGCACTTGACTGAATTGTCTTAGTGTTCAGGCAACTGAAGCAGCAGGAGCTAGATTACTTTTCCTGCTACGCCTAGTTGATTGATGATTCACTTAGTCAAATGTATTGATTGTAAGTTGCTTTGGAATAAGGCGTCTGCTAAATGACAAAAATGTAAATGTAAATGTTCGTGTTGTTGATGTCGAGGGCTGCTGAACGTGAGGGAGAACGGAGTCACGAAAAAAGCAACATTTATTATCGTAGGTCACAGTGTTGGAGGAACAGCAGGAACACAACGACAGGGAACTAAAATTGTGTTGAAGTAACCAAGGTTGTCCACACACACGCCAGTTTACACGGTTTAATACATCTTCAGAACAGAAAGAAACCTTCCCTCACACAGAAAATACAAATACAATGAATTACTTATTTATTTTCGTAACTGTATAAAAACCAACAAAGAAAATAAACTCATAAAGGCAACCGTATGTATATATGGATATCCAAGTGTGAAACAAGGCAAAACTGAAAACCCAGGATAAAGAAAGAAAACATCATCAGCGAAAACCGAATATCCGGCGCCTCGGACGTTATCTTTTGTGCATATGGAAAAACAATACCGCTTCTTCTTTCTTTCGTAATAGTACGAGGTGTACGTAAGTCCTCTGGAACACACCGCAACAGCCGAGAGTAGAGCATGCGACCTATTCTCCAAACATAAACAGGTTATAAAACATAGCATTAATTCATAACCCTACTGTGTATCTACTGTAAGTCAGTAGAATGTTCAAGTGTGAAAAAGAAAAGAAAAAAAAGAAAAGAAAAGAAAGAAGCAAAAAAAAGTATGTTTTTCAAGCCTTAGAAAGTAAGTGTGCGTGAGGCGTGGGTGGTCTCACCTCCAAGTGGGTGAAGCGTTTTTTGGCCCTTTTGCTGAGTAAAGCGTTGATGACACGTTCCACTGCTGGATGACCCTAGACGACAGGAGACACTGTGTACGACACACATAGATATGTACACACCACTGTACAAGCCCTTGAAGCTTGATAGAAAAAACACTGTGATCACATGAATAAACCTCCACATTGTTTCCTCACATACTTCTTGAACCTTCTACATCCCTCAAAACACGACAAGACCAAAGGTCAAAGGTCAAATGCCACCGCCTTCTGAAGTCTCAGCAGAAGGCCAGAGTTTTTCGGACAAGACGACCCCCTTGACGACCTGTGAGGCGAGCCCCTAGACCCTTCAACGAGGACAGAACAGACCTGTGTGTGTGTGTGTGTGTGTGTGTGCGACAGTTGACATCATAGGAAAGAACTCTATTGTATGGACACTGTACATTTCATTGAACATCATCCTAACACGAACCAAATATACAGAGCCACCAAAAACCCGGACAGCACAGTTTCTAGACACGTGTGGAACGGTCTAGAACGGTATTCCCACATCCTGTGTTTGGTCGCTCCATATCTTGTGTTGATTGAACATAATCATATCATCAACACGGAAAGAAAACCAAATCAAAACAGTGGAGAAAAAAAGAATACAGCATTGAGTATTCACGAAGAAAGCTGCGACCTCGGACATAAAAATCCCCCTTCCGTAAAGGACATCGTAAAGTCTCTTCTAACGGTACGTGCACACGTACACGTACACCGTTCTGACCACCCACGACCCAGGGGACAGGCTTGGCACGATTGTCAAACAAAGACAAGAGGTCTGGTAGGGGAGATGGGAGACATTCTGAGGGGGCCTCGGACACGGATAAAGCTCAACTGAAAAGGGCTGAACACACAAGCTCTGGCAACTCACATGCGTAAAGGGGGCAGATGCCAAGTGGGATCCTGGGGACGACCCGACCTTCTCAAGGGTTCTTCGTGTTGATGAACCGGCTCTTTGGATACTGTGACTATGCACGATGCCACGCTTTTACTTTTTTCTTTTCTTTTTAATGTCGTTTACTCTGAACGTTGGGCCAAAAGGTGATCAAACGCGTAGGCCCGGATTTAACCTTTGCCCTTTGAACTGTTTGAAATCTCAACTGTCACCGTGGTGACATCAGAGTCAGTCCCAAGGTTCCCACTCAGCAGTTACCGGTGCCTAAGAGGAGGGTCAGTAATGACAGAGAGAGGCTACAGGTGAGGTACTGAACGGTTAAGGCTAATATCGTCGACGTGTTAAAGTAGAGCAGAGGCTACCGTGAGGTCAAGGGTCATGGCTAGGGTCACCCTAACTGTACAGCCATAGTCTAACCTCTGACCCAGGGGGGAGACTGGTGGAGGTAGGAATCGGAGGACAGGATGGAATGAGGAACAGTGTCAAACACACCGTTCCGAATTTTCGTTCCATGCTTCACAAAGAGCCCCGTCCTCCGATTTCTACCTCCACCAGCCTCCCTTGCTCTGAATGCTACATGGAGACCTATGAGTCAATGTTGAAATGAAATCAGGGATCGGTGAATAGTGAGAGGGCGCAACATACCGGACAGAATGGTGACGACGGGACGTACTTTAAGGTTTACGTCCGTTTCGGACAAATCTACGAACATCGGCTAGGCTACGTTTACACAAAATGGCAGCTACATGCTTCTTCTTTCGTATGAAAAAGATGGCGATAGGAAAATGGATGGGTTCCCTGAAAGATCAAAATCAATTCAAGATAATGTCTGGTGTCACTCTGCTGCCTTGTACAGTTAGGTTAACTGTGTTTCGTGTTAATGTGCGATATACCAGTTGATGATGTCATGGCACAAGGGCGTCTGATGTCACACGTATATAATAACATACCACTTGATATGACCACACAATTAGCGAACATCGAGAGATATCTGACATGTACAAACTTGCATAGATATAGTGATGTTTTCTTTTGTTGTTGTTGTTGTTGAGCAGCTTAACGATTGGGTCCAAAACAGAACAGTCGTTCGGAATTCTAAATTCATCACAATTCTTAAAATCCGTAGGATTCTAAAGAATTCTAAAGTGAGTTCATTCTTTTTTTTCGTCGAGGCCATCCCCTACAAGGACCTTCAGTTAGCTGCATGTGGTTGGCTACGTTGCTCCCAAACAAACACATTTACACCCATGCGTCTAACATATGCAAGTTTGCAACTGGTTTCACACAAAACATTTGTATAGGGATATAGTTCATTACAATACAGTAGTTTGGATATAGTATATGACTGACATCAATCGGATAATTGGTTGAAGACATCTTTGAACCGGGGGGCGGGGGTGTTTTTAATGACTGATTGTAATGCATTGGACAATATTATTTAGTCACGTGTGCTTTCACTAGGACGGGATGTGACAATGGCCCGAATTTTTGGGATTCACTGTCTTTCAGAATACTAAGAATTTAAATTTTTTGGAAGGGGGGGGGGGGGGCGGCATTTTCAATTGAAGGCCATTTGTGACAGGGGCTGGAGAAAGGTGTACCAAGTTGGCAACCGTGAATTTTAGCACATTTTTGTTTGTTTATTTTTCATATTATGAAAGATTAAGTGTAGAAGAGCCCACTCAATATATAAAAAAACTTCTTTTTTTTTATACGTGATTCACAGCACAGTCTGCCGTAAGATGTTCTGCGCTTCGTACTCGGGTGAGTGTTGTCATGGTGATACATGTCTTGTTTATGTTTAGAGACTGTGACCACCTAGTTATGTGTTTTAGCATATTCTATCAGCATGTTGTGATGTGCAAAAATATGCAGAGCAGCTATCTATCTAGCGCAATGTTCGTTGTTAGCCAGCTGGCTAGCTAGCGCAATGGAGCGCACTGAAACCAGTGTGTTTGTTTTGTTTTGGCCGATTTCCTCATTCAAACACGCATATCCTCTTCAACTATTTTCAGACTTCAATGTATGACATCATTTGAAACCGTACAATCTGCACTTTCATAATCTGAAAAATTACCTTGCCGACTTGGTCCACCTTCCACCAACCCGTCACATTTGTTTGTATTTGGCGAAGCATTTAGAAATTGTGGGGAGGGGGGGGGGCGTGTTTGGGGACTTGAACTTAACACTTAACAACATGACATCAAGTCAATCGTTCATTGACCGGAAGTCCGAACCGAAGTCCGAACCGCTTCCACAACGACAGTGTGGACAGGAGCATGTGGAGGACTCCAGCTCCGTTTAAAGAGAGAGAGAGAGAGAGAGAAAGAGAGAGAGCAAGGTCTGTGAAACAGTCAAACGGTTTTCAGTATGAACACATGAGAGCCAGGTTCACCTCCTAGACGGAGCGCCTTCAGCTGTGACCTCCATCCAAGCGAAAGGCTAGAAAACATTGACATCATCGCCGACAGGACGCGCTGCTGTACATGTGAGTGACAGGGGGCGCTCCCCGCCACCCGCTGCCCTGCTTCCTCAAGCGACAAAGGACTCCGACGTGTTACTTCCATGTGCAAACATCAGTCAACACGCGTGTTGCGTGACCCAGAGTGCGGCTACTGTTAGAGCTACACAGAGAGTAGAGTAGAGTGGTGGTGATGGTGGGGGGGGGGGGTGATTTGCCTACGACAACTCAACAAAACAGGAACTCAAGAGAGTCTTTAAAGTGAAGAAAAGGTCCTTTTCGATCATTGAAATCGTCCACACTGGAGGATCCTAACGTACCCACACGTCCTCCCATACTTCCTCTTCTGGCGACACGACCGCCTCCACAGAGTACCGCACCACGCCACGGACCAGCAGGCCCCCGCTGCTGCCACGCATGCCCAGCCATCGCCATAGAGAGAGAGAGAGAGGGCCAACGTGGTCCTGCTCAAGTCTGACCTCCACGACCTCTCACCCCTGACCCCTGGCCTTCCCTCCGGGCCAGTACATGGACATAGGAGGATGAGAGGGGGGGGTCACTCAACTCTTCTTCCCAGGACTGTGGAGCGGCGAGATGGATCCTAAAGCAGCTGGGGAGTGGGGGGGGGGGGGGGGGCAGCGTCTACCCCTCCTCCCCCCCCTCCCCCGTAAATGAAGCACTTGAAGCTGGAGGGAGCGAGGGAGAAGGGCAAAAAAAAGAACAGACTGACAGAAAGGAAAAATGACCCATGGGGTGGGGGGCGACTCTTCTTCGCCTGTCTCCTCCGGGGGTGTGTGAGGGGGGTGAGGGGGCGGTTAGGTGGGGAGGGGGTCGTCGTCCCCTTTGCTGCACTTGCACTTGCAGCACAGGACGAAGGGCGTGGCCAGGAGGAGGAAGGGGGAGGCGACCAGGAGGAGGAGGCCGAACCCAGCGAAGATGCCCACCACCTGGGGAGAGAGGGACAGGTGAGACCCCTGGACCACGGCTGTAGGAGGCAACACACAGGAGTTGGTTAGACTGCAGAGTAGATCGAAAGGAAAGGCAGGTCTGTCTGATGCAACACAGTTATTTACTGAACAAAAAAACAAGGACCGTGTGTCAGTTGAGTTGGCTCAACGGTTTGTTACATCTGTATATACAACAGGAAGATAAACATGTAAACTGTATGCATGCATACTCTGCTGCATGATACATAACCTCTCCCCAGGCTTGGTAGAGAGAGAAGGAAGGGGGAGAGACAAGGAGAGAGAGAGATGGGGAGAGAGAGAGAAAGAGAGAGGGAGGGAGGGAGAGAGCTGGCTAGTGGATGAGCTCAGGGTATTTCCAGGCTATTTCCTTCTGTGTTTACTCCGGCTTGTGTAGCTCTCCACGCTCGCCACACGGGGGCGGCATATACCAACAAATTCTACCAAAGCCCCGAAACGGCATTAAAAAAACCATGCAGTTACACGCAACAGTGCCTTTGGATAACGTAATGCTCTCGGTCCCACGGCTGGGTAGAGGGGTAGTGATGTCAGGAGCACTGAAGGGCAGGTCTGTGAGTGGAAGAAGACAGTGACTGATGTGTTGAAGACCTC
Organism: Nansenia antarctica; assembly: GCF_963989245.1. NCBI lineage: Eukaryota > Metazoa > Chordata > Actinopteri > Argentiniformes > Microstomatidae > Nansenia > Nansenia antarctica. The sequence goes on along the minus strand of NC_137674.1, from coordinate 30,172,928 downwards.
GCCTAAAAATAAGATGAGACAGCTGCCATGGCGACAGCCATTCGCCGTCTGATGTGAAGAAACTATTGTATACTGTGTCACGACGTTCACTGCATTAGTCTTTTATATATATATATATATATATATTAATATATTATTTATATTATTTTTTTATGTATTATATACTTTTTTGTATACTGTATCAAGACACTTGGTCATGTAAACAAACCCCTGACAAAGTGACAGTATAGCATATAATACAAATAAAAAAAGACAGTTTGTATACAAGTCGTCCAAAGATAACTGTTGTTTTAAAGGTAGACTGTGTGATATGACATCATTCAAGTGAAGTCACACATTTTTACCGACGATATTTACAGGAAGTGAAGATGTCGTCTTTTTCGATCGTCTCCATGGCGATGTTATCTGCGGTACAAAAGCATCTACCAGTAGTCTACCTTTAACTCATTCAGTGCCGAGGGTGAACGAAGTCGTCCAAAATGTCAACATTCTAGAAAGTGATGTTTCATTTTGTAGCCAATCAAAGTGTTGTTGCTAGGTAAACACCGCATAAAACACTTGGCACTCTAAATTCGCTCTGAGAGCGCCGGAGCGCACACACTGGGTTGTCATAAATGTCATCATGTCATAAAGTAATTTTCCAGAGCGAATTTACGAACGCAGCATAGGTGGTGGCGGAGTTTTCCGGAATGATTTGACAGTTGGTGCGATAAGGCTCATTTACTGTAGATGGCATCCGATGTGAGACAATAGTGGCGAACTAGCGTATCAGGTTTCTCATGGAAACACAACACTGACCAAGCAATAGTAGGTCTGATAGAGATGTAAGATGAGACCACGTGAAGATGGGGGCCACACCATGAGTTTCTCTCCTTTTATGCCTATAGCAGCCAATGACACAGAGGTATTCTTTGCAGCATGACAGTGGGCTCAGAAATACATGAAGACTAATTTCCAAACAGTCTTGTTTACTGATGAGTGCCGTGCAAATCTGGATGGTCCAGATGGATGGAGTAGTGGATGGTTGGTGGATGGCCACCATGTCCCAACAAGGCTGCGACGTCAGCAAGGAGGTGGCGGAGTCATGTTTTGGGCCGGAATCATGGGGAGAGAGCTGGTAGGCCCTTTTAAGATCCCTGAAGGTGTGAAAATGACCTCGGCAAAGTATGTAGAGTTTCTGACTGACCACTTTCTTCCGTGGTACAAAAAGAAGAACCGTGCCTTCCGTAGCAAAATCATCTTCATGCATGACAATGCACCATGTCATGCTGCAAAGAATACCTCTGTGTCATTGGCTGCTATAGGCATAAAAGGAGAGAAACTCATGGTGTGGCCCCCATCTTCCCCTGACCTCAACCCTATTGAGAACCTTTGGAGCATCCTCAAGCAAAATATATATTCAGCATATATATACGGGGGTTCAGCAGATGACAAACTTCAGAGCCAACAGGCTCACAGCCGCAGAGGACGACCCCTGCTGGTGGGAAAGCTGAACACCTTCTACGCCCGGTTCGACGAGGGGCGAACGGAGGTAACCGCAACACAAACACCACTCTCTCCAGCTCTCAGCAGCCTCACCCTCACAGAGCATGAAGTGAGACGCGTACTGAAGGCGGTGGACCCCAGGAAAGCCTCGGGGCCGGATGGCGTCCTGGGACGGGTGCTGAGAGACTGCGCCGACCAGCTGGCCGGGGTTTTCACCAACATCTTTAACCAGTCCCTGTCCCAGGCCACCGTCCCACCCTGCCTGAAAACCTCAACTATCATCCCAGTCCCGAAGAAAAGCACGGTGAGCTGCCTAAACGACTACCGCCCGGTGGCACTCACACCAATCATCATGAAGTGCTTCGAGAAACTAGTCCGGGCCCACATACTCACACGCCTCCCGCCCAACCTGGATCCATACCAGTTCGCCTACAGAGCCCACAGGTCCACAGAGGACGCCATCGCGACGACTCTCCACGCCACTCTATCCCACCTGGAGAGGGGAAACAGCTACGCGAGACTGCTCTTCGTGGACTTCAGCTCCGCCTTCAACACCATCCTTCCAGACAGGCTAGTGACCAAACTACTAGACCTGGGTCTATCACACTCTATATGTGCGTGGATCAAGGACTTCCTGACCGACCGCCCCCAGAGGGTGCGGGTGGGCCCCCACACCTCCACAGCCCTCAGCCTCAGCACTGGGTCCCCCCAGGGCTGCGTGCTAAGCCCCATCCTCTACAACCTCTACACCCAAGACTTCACCCCCGTCCACCCCAGCAACTACATCGTAAAGTTTGCAGACGACACCACCGTGGTGGGATGTATCTCGGGGGGGGACGAGGCGGCGTACAGGGATGAGGTAGAGCAACTGAGCAAGCTGTGCAAGGTTAACAACCTGCTGCTGAACAAGTCAAAGACCCAGGAATTCATCGTAGACTTCAGGAGGAAAAAGTCCGAGATCCAGCCCCTGCTCATCGACGGAGAGAGCGTGGAGAGAGTCTCAACCCTCCGATTCCTGGGACATCACATGCGGGATGACCTGACCTGGAAGGACAACACAAATGGCACCATCAAGAGGGCACAACAGCGGCTATACACCCTGAGATGCCTCAGGAAAGAACACAACAAGCAGGAGATACTGGTGGCCTTCTACCGCGGCGCAGTGGAGAGCATCCTCACCTACGGCATCTGCAACTGGTTCTACAGCTGCACAACAGCGGAGAGAAATGCGCTACAGAGAGTCGTGAGAACAGCACAGAAGATCACCGGCGCCCCCCTCCCCTCTCTGGAAGAGCTGTACAACACACGCTGTCTCAGGAAGGCCTCCAAGATCTCCAGGGACCCGACCCACCCTGGGCACGTACACTTTATCAGGCTGCCCTCGAAAAGGAGGTACAGGACCCCGGCCGCTAAGACAAACAGACTGAAGAACTGCTTCTACCACAGGGCCGTCAAGGCCCTGAACACAGCAAAGGCCTAAGTTCTGGGCCCAGGACAGTCTGGACGGATTGTATGGCAGCTAGTGCTGAGGCACAAACATGTACATTTCAAGCCTGCAAACTGTGACACTTTAAATAACGTGAACAAATACTTTTGTGCAATATGACAACCCTAGTTGACTATCTGTGCAGTATAGTACAGTGGATTGTGTACATAGCCTTTATTTATGTAAACCAGCTCCTTACCTTCTTGTGATTTTATTCTTTTTCTAAAAGTGTTTTTTTTTTTCCTTTCCTAACACCAGGGGAGCCACCCCTCCTAAATGTTGTTGTTTGGTACCTGTACTGTAGCAATGACAATAAAGTCCATTCATTCATTCATTCATTCATTCATTCATTCATTCATTCATTCATATATGAGGGTGGGAGGCAGTTCACATCAAAACAGCAGCCCTGGGAGGCTATTCTGGCATCCTGCAAAGAAATTCAAGCAGAAACTGTCCAAAAACTCACAAGTTCAATGGATGCAAGAATTGTGAAGGTGATATCAAAGAAGGGGTCCTATGTTAACATGTAACTTGACCTGTTAAGATGTTTTTGTTTGAAATAGCTTTTGATTTCAGTAAATATGACCTCCTAATATGACCTCCTAACCCTAAATTCATCAAATTACCATTTTTAGTTCTTTACAACCTATAAAATGTTTTGAAACTCTGTTGTGCATAATAATTTGGAACAGTGCATTTTGAGTTTTTGATAAAAAAAAAAATACTGTTATCATTGGGAGGTTTGTTCAATAAAATGTGAATTATACTCTAACGGTTGATGACTTGAAAATTATACTGATTGTCATTTGCATCGACTATTTAGGAAAATCTGAGAAAAATATAATTTGCATAATAATTTGGAACGAGGTGTATGTGCATACATTACAACATCGTATCTGGTAGCCTACTGGACTGGGTTGCACCAATATGGCGTAAGTCATTACTAAATGCAGGCATTTAGTAGTTACTAAACCCCTAGTTGTTACTAGCTAGTTTCAAACTAGTTGTTTACTAATTTCGGTTGCACCACGCCAATCTTTTGCCAATCTTAGCTAGTAAATACTCAGTTTTGGTAACTGTTTTTTCTTTCTCTACTGTAACATAACCAGGTACATTAATAATAATAATGATTAATAATTACAATTTACAATACAAATACAACAATTGGGGATCCCTCCAAAAAATGTGGGCGCGCCGCGCGCGCACAAAATCACCCACCAAGCCCTCATTCTGACCCAGGAAAAACCCTGGTATGTACTGTATAACATGATAGCCATCTATGAGCAATGCACTGTATATAAGATGATGACCACGGGTCTTTCTGCTGCTGACCAAGGGGCTGAGTCCTGTTGATGGGGCCAATTTTTCTTTCAGAGTCTGTAGGCTACTGTATTTGTTTATTAAGATTTCATAAATATGATATATTGTCTGAATTTTTTTCTTGTTTTATAAAATGTTATTATTTATTATTTTCATTTCTTGTGCTGGTTTATTATGAACAACATGTAAAATTGCAGGAAACTAGCACAAATAATTGGGTGAGAGAGAGGGGCCGCCGCTGCCAAAACGTGCACAGTTTTGGGTCGCTCCACCGCCAAAAAATCTCACTCCAAACTTTTGGTGAAACTTGGCAGCCCTGCTAATATAGCCTAAGCACTTTGAGCTGCAACGTTTGCAGGAAAAGTGCTATACAAATAAACATTATTATTATTATTAATATGGGTTTGCTGACCTCTATACAAAATGGACCCTGTCTATGGTCTGTGATGTAACAATGACCAAAGTTAGAATTCTTCTAAAACATTCCCCACATCACATCCAGTCATTAAGGATGTCACCATGTGATGACATAACAATGTAGAACATGCAGCTGGGGTTCTAGAATCCAGCTGCAGTACACATGCCGTTCATTTACCTGCCATTCCTCTGTGAAGAGCTAGATAGATAGATTAGTTATTCGTTCTTCTCACAGTTTTTCTCCAACTCTCGCTATCCGAAAGTCACCAGACAATGAATCCTAGTGCGCCTATTCAACCGACGGCCTCCTTGTATGTAGGAGATCTCCACATGGACACCACTGAAGGAATGCTATGTGAGAAATTCAGCCCTTCTGGACCGATCACCTCTATAAGAGTGTGCAGGGACATGACGACATGCCGGTCTCTCGGGTACGCTTTCGTCAACTTCCAACAGCGAGCTGACGCCGAGCTCGCCTTGGACACCATGAACTTCGACGACGTCAACGGGAGACCCATGCGCATCATGTGGTGTTAGCGTGACCCCTCTAGAAGGAACAGTGGAGTCGGCAACATCTTCATCAAGAATTTAGCGAAGGCTTTCGACAGCAAGGACCTCTACGACACGCTCTCCGAGTTCGGGGACATCCTTTCCTGCAAGGTAGCGTCTGACGAGAACGGCTTCTCTAAACGCTTCGGCTTCGTCCAGTATAACACCCAGGAGGCCGCAGAGAGAGCTATCGAGAGACTCGACGGCACGTTGTTGAACGACCAAAAAGTGTTTGTCGGACACTGGAAGTCTCGCAAAGAGCGAGAGTTCACTAACGTGTACGTCAAGAAATATGGGGAGGATATGGACGACCGACGCCTGAAGGAGAGGTTTGAGAGATTCGGACCGGCCCTGAGCGTCCGGGTCATGACTGATGGCGCTGGTAGATCCGTGGGTTTTGGATTCGTCAACTTCGAGAGGCACGAGAACGCCAAGAGGGCCGTCGAGGAGATGAACGGCCAGGAGATAAACGGGAGGCGGGTCTACGTGGGCCGAGCCCAGAAGAGAGGAGAGCGCCAGGCTGTCCTGAAGAGCCAGTTTGAGCAACTGAACCAGGGCCACAGGACCACATACCAGGTGTGTGTTTATGAAGGAAAAAATGTGACAGCTGCTGGTGAAAGTAGTCAAAGACTTTTTTCAAGTCATTTTTCAGTTTTTTTTTTTTACATGTGCTTAAACTACAGATTGTATGCTTTCGAATGATGTGTCATACAATCACAATCCAGAGAAAAAGCTGTTTAAAGAGTTGGTTGTTTTTCACACCTTCACACAGCCAGCTAATGGGCGGTAACACAACCACTCCCCCTCTAGGTTGACAGCTGTCAATATCTGTCAGTGTTAGTCACTGGGTGAGATAGCTACAGCTAACATTATTATGTGTATAAGAAAAAGAAGCTGATAGCCTCGGTAAACATTGCTGATGTATTTGAGGTATAAAAACATCTCACTAAACATGCTCTCTCTCTACCAGCAGGGTGTCAACCTGTACGTGAAGAACTTGCACGACCGCTTGGACGACGACCAACTGCACAAAGAGTTCTCCCGCTTCGGAACCATCACCAGCTCAAAGGTGATGATGACGGAGGAAGGACGCAGCAAGGGATTCGGCTTCGTGTGCTTCTCCTCCCCCGAGGCGGCCACCAAGGCCGTGACCGAGATGAACGGCCGCATCGTGGCCACCAAGCCCCTGTACGTGGCCCTGGCCCAGCGCAAGGAGGAGCGCCAGGCTCTCAGAACCAACCGGAACATGCCACAGAGGATGGCCAGCGTCTGCGCCGTTCCCGACCCAGACTTCCTACCTAACTTACCCTACCAGGTTGCTCCCCCACCTGGACTCTTCATGGCTTCTCACATTCCACAGACCCAGGACTGTGGAACCGCCCAATACTCCTCAGCTCAGCTGAGACCCACTCATCACCTGGCTACCCTCGAACCTGAGGCGAAACCTCAGCACTTCCAGAACACGCCCGACGACACCACCACGTCTCCATGGGCTACCGGGCCTCAGACCTTCGATGCTATGACCCCCGCCACACCTTCCCAGGTGCCCCGTAGGATGACGTCTCAGCACATAGGTCAGTTTATTTAGTGAAGCATCCCTGCGCATAGCAAGGTTCCCACGGGTAAATAATATATTCAAAAATGTTTTACTCAGCTCGTCAACTAGCTCCGTCTCAAACTATGCCGTGTTGGGTCCTTGAATTTGAGGGAATCGAGTCTTGAAAGTCCTTGAAAGGTGCTTGAATGGGATGTTTCAGAAGGTGTGGGGACCCCTGACATAGAGACAAGAGCACTATCCAAACATTTGCCATAAATATCCCTTTGGTTATGCTTATCTTCCCCTCTCAGCTACCCAGGCCTTGAGAAAGCACCCTGCCGTTGCAGATGGTGATCCAGCTATGGCACGGCTGCACGCTGTGCCCCAGAACAAGTCCACAGCTGGTGTACACGACCGCCAGCACACGGCTCCCCAGCTACAAGTCCCCGTGCAGCAGCCTGCTGTCCATGTCCAGGACCAGGACCAGGAGACACTGACTGCCTCCATACTGGCTACAGTTCCCCATGAGGACCAGAAGCAGATGATAGGCAAGTCTATTTGTCTGTTTCTATGGATCCCCATTAGCTGTTACAGTTACTGTAGAATGTCTACCTTCTGAAATGATGGCTATGACTGGTGTTATCAAGCGAAAATGTTCTTTATATACAAATCTGCTGACATACACTTGTGATCACTTTCAATTCAATAAAACAAGCTGTTAGATATTCACTTTCATATTCTGGACGGTACAATTTGCATTTCTCAAAAACAACAAACTGTCGACTTCTGTGAGACGTCTTGTTGCAAGGCATTCTGGAACCTGCAGTTCTGAAACCCATTCTTTAACTAATACAACAGAAATGTACTTCTTGTTTTTTAACTACCTTAACGATAAATAATAACTCTTTTAACTGTCAATCAATCATGTAACATATTAATCAATCTATTTTAACTGTCAATCAATCATGTAACATATTAATCAATCTCTTTTAACTGTCAATCAAACATGTAACATATTAATCAATCTCTTTTAACTGTCAATCGATCAGGTAACCTATAAAGTTACAACAGTTACTGTTACTGATATCTATTCTCCCCTCCCTCCAGGTGAGCATCTCTTCCCATCCATCCTCAGCATGCACCCCAGCATCGCCCCCAAGGTCACGGGCATGCTGCTGGAGATGGACAACCGTGATCTGCTGCGCCTGCTGGCGTCTCCTGAGGCGCTGCGCTACCAGGTGGATGAAGCGGTCGCTGCGCTGGAGGCCCACTGGGCTGAGGAGGCTGCACAGAAAATTGGCCACTTCCCAGAGTTCCAAGCGGCTAACGCATAAAAAAGGAGACCCGGACTATGAAACAATACCGATTCACCGATGAAATAAAATGTTAGCATTGAAAAAAAACAATATATAAATTATTTCATTAGGAAATTAAATTGATGGACTCGGCTGTGTCTAGAAAAGGGTAAACTGGACCTTGACGATAAAAGTAAAAACCCTGGTTGGACTAGATAGACCAACAACAAGGCCTCCTAAGTGGTAACTGGACTGCACTTATACAGCGCCTTTATCCAAAGTGCTTTACAACGGCCTCTCATTCACCCATTCACACACCCATTCACACACCAACGGCGGCAAGCTACCATGCAAGGTCGCCGGCCCGCTCACTCACTGGGAGCAATTTGGGGTTCAGTGTCTTGCCC
>NC_137674.1:30131932-30154432 GCF_963989245.1 Nansenia antarctica | reverse complement strand
CACACAGGCAGTCAGCCAGACAAACACACAGACAGGGAGACAGACAGACAGACACACAGACAGGCAGATAGACAAAACCAGACAGCCACAGCCAAACGCATGCACACATGTCATCCCTGATGTTACATGATTGGATCGGTAAAAGCCAGCCCTCTCCTGCGTCGCTTTCGCCAATCCAGGACACGGTCACATGAACTTCACATGACCCTCCCTCAGGACACAGTCACATGACCCTCCCCCAGGGCAGTCACATGGTGTGGGTGACCGAGGGGTCATCTGTGAAAGGACACAGCCATTATCTCCACCTCACCCCTAGGGCAAGGAGCTAGGAGGCTGTCAGAGGAGCTGTGGTTGTTGTTGTTGTTGTTGTTGTTGTCATCTCTCACTCACCTCTCTCAAACTGCAGCTTCTTGTATCTCTGCATGATCTCTGTGGCCACCATACACTCAATCTGGAAAAGAGGGAGGAGTGGGAGAGAGAGGGAGGGAGAGGGAGAGAGGGACAGGGGGAGTGAGGGAGAAATGAGAGAGAGGGGGAGGGAGGGAGAGGGAGAGAGAGAAGGACAGGGAGAGGGAGGGAAAGAGAGAGTGAGGGAGAGAGAGGGAGGGAGAGACAACACACATTATATTATCTGTTAAAAGCGGTGCATTAAAAAAACACACAGGTCAAATTCTTATTATTCAGGTCGAATTATTATTCTTTCCCTATTAAAGCGTTATTCCTCCACGGCCCCCCTCGAGGCGGGGGGAGAGAGGCGGCCATGAGAGACTATCCCCTGGCGTCCTCGCTCCGAACGCAGCTTTGTGTGCCGGGGGGGGGAGGGGGGGGGGGCAGGGGGTGGCTGCGTCAGAGCCGAGCTGAAGGTTAAACGCTGTGTTTTCGCTGGACGACGGAGAGAGCCGCGGGGAGGTGCTGGCGCCAGTCAATGACCAATCAGAGACGCCTCTGTCACCGTGAGGGAGGCGCCCTCTGACCCGTGTGACAAGCCCCGCCCATTAAGGGTCACCGTGATGGATCAGAGACACAGGGCAGAACCGTGCCGCACCACGCCGCACAGACACACATAGACGCACACACACACACACACACACGCAGATGCATGCATGCATTGCACACACACAAAGATGGACGCACACACACACGCACAAAGATGGACAGGCACACACACACACACACACACACATACATACACAGACACACACACACATCTACGCAGATGCATGCACACACGCACACACACACACATATACAGATGCACAGGCATGCACAAGCATGCACACACAAACACAAACACACACATACACACACACACACACATCTGTCTCCAGACGGAGCGAGACAGTGAGTCCATCATCCAGACGGCCTGGAGCAGCGAGGCGCATCGCCCTCCGACTGACCTCGATGGGGGGGGGCAGACAAGCAGCCCAGCCGCTCTGTATACACACTGACAGGGCTGGGGGGGAGGGAGGCTGGGGGTGGGGGGGGAGGCTGGGGGTGGGGGGAGGCTGGGGAGGCAGGGGAGGTTGGGGGGGCCAGCCGCTCTGTATACACACACCGACAGGGCTGGAGGGGGGCTGGTTGGGGGGGGGGATGGGAGGACTGGGAACCAGGAGAGCAGTCATTCATCACAGAAGGTGGGGGGGGGGGGGGAGTGTGTGGGGGAGAGTGGTGTGGGGGTCCGGGAAGCTGCTGCCTACCCTGCAGGAGATCCCAACCCCACTCTGCCCTGTCCTTGTGCGGACACGGAGGTCTGCGGTGTAGGGGGGCGGTGGGGGGCGGGGGGGGACAGAGGGGTTGAGCTGTGGGGGGGGGGGGGGGGGCGCATCTCTCTGGACAGGGGGGTTGATCGGCCTGGACGCCAGGGGGAGGCCGGCGGAGGGAGACATCGGAGGACGGGGGGGGGGGAACGCTATCAAACACCCGCGAGCCCCGGCCCCCCCCCCCCCCCACAGCCCTGGGCCCTGTCTCTCTACTGTCTCTACGAGGAAGTGAGTCGACGGCGCCACAAGGCATCGTGGGTAAGACCTTCGATAAGAACAAAACGCCTCCGGCAGTCACAGCGCTGGAGGAAAGAAAGGAAGAAAACGTTCTTGTTTTTTGGTTTTTTTGGCGCTAACGCCCTCCGCCACGGTATACCTGTGTGATCCTCAAACAACCAAACTGTTTCGACATCGACATCGTACCACCTTATGATGTTGGGGTTGGTTTTCTCTTTGATATGAGAAGACGGTGACAGGCTCCTTAAACAGCTCAGAGATGAAGCGCAGACACAGAAACAACCACGGTATGCGTCACACGTAAAAAAAAAAAAAAAAAACACACCATCACTTTTGAAAGATCTGAAAGAGCTGAAAAAGAGATGAAAGACATAAAGAGCAGGGATGTGTTTACCTCGTTCTCTTGTAAGTGCCCCCGTTTGGGACAGGCAGAGTCTGGGCAGCTAATTGCCGTCTCGAGGCCCTCATTGATCAGGAGTTCTACGTACTGTCTCAGGCACTGGAAGAGAAGAACACACACACACACACACACACACACACACACACTGTTGACCCAGTTTTACAGTATGGCCGTCCAGTCAATGAGTGATGTGTAGGTGTATGAGAGGACATCACACAGAATCTCTCTCTCTCTCTCTCTCTCTCTCTCTCTCTCTCTCTCTCTCTCTCTTTCCGAGTCTCTCTCCCTCTCTCTCCCTCTCTCTCTGTCTCTCTCTCACACCCCCTCCCCCTCTCTCTCCCTCCCACTGTCTTAAGTAGCAGGCGAGTCCTCAGCTTATGGTTATTAACAATTCATAGTGCTATCTATTACCTGTTTAAGGAGTGTTGCTGGTTAGCTAAAGAGCCGCATGCTAACCACATAAAAGCCCATAAAAGCTTTTGGCCATTAGTGGGTTAGGGGGGGTTGGAGGCTTTTCACAGCTGTACAGACCAGCTTGAACAGACTGGGGGTGGGGGGGGGGGGAGGGGGTTTCAAACTCAGGTCTCCCACATCACACCGAAAACCGCAGCATCGACCATTAAACCAAGAGGACATCCTCAAGCTCAGAGGGTCCTGTAGGACTGTAGGTTTCATGTCTCAAACAGGGCTACGCGTGATTCCGAATACCCCCCCCCCCGCTACGCACAGGGGTAAAACGTCCCTTTTTTTTAAACTTCCTATGACCTAAAAAGCCGCTGCTCCGATTGGGCTCCAGCGAACAGGAGAAAGCACATTTGAGTTTTTTTTTTTTAATGGCGGGCGGTGCTCGGCTGTTCGGATAGGCTGCCTCTGCCGCCGCCGCCGCCTCGCCGTACCACAGCATGACACGGAGAACGATAACCGTCAGAGAGTTTATTGACGTTTTTAGGCCTCGTTATTTTCACGGTTCAAAGGGGCTGAGTTTGGGGCCGTCTGGCTTGTTTTGACTGTCACCCCCCTCTCTCTCCATCTCTGTCTCTCCCTGACTCCCTCCCTCCCTCCTTCCCTCCCTCCCTCCGACAGAAGTGCGGTACGGCGATCCGATGATTGTGATTAACATCAGAGAGGAAGACGGATCTACGACCGCGGCTTTGAGGCAGAGGTTCTTTTAAGCATGTTTAGGCCTTCCGGAAGCTTCCCTGACAGTTCCATGCTGTTGTGGACTTTGTTGTTGTCCTCTGTGAATCGTCGTAGAGACCAAGGTGTATGGAGGACTAGTGAATGCTACAGACAATACATAATAATTATGACTAAATCAAAGTGTCTGTATCTGTCCATTCTCTCTCTCTCCAAATACACCATATATACATAAATGAATCCATGTTGTTGTTTTGGCCTTTCCTCAGTGAAGCCATGCCAGCAGAGAAGACAGAAAGGCTCCATCCATCTATCCATCCATCTATCCATCTATCCATCTATCCATCCATCTATCCATCCATCCATCTATCCATCTATCCATCTATAGATCCATCTATCCATCTATCCATCGATTTATCCATCTATCCATCTATCCATCCATCCACCATCCCTCCATCTATCCATCTATCCAGCCAGCAAGCCAGCGAACCAGACAGCTAGCCAGCCAGACATCCACCCATCCATCCACCCATCCATCCATCCATCCATCCATCCTGGAGGGATCCATCCATGTGGAGGGAGGGAGGGAGGGAGGGGGGAGGGAGAGGGGAGGAAGGGAGAGGGGAGGGAGGGAGGGAGGGGGAGTCCTGTGGCTGCTCTGCCTGGATGTGTTATGTGGAGGGAGGGAGGGGGGAGGGAGGGAGGTAGGGAGAGTCCTGTGGCTGCTCTGCCTGGATGTGTTATGTAATCACCCGCCTCCCTCCGTCCCGCCTCACACATCTACCCTGTCTGTCTGCATCCTCACACATCTCCACTGTCTGTCTGCATCCTACACAGCAGCGCTTCCTGTTCCCCACAGGATGTAGTGAGGCTGCGGTGGTGGGAGGACCTCGGACCCTCTAAGTCTAAAGGCTTAAAAAGCCGCCGTCGTAAACCCGCAGGCCGCCGCAGTCGGGGTAATTAACGGGGAGCCTCCTCGTAAACACTGACATTGACACTGACACTGACACTGACCCTGACCCTGACCCTGACACCACAGGCTTTAAGTGGAAGAAGAGGAGACACTTTGTCTAATGGTTTCAGCGTTATTGTTGTTGGTTCATTGTGGGGCCAGACGGAGTACTGAGGGGCGGGGGGGGGGGGGGGGGGGTGGGGGACCGCCAGAGCACGTTCAGAGGAGCCTGATGTACCATGTGCTTCCCACGCATGGCTGGACGTCCATGCGGACAGCAGGGGCTCGTTGTAACGCACGGGAACGGAATAGGGAACGGTACGAAACACTAGAACAGCCGTGCCTTTTTACCTGCTAAAATAGCCGCCTCGGGGGTCAAATCACACCCTCTTTACAATGCTCAAGCTGCTATTTACACACAACGACCACTAGTTGGCCGCTTGCAAATTGGCCTGCTTCCTACACAGAAAAAAACGCCAAATTAGCTTTATACAAGCTTATCCTGATGTGATTTTGAAAATGTGAGGATACTGGGTGGTAGAACGCACATATCTAGGAAAAGTCATGAAAGGAGGGTCCTGAAATTTACAAGACCCCCTAACTACGACGGACGTAAATAAAAACACAGACACACAACAACAACAGTCACAATCACGGTCAACAGCAGACAGGTTCTGGGGTCAGCTGACTCACCAGTGTACAGAAGACACATTGGCACTGGCTGATGGTGGTCATCTGCTCCAGGGGGAACTCCCCGAGGCACAGCTTACAGGCCACCAGGGGGTCCAGGGCCAGGTCCCAGGTCAGCCTGGCCCCCCTGCCCGCACCGCTGCTCATCCTGCCTCCCGCCACCGCCACCGCGCTGAGGGGGAGAGAGGGGGGGGGAGAGGGGGGTTAGGGTGGTCATCTGAGAGACGAGAGGAACGGTTAGTGCGGTCGAGATCTTGTTTCGATCAGAAGACAGAACTGAGAGAGTTAGCGTCGTGGTCAAGTTGTGGTCATCTAAATGAGACCGGGGGGCAGAGACCGAGACAATGACGAGAGTTAAGTGTGGTCAAGTTGTGTTTCCTGAGGTGAACCACGGTCATGGGCATTTTACTGACGGTCATACGGCTCTGCAGCAACGTGTGTGTGTGTGTGTGTGTGTGTGTGTGTGTGTGTGTGTGTGTGTGTGTGCGCGGGCGTGTGTGTCTACAGCACGTAACATACCCATTGTCCAAGACAAGCTCATATTAGCCGTGGAATTATTCTGATATCATTATACCACAAGGCTCATCTGAGGACAATGCTGTCTGAGTGGAGTCGTGTCCCAGCTCTCTGGCTGAACCTCCGGTCGGCTGCATTCACATCCTCTGTCACACACACACACACGCACTCACACACACACACACACACACACACACACACACACACACAGCACGTGGTGAGAAATAAACAACACACCACTTTATCCTTCATCTGTCACCCCTGTCTGCTTTACTTTCTGTGTGGGAGGAGGCATGGCAAGAAGAGAGAGAGACAGAGAGAGAGAGAGAGAGAGAGAGAGAGAGAGAGAGAGAGAGAGAGAGAGAGAGAGTGAAAGAGAAAAGAGGAGTGGAGGGGTTTGGGCTGGTTCTCACTGCCTTTCTTTCTCTGTCTCGCCGCACAACAGAGCGGAGGAATGGAGGAGAGGAGGAGAGGAGGAGAGGAGGAGAGGAGGTGGGGAGGAGAGTGGAGGAGAGGAGGAGTGGAGGAGAGTGGAGGAGAGGAGGAGAGTGGAGGAGAGGAGGAGAGGAGGAGAGTGGAGGAGAGTGGAGAGTGGAGGAGAGGAGGAGAGTGGAGGAGAGGAGGAGAGGAGGAGTGGAGGTGGGGAGGAGAGTGGAGGAGAGTGGAGAGTGGAGGAGAGGAGGAGAGTGGAGGAGAGGAGGAGAGGAGGTGGGGAGGAGAGTGGAGGAGAGGAGGAGAGTGGAGGAGAGGAGGAGAGGAGGAGAGTGGAGGAGAGTGGAGAGTGGAGGAGAGGAGGAGAGTGGAGGAGAGGAGGAGAGGAGGAGTGGAGGTGGGGAGGAGAGTGGAGGAGAGTGGAGAGTGGAGGAGAGGAGGAGAGTGGAGGAGAGGAGGAGAGGAGGTGGGGAGGAGAGTGGAGGAGAGGAGGAGAGTGGAGGAGAGGAGGAGAGGAGGAGTGGAGGAGAGTGGAGGAGAGGAGGAGAGGAGGAGTGGAGGAGAGTGGAGGAGAGGAGGAGAGGGGAGGAGAGCAGTAGAGAGCTGCTGCTCCTCTGTTTACAGGAAGTGGCCTTGCTCAGCCAACATCAACACTGTCAAACTCTCCCTCCGCTGCTAGGCAACCATGGGGAAGGAGGGGACGGGCGGGGGGAGGATGGGGAGGGGAAAATAACTTTCATTAGACTGGGCAGCACTATCTAACAAGAATAGCTCTTTCTTAGACACAGAAAGAGGGAGGAGGAGAGGGGGGGAGGAGGAGGAGAAGAGGAGAGGGGAGAGGTTGATTGCTATGGGAGCTGGAGGTAAACTCCCAAACGTTATCTACCCCAATGGTGGCTCCAAAGAGCGTGTGCTGACCTGAGCCACAGCCCAACTGGCAACACAGCAGCAGAGTGGCCAGGTAGGCCTGTCCAAAGAAACTCTCTAGATTCAGCGCAACCCAACACCACCCTGTAGTCTACAACCCCCAACACACACAGCAAACAACACATGTCATCAATGTCGAGGAGTTGCCACGTCAGACTCGAGTCAGCTAAACTATCCCAATTAAAGAGGGATTTCCGACTGTCTCGTGGACTCTCAGGATTTACCAAGAGCAGAGGGGGAGGAGGACAGGCTGAGGGGGTGGGTGCGGGGGGAGGGGGGGGAATGCTCTCAGCAGACTCTCTCCGTGAGGACACACGTTATCTGCTCTGTGTGCCTTGCTGAATAAACGGTGCTATCTTATCTAACTATCACAACAGACAGGGAAATGAAGTACATTATGCTGCTCCTCCTCTGCCTGGTGTGTTTGTGTGGGGGAGGCCGGGGTTAACAATGAGAGTCGCTGAGGTGATGTGATGTGAAATACTTTCGTAGGGAGAGCCTGAGGAAAATAGACAGAGGAGAGAGACAGAGATAGAGGAGAGAGAGAGAGAGAGAGAGAGATAGAGGAGAGAGACTGAGGGAGAGGGAGAGTGAGAGAGAACGAGAGAGAGCAGAGAAGAGAGAGCAGAGAGAGAGCAGAGAGAGAGAACAGAGAGAGAGAACAGAGAGAGAGAACAGAGAGAGAGAGAGAGAGAGAGAGCAGAGAGAAGAGAGAGAGCAGAGAGAAGAGGGAGGGAACAGAGAGAGAGAGCAGAGAGAGAGAGCACAGAGAGAGAGCAGAGAGAAGAGAGAGAGAGAGAGAGAGAGAGAGCAGAGAGAGAGAGCAGAGAGAGCAGAGAGAGAGAGCAGAGAGAGAGCAGAGAGAGAGAGAGAGCAGAGAGAAGAGAGAGAGCAGAGAGAAGAGAGAGAGAGAGCAGAGAGAGAGAGAGAGAGAGAGAGAGAGAGAGAGAGAGAGAGAGAGAAAGAACAGAGTGGTTTCATGACTTAAGGTGGTGCAATGCGAAGGGAGCCAATCTCTCTGTTGCATTATTAAATAGAAGGCCCATTATCGTTCAGGGGAAAACACACACGTACACACACACAGCCACACCCACACACAAACACACACACACACACACACACACACACACACACACACACACACACACACACACACAACCACACACAAAACACGATCCAGCCAATAGTCAGTACCAACACGTGCCCAGAGTCAACAGGGTAAACCTCGGTGGCAGAAGCTCATGAGAAGCTGGCTGGTGGTCATGTTTAATACATGAGCCTGATAAGGCAGGAGTTAAGCTGCCATGACAGCCCAGAGTCCTCATTAATCACCATTATCGGTCAGGGGGAAGCACACACACGCATTTGCACACATGCACACACACACACACACACACACACACACACACACACACACACACACACACAAACAAGGGTTTAAGCTACGACGGCGGCCCAGAATCCAGCCCTTCTCTCCTGAGGGCACAATCACCTATTAAAACACCCTGAACCAGCGTTATGTGTGCGTGTGTGTGTGTGTGTGTAGCCCTAGCCTACATAGAGAGGCAGGCAGGTAGGAGAGATGGGCTCCTGTATATGGGCCAGAGTTCTCTGGGCAGCAGGGAGGGTAAGTACTCATTTCCTGTCTCCAACAGGATGTGTCCCTATCAGGGGAGGCCGGCGGAGGTAGAAATCGGAGGCCGGGCTCATTGGAACGGAACGGAGTGGGACCAGGAAAGGTATCAAAATCGTTACTCATTCCGTTCCACGCGTCAAGCAATGTGCCCGTCCTCCGATTTCTACCTCCGCCGACCTCTCTTGCGACTGTTTCTTCCTTGTTCGTCTTCCCTGAGAGGAAGCGGGGTCAGTCATATCTCACGGCTGGTCCGTGACGCAGACAGACCGCGACAGAGACGCAGACTCATCATACAGGTCTTAGTCACAGTCCACTTCCTCTCCTTCTCCCTCTCTCCCTCTCTCCCTCTCTCCACGCCTCCCACAGTTCTCACAGCACAGAGAAGGTCCCACTACGTCAACGTGATCCTCGCCTGCCAGCGTTTATTAATATAACTATCAAACGCCTCTCCATCTCACTGTCTCTCCCTCTCTCTCTCCCTCTCCGTCTCACTGTCTCTCCGTCTCTCTCTCCCTCTCCATCTCACAGTCTCTCCGTCTCTCTCTCCCTCTCCGTCTCTCTCTCCCTCTCCATCTCACTGTCTCTCCGTCTATCTCTCCCTCTCCATCTCACTGTCTCTCCGTCTCTCTCTCCCTCTCCATCTCACTGTCTCTCCGTTTCTCTCTCCCTCTCCATCTCACTGTCTCTCCATCTCTCTCTCCCTCTCCATCTTACTGTCTCTCCCTCTCTTTCTCCCTCTCCGTCTCACTGTCTCTCCCTCTCTCTCCCTCTCCGTCCTCTCCATCTCACTGTCTCTCCATCTCTCTCTCCCTCTCCATCTCACTGCCTCTCCATCTCTCTCTCCCTCTCACTGTCTATATCTCTTTGGGGTGGATGGGGTGGAAGAGACAGAGAGACATGGGGTGGGGGGGATGGAGAGAGATGGGGGAGAGAGAGACAGGGAGAGAGAGAGGGACAGAGAGAAAGAAAGATGGTGAGATGGAGGGAGAAGGATGGGAGAGAGAAAGGGGGGGAAGATGGAGAGATGTAGGGGAGAGTGAGAGAGAGAAAGAGGGGAGGGGAGGTGGGAGAAGGGGGGGTCAACCAGTCAAAGAGCGCAGAGAGAGACAGCTCTCTCGGTTTCCGCCTGGTCTGGCGCCACGGAGCGCGGTGTTCAAAGTGTTGCGTAAGGCTCCCTATTTATACCCGGCCTCGGCTGAGAGAGAGAGAGAGAACCAGCGCTCTCCTCCACGCCTACGCGCTCCCCGCCTACGCTCCCCACGCCAGCGCTCTCTCTCGCTGGGTATAAATACACCGCCTGTGTTCCGCTGCTCCAACGCAGCGCTAGGCTGGCTGGGTGGAGAAGCAGCAGCAGCCAAAGCAAGGCGACACGTGCCCTGCTACTGTCCCTGCTACTGTCCCTGCTACTGACCCTGCTACTGTCCATGCTACTGTCCCTGCTACTGTCCCTGCTACTGACCCTGCTGCTGTCCCAGCAACTGTCCCTGCTACTGTCCCTGCTACTGTCCCTGCTACTGTCCCTGCTACTGTCCCTGCTACTGACCCTGCTGCTGTCCCTGCTACTGTCCCTGCTACTGTCCATGCTACTGTCCCTGCTACTGACCCTGCTACTGTCCATGCTACTGTCCCTGCTACTGACCCTGCTACTGTCCCTGCTACTGTCCCTGCTACTGACCCTGCTGCTGTCCCTGCTACTGTCCCTGCTACTGTCCCTGCTACTGTCCCTGCTACTGACCCTGCTGCTGTCCCTGCTACTGTCCCCTGCTACTGTCCCTGCTACTGTCGCTGCTACTGTCCCTGCTACTGTCCCCACGTCTGAGGGAACAGACTGGCTCCTCCGATGAGGGGGGGGTTATCTATTCAAAAGAGACAGAAGGAGCGCTGATTGTCTGTCTGTCTGTCTGTGTCTGTCTGTCTGTCGGTTGGTCGGTCTGTGTCTGTCTGTCTGTGTCTGTGTCTGTGTCTGTGTGTGTCTGTCTGTCTGTCTGTTTCGGTCTGTCTGTCTGTTTCGGTCTGTCTGTCTGTTTCGGTCTGCCTGTCTGTCTGTCTGCCTGTCTGTCTGTATGTCTGTCTGTCTGTCTGCCTGTCTGTCTGTCTGTCTGTCTGTCTGTCTGCCTGTCTGCCTGCCTGCCTGTCTGCCTGCCTGTCTGTCTGCCTGCCTCCGTCTGTCTGTCTGCCTGTCTGTCTGCCTGTCTGTGTCGGTCTGCCTTTCTGCCTGTCTGTCTGCCTGCCTGTCTGTCTGTCTGTCTGCCTGCCTGCCTGCCTGCCTGTCTGTCTGCCTGCCTGCCTGTCTGTCTGTCTGTCTGCCTGTCTGTCTGCCTCCGTCTGTCTGTCTGTCGGACAACCACTGGTGATGACCTCCACCCAGGGTAATTCAAATCCCCCCAAAAAAGAAGGAACAGAAAAGAAAGCAAAACAAAAGGAGGTCAGAGATAGACAGACAGCAACGCAGCTGACATGTGCTTGTTTCCTGCTTGGGGCGTATTCTCTGAGGCGTAGCGTGGTCGCAGGGTGGTGGAGGGGAGGGTGGTGGAAGGGGTGGGTGGAGGAGGGGAGGGTGGTGGAGGGGAGGGTGGGTGGAAGGGGTGGGTGGAGGAGGGGAGGGTGGAGGAGGGGAGGGTGGAGGAGGGGAGGGTGGTGGAATGGGGGGTGGAGGAGGGGAGGGTGGTGGAAGGAGGGTGGAGGAGGGGAGGGTTGTGGAGGGGAGGGTGGTGGAAGGGAGGGTGGAGGAAGGGAGGGTGGAGGGAGGGGAGGGGTGGAGGAGGGGAGGGTGGAGGAGTAGAGGGTGGTGGAAGGGAGGGTGGTGGAGGGGAGGGTGGAGGAGGGAGGGTGGTGGAGGGGAGGGTGGTGGAGGGGAGGGTGGAGGAGGGGAGGGTGGTGGGAAGGAGGGTGGAGGAGGGGAGGGTGGTGGTATCAGATACCGTTCCTCATTCCATTCCATGCATTAGATAGATAGATGGATAGTTTTAGAGATTGAGTCCCGGCCTCTGATTTCTACCTCCGGCAGCCTCATCCTGCATGGTAGCCACAGTGCACGTAGCTGATCCTCTGAGGAGAGCTGTGGGTCTGAGCTGAGACTAGTACCAGACCAGTACCAGACCAGTACCCGGCACTTGTCTTCTCAAGAGGAGAGGAGGAGAAGACCCACGGTCGCTCTTCATTCAGAACGAGCTGCCCACTGCTGTCAGGACTGCAGAGTCACTACCTACTGTATCTTCCACCGTAGACAGAAGACCTCCATCTCTTCAGGCTACATCTTAAATGCCTCTCCTAAGACCTCTTAATCCCCTCTACAGTTTCTCTAATGTGAATACAAAATAAAAGAAAACACATTGAAATGTTTCCTTCTTCTAGCATTATGACTGCACAATGGCCCCGGCCCTAACATATAGATTACTTTTTCCTGCTATGACTGACGGATGGATGATTCACTTACAAAAGTATTTGTTGTAAGTCACTTTGGAGTCGCTTTGTCGCTTTGGAAAGGTTTCTGCTAAATGCCAAAAATGTAAATGTAAATTTAAATGTCAGCTTGAGAAGAGAGAGAGCAGAACCGCTAATGGTGGTAACCACGGCGACGGCCTCACCCTTCCAAAGGGCTGGGAGTCGCCTGGTCGACCGCTGCCAACAGGCCCGGGGCGGGATTACCGAAGGCTCTACACACCCACGGAGGTGGTGATCTAACCTGGGGTACGGTTAAGCCTGAAACGCAGGGAGGTTAGCATGCTAATGCGCATTTTAATGACTACCAAGGAAGGGCGCGTCTAGATGCCTGGAGGAGTAGTTGAGACTCACTCCGAGCTGTGAGGTGTGCGTGTGCGTGTTTGTGTGTGTGTATGTGTGTGTGTGTGTTTGTGAGGCAACCGAACCATCAAAACAACGTCTGTCCGGTCTGACCAACCACAAAGACCAGAGGTAGGAGAGGCCGGCCAGCCATCGGTAGGTCGCTGGTTCGATCCCCACCCTAGGGAGGGAGCCGGGTGTCAGCTGGTTGCTGAGATTGTATCTCTGGTGCCTGCCGCTGCCGTTGTGCCCTTGAGCAAGACACTTAACCCCTAACTGCTGCAGGGGCAACAATGAGTTGCTCTCCAACAATGTAGTTAACTTTAAGAGTATTCAATATGTTTATAGTATGATTAATATAATAATAATATATGCCATTTAGCTGATGCTTTTATCCAAAGCGGCTTACATTGCAGTGAGTGTAAACATGTTTCTGTATATGGGAATCGAACCAAAAACGTAAGCGTTGTTAGCGCCATGCTCTACCAACTGAGCCCACAGAGGACCACTGAAGTGTTTCACTCCTTAAAAGTGATCTGGTCAGACCTGGAGAGCGGTCCGCAGAGCCTGGCCCAGGGCGAGATAAGCCGGGGGAGAAGAGGTAGCTCATTATTTTGGTCAAGGTCTCACATCTGCACTTGACTTCAAGTTCACACCCTGCAACCCAAGCAACCGATGTAAACAAACACTGCGAGTAAACACACGGTATCTACTCTGTCTACAGACCGTTCGTTCACCCTCCAGTAAACAAGCTATTACTTACAACTTCAACAACACTGAACACACATACTAATGTATGTCCTCCCTGGTAGGAGTCACCCAAAACCACTTCACGCCTCCTCTCCTCCCCTCCTCCTCCTCCTCCTCCCCCCCTCCTCTCCTCCTCTCCTCCTCCTCCTCCCCTCCTCCTCCTCCCCTGCTTCACAACTGGTGAGCATGAATCAAATCAAATCAAATCAAATGTTATTTGTATAGCGGATTTCTTACAAGATGCAACTCAATGCGCTTCACATAATAAACATTCTCAGTCAATCAATCAATCAATCAATCAATCAATCAATACTGACAGAGCCGCAAGCAGGCAAAAAGTAAAAACCTGTACACTATGTAGCCAGGAAAATTGACGCCTCCTCCCCTCCCTCCTCCTCCTCCCCTCCTCCTCCTCAACTGCTTCACAACTGGTGAGCATGAACGCCTCCTCCCCTCCCCCCCTCCTCCTCCCCTCCTCCTCCTCCTCCCCCCCTCCTCCTCCCCCCCTCCTCCTCCTCCTCCCCCCCTCCTCCTCCCCTCCTCTTCCTCCCCTCCTCCCCTCCTCCTCCTCCCCCCTCCTCCTCCTCCCCCCCCTCCTCCTCCCCCCTCCTCCTCCCCCCCCTCCTCCTCCCATCCTCTTCCCCTCCTCCTCCCCTCCCCCCCTCCTCCCCCCCTCCCCCCCCTCCTCCTCCCCCTCATGCTCCTCCCCCCCTCCCCTCCTCCCCCCCTCCTCCTCCCCCTCCTCCTCCTCCCCCCCTCCTCCTCCTCCCCTCCTCCCCTCCTCTTCCCCTCCTCCTCCCCTCCTCCCCCCCCCTGCCCCTCCTCCCCCCCCCTGCCCCTCCTCCCCCAGGGTGATTAAACCAGGACGAGGACCTCTAATAGGTTCTTAGCCGACCTGCCGTCGTCTCCTGTTCCTCCCCTGGCCGGGCGCTGCGCTCTGGAAGACTAATTAGGAGAGGCTTTAACTCTCATTTGTGTCTTGTCTGCTCAGCGTCCTGCCTCTCTCGTTCGCTAGCTAGCTCGTTCGCTAGTTAGCTCGTTCGCTAGCTCTCTGGTGACCAGGGATGGGATAGGACAGTGGTGGTTCTGGTTCTAACGGGCTTGGCTGGGATGGTTCTGTGTCACCTTGCTGTGTGGCTCCCATTGGGCATGCGACTGCTGAGGGTACACACAGCACGCAAATGCACACACACACACACACACACACGTACACGTACACTACACCACACATACAGACACACAGACACACTATACCATGCAGCCAGACACTCACAGATACAGACACAGACACAGACACAGACAGACACAGTAACAGACATAGACATAGACATACATATACACACACACACACACACACGTACACGTACACTACACCACACATACAGACACACAGACACACTATACCATGCAGCCAGACACTCACAGATACAGACACAGACAGACACAGACACAGACACAGACACAGACACAGACACACACACACAGACACACACACACACACACACAGACACAGACAGACACAGACACAGACAGACACAGACACAGACACAGACAGACACAGACACAGACATCTATAGACATAGACATAGACATAGACAGACACACACACACACACACACACACACACACACACACACACTCCAGTGTTGGCCTGTAGCAATAAAGCTTGTTCAACCAGAAGTAGGTTGTCTTGTGCCTGCTCATACAGTGTGTGTGTCTATATGCCCGTCATACAGTGTGTGTCTATATGCCTGCTTATACAGTGTGTGTGTGTGTGTCTATGCCTGCTCATACAGTGTGTGTCAATATGCCTGCTCATACAGTGTGTGTGTGTGTCTATATGCCTGCTCATACAGTGTGTGTCAATATGCCTGCTCATACAGTGTGTGTGTGTCTATATGCCTGCTCATACAGTGTGTGTCAATATGCCTGCTCATACAGTGTGTGTCAATATGCCTGCTCATACAGTGTGTGTCTATATGACAGACACAGACAGACAGACACACAGAGACACAGACAGACACAGACAGACACAGACAGACAGACACAGACAGACAGACACACACAGAGACACACACAGAGACACAGACAGAGACACAGACAGACACACAGAGACACAGACAGACACAGACAGACACACACACAAAGAGACACACAGAGACAGACAGACATACACACAAAGAGACACACAGAGACACACAGACACACACACAGAGACAGAGACACAGGCAGACACACAGAGACAGACAGACACACAGAGACAGAGACACAGACAGACACATAGACAGACACACACAGACAGACACACAGACACAGACAGACACAGACAGACACATAGACAGACACACAGACACACACACACAGACACACACACACACACAGAGACACAGACAGACACATAGACAGACACACAGAGACAGAGACACAGACAGACACATAGACAGACGCACACAGACAGACACACAGACACACAGAGACACACAGAGAGACAGAGACACAGGCAGACACACAGAGACAGACACACAGA
Organism: Nansenia antarctica; assembly: GCF_963989245.1. Lineage (NCBI taxonomy): Eukaryota > Metazoa > Chordata > Actinopteri > Argentiniformes > Microstomatidae > Nansenia > Nansenia antarctica. The sequence goes on along the minus strand of NC_137674.1, from coordinate 30,138,685 downwards.
GACACAGACACACAGAGACAGACACACAGAGACACACAGACACAGGCAGACACACAGAGACACACAGACAGACACACAGACACAGGCAGACACACAGAGACACAGACACACAGAGACACAGACACACAGAGACACAGACAGACACACACAGACACACACAGAGACACAGACACACACAGACACAGAGACAGACAGAGACAGAGAAAGAGGCAGATGAACACCGTCGTCCCCAGACACCTCCGTGAGCTAAATGTGCCATTAGCCAAACGACCCGGGCTGTAGGCCGTGCTTAATGATGTGGCCTACATATTCATGAGCTGCACATGGCTGTTTAAAGTGGCTTCCCTTTATTCTGCAAAATGTCGTTCCAGGCAGATCCACATTTCACTGTGGAGCAGTGGTGTAGTCTACGTGATACGCGGGACTACGGCGTATACCCACTAGGAACGGCCAAGGATTTGCGTATACCCACTTAAAAATGCGCGAGGATACGTAACGGTGTTATATACAACAGATAGATCCGGTCCATTCATGTCTCTATTGGTCAGTTTGAGTTCCAGCCGTACAAATATCCATGATATACGCACGGGCCGGCTAACTGGAATCTTGACACATCTTGTATTACTCCGCGTTTGTATATTTTGCCCGTCGTGCCTAACCACCCCGCTAGCTGTACCAAACACGCACCATAACGCTTATTGTGACAGAACTTTCAAACTTCCCAGATATGAAGCGAAAGCAAACGACACCTTTTGAGTGTTTTAGTAAGCCTTCCCCTGAAGCTACTGCCGCTTCTGGTGACACTGACACTGACATGAATGTTACAGAAAAAGAGCCAGATGATGAGGCTAATGCTATCCAGCACCAACCCGATGCCATGATCGTAACGTCACCTGGTGGTAAGTGAAAGTACCATATGATATGCGTTATCATTAACGTAAACTGTAACAGCAAGGTATTATTGTTGGTATATTGAATTGTATCTAGAACTAGCTAGCTAACTTCACTAACGTTAGCTGCGTTAATATTCTCTGTATAGTTATTCTCTGTCAGAATAGTGTGATGATGGATCAATGAATGCGGGGGAAGGGGAGAGAGAACTTAGTTACTTAGATACATAAGTGAGTATGGTGGTGCTTATGGGGTGTCGCTACAGGACGGGTGTCGCTCCAGGACACGTCGCTCTGGGACGGGTGAGCATGAAGCTGGGAGGGAAAAATCACAGTATACCCACTAGAAAAAACTAGACTACACCACTGCTGTGGAGGCTTGAAACCTCCTTTGGATCCGCATGCGAGCACACACGCATTCACGGGAGCACACACACAGGCACACACGCACACACACAGGCACACGCACACTTTCCATTGCTAGGGACCATTAACCCTCTCCGTGCGAGCCTTGAACCCATCCCTACAGCTTTGTGCGGGTGTCGACAGCGGCTCGTTGAAAGCAGCCACATGATAAATAAAAAGAAAGCACTAACGCCTGGCACGGATTGAGGACCAGGATCAACCACCTGTGACTTGGGCTGCGTTCGTAAATTCGCTCTGGAAATCGGATCGACACTCATGGGAATGCCTCTCAATGCCAATCAAATGACTTTATTAATCCCTTTATGACGTTGAACCCACGGTGCGCTCCGGCGCTCTCAGAGCGAATTTACGAATGCTCCCGTAGTGGAAGCTGGTGGAGGTGTGTTTGATACCGTTCCTCATCCTGTGCCGTGCGTTACACCGAGCCGCGTCCTCAGGGTTCTCCCTCCACCGGCCTCCCCTTATGTAAACACTGTTTCATACCGTTCCTCATTCCAGGGTTCCCACACCTTCTGAAACATCAAATTCAAGCACCTTTTAAGGACTTTCAAGACTCAATTCCCTCAAATTCAAGGACCCAACACGGCATAGTTTGAGACAGATCTAGATGAGAATGTATATAATAGGAACTATCCGCTCACAGACAACAATTAAAAAGAGAGGCTTGAATGTGTGAACACTAGATGGTCTCTGGCCTTCTCTACCACAGCATAGCAAAACAATATATTGATATGTGTAAAGTTAAGCAATACAGAGACTTATTTACTAGTTGACGAGCTAAGTAAAACATTTTAGAATATTATTATTTTTTGAGAGAGAGAGAGAGAGAGAGGGAGAGAGAGGGAGAGAGAGGGAGAGAGGAATTCAAGCACTTTCAATGAACCATGTCTATTCAAAAACTTTCAAGACCTTGATTTTTCTTTCTCAAATTCACAAACTTTCAAGGATTTCAAGGACCCGTGGGAACCCTGTCTATCAACGAGCCTCGGCCGTCCTCCGATGTCTACCTCCAACAGCCTCTCCTGAGTCACAGGTGTTGGATACCGTTCCTCACTCAGCCCTCTGCAACGCCTCCTCCAGAACACAATCTGACAGGAGGCAGGCAACCTGCTGTACAAATCTCATCACAATGCAACGTATATGAATTATGAATACGGCGTATTCTACTGTGTTTATCAGGGGCTTAGAGTGCTCTGCTTCCATCCTGCGCTATACACGTTGTTGAATCATACTGGTAATACCGTGCGGTAATAACGTATTCATCGTGTGTGTCTGTGTGTGTGAGTGAGTGTGTGAGAATGTGTGTGTGTGTGTGTGTGTGTGTGTGTATGTGCGCTTGCCTGCAAGGGTGTGTGCACGGGTCTGTGTGTGTTTGGGTATGTCTGTGTGTGTGCTTGCCTTTGTGCTTGCCTTCGTGCGTGCCTGCATGCGTGCGTGTATCGGTGTGTGTGCGTGTGTGTGCGTGTGTGTGTCAGTCTGGCTGCAGTGCTGCAGGCGTGCTGGAGTCTGTGTGGTGTCAACCTGTTCTTAATCCGTCTCTCTCTCTGCAAAGGTCACCACTGGCCCACTGCCAGGGACACAGACAACTCATTAACTTGTGGTTGCTATGGCAGCCAGGAGACACGTTAGGAATGCGTAGGAAACACAGTTCATAGGAGCAAATGATGAGCCAGCTGCAGTGTTGTCATGATAACACATGGGACAAGACAAATCTGACTTTCTCTGGACTCTAGTCTCTAGTTCCTAGTTCCTACTCCCTAGTCCATCTCTACTCCCTACTCCCTAGTCCATCTCTACTCCCTACTCCATCTCTACTCCCTACTCCCTAGTCCATCTCTACTCCCTACTCCCTAGTCCATCTCTACTCCCTAGTTCATCTCTACTCCCTACTCCCTAGTCCATCTCTACTCCCTACTCCCTAGTCCATCTCTACTCCCTACTCCCTAGTCCACCTCTACTCCCTACTCCCTAGTTTATCTCTACTCCCTACTCCCTAGTACATCTCTACTCCCTAGTCCATCTCTACTCCCTAGTCCATCTCTACTCCCTAGTTCATCTCTACTCCCTACTCCCTAGTACATCTCTACTCCCTACTCCCTAGTCCACCTCTACTCCCTAGTCCACCTCTACTCCCTACTCCCTAGTCCATCTCTACTCCCTACTCCCTAGTCCATCTCTACTTCCTAGTCCATCTCTACTCCCTAGTCCACCTCTACTCCCTAGTTCATCTCTACTCCCTACTCCCTAGTCCATCTCTACTCCCTAGTCCATCTCTACTCCCTAGTCCATCTCTACTCCCTAGTTCATCTCTACTCCCTACTCCCTAGTCCATCTCTACTCCCTACTCCCTAGTCCATCTCTACTTCCTAGTCCCTAGTGTCTAGTCCCTACCCCCTACTCCCTAATCCCTAGTTCCTAGTCTCTAGTCCCTACTCCCTATTCCCTAGCCCCTAGTCCCTGGTCCCTGGCCCCTGGTCCCTGGTCTCTAGCCATAAACAGGGACCTTCTCTGGTGTGTGTTTGGGTGCTGGAGCCCTTGAATACTCTCTCTCTCTAGCTCTCTACTGCCAGCCCAGCACTCTCAGATAAATTATCTTCAATTATCTTCATAATGACACACATCAGCAGTCCATAAACTGCCAATTTCATCTCGTACGATGAAAACATTTACTGTAGTTGGATTTTTTTAGGAGAATGTGTCTTCATTAGCCTATCTAATGCTCATCTGCGCGGTCCGCTAAGAAACGTCATTCAAAGACATAATTATAATACAGACGTAATGTGATTATATGTTATTATGTGAGTTGTGGCTCCACTTAAAATGAGGTCAATAAACGACTAAATTCAACAAATAAAACCAAAAACAGCAATAAAAGTCTGGATCTCCTCCCACTACAGAAGTGACAGAAGTCCATTCCAGTCTTCTGTCTCTAACCAACCAGTCTTCTGTCTCTAACCAACCTGTCTTCTGTCTCTAACCAACCAGTCTTCTGTCTCTCTAACCAACCAGTCTTCTGTCTCTAACCAACCAGTCTTCTGTCTCTCTAACCAACCAGTCTTCTGTCTCTCTAACCAACCAGCGTTCTGTCTCTCTAACCAACCAGTCTTCTGTCTCTAACCAACCAGTCTTCTGTCTCTAACCAACTGTCTTCTGTCTCTCTAACCAACCAGTCTTCTGTCTCTAACCAACCAGTCTTCTGTCTCTCTAACCAACCTGTCTTCTGTCTCTAACCAACCAGTCTTCTGTCTCTCTAACCAACCAGTATTCTGTCTCTTTAACTAACCAGTCTTCTGTCTCTAACCAACCAGTCTTCTGTCTCTAACCAACCTGTCTTCTGTCTCTAACCAACCAGTCTTCTGTCTCTAACCAACCAGTCTTCTGTCTCTAACCAACCAGTCTTCTGTCTCTTTAACTAACCAGTCTTCTGTCTCTAACCAACCAGTCTTCTGTCTCTCTAACCAACCAGTCTGTCTCTCTAACCAACCAGCGTTCTGTCTCTAACCAACCAGTCTTCTGTCTCTAACCAACCAGTCTCTCTCTAACCAACCAGTCTTCTGTCTCTCTAACCAACCAGTCTTCTGTCTCTAACCAACCAGTCTTCTGTCTCTAACCAACCAGTCTCTCTCTAACCAACCAGTCTTCTGTCTGTCTAACCAACCAGTCTTCTGTCTCTCTAACCAACCAGTCTTCTGTCTCTCTAACCAACCAGTCTGTCTCTCTAACCAACCAGTTTTCTGTCTCTCTAACCAACCAGTCTTCTGTCTCTAACCAACCAGTCTTCTGTCTCTAACCAACCAGTCTTCTGTCTCTCTAACCAACCAGTCTTCTGTCTCTCTAACCAACCAGTCTTCTGTCTCTCTAACCAACCAGTCTTCTGTCTCTCTAACCAACCAGTCTTCTGTCTCTCAAACCAACCAGTCTTCTGTCTCTCTAACCAACCAGTCTTCTGTCTCTCTAACCAACCAGTCTTCTGTCTCTCTAACCAACCAGTCTTCTGTCTCTAACCAACCTGTCTTCTGTCTCTCCAACCAACCAGTCTTCTGTTTCTAACCAACCAGTCTTCTGTCTCTAACCAACCAGTCTTCTGTCTCTCTAACCAACCAGTCTTCTGTCTCTCTAACCAACCTGTCTTCTGTCTCTCTAACCAACCAGTCTTCTGTCTCTCTAACCAACCAGTCTTCTGTCTCTAACCAACCAGCGTTCTGTCTCTTTAACAACCAGTCTTCTGTCCCTCTAACCAACCAGTCTTCTGTCTCTAACCAACCAGTCTTCTGTCTCTAACCAACCTGTCTTCTGTCTCTCTAACCAACCAGTCTTCTGTCTCTCTAACCAACCAGTCTTCTGTCTCTAACCAACCAGCGTTCTGTCTCTTTAACAACCAGTCTTCTGTCCCTCTAACCAACCAGTCTTCTGTCTCTAACCAACCAGTCTTCTGTCTCTCTAACCAACCCGTCTTCTGTCTCTAACCAACCTGTCTTCTGTCTCTCTAACCAACCTGTCTTCTGTCTCTCTAACCAACCAGTCTTCTGTCTCTCTAACCAACCAGTCTTCAGTCTGTCTAACCAACTAGTCTTCTGTCTCTAACCAACCTGTCTTCTGACTCTCTAACCAACCTGTCTTCTGTCTCCAACCAACCAGTCTTCTGTCTCTAACCAACCAGTCTGTCTCTCTAACCAACCTGTCTTCTGTCTCTCTAACCAACCAGTCTTCTGTCTCTAACCAACCAGTCTTCTGTCTGTAACCAACCAGTCTTCTGTCTGTCTCTAGCTTAAGTTCCACAACGTCACGTTTCCAGTCAGAACCCAACAGAATCGCGTTCAGAATGTGTTTAGAATGTGGAACACCGGGTCACCGTTCCGCATCATCGACACCATGCCAGGGTGGAGCTGTCCTCTCCGGGTCGACCCGGCCCACTGACCCACATTCTCGACCCGCAGAGGGATCCAGATTTAGACTCAGAGGTCCTTTATTTTTACGGGGTCTGTTTCGGGCACCCGGGATCTCTCAGAGGTGAGGTGGAACGAGTGAAGAAGAGAAGAAAAAAAAACAGGAAAACTGCTTCTGTGTCCTTGACACAGTGGGGGGGGGGGGGGAGGCAGAGACAGAGAGAGACAGAATCAGACAGAGACAGAGACCGATAAAGACACACAGACAGACAGACAGAGAGAGAGAGACACACACACACAGAGACAGAGACACAGAGACACAGACAGACACACAGAGACACACAGAGAGACAGAGACACAGACAGACAGACAGAGACAGACCCACAGAGACACACAGAGAAACAGAGACACAGGCAGACACACAGAGACAGACACACAGAGACACACACAGAGACACAGACACACAGAGACACAGACACACAGAGACACAGGCACACAGAGACACTCAGAGACACACAGAGACAGAGAAAGAGGCAGATGAACACCGTCGT
>NC_137674.1:30094432-30126932 GCF_963989245.1 Nansenia antarctica | reverse complement strand
ACGATGTTTGCGGCGGCGTGCGTTCGTCTGAAGCGTCTCCTTTGACGGCTGGGGAGGTGAGGACATGCTCGGTGGAGATCTTACGTGGCGACCTGCGTCATGCGCTTGATGCGGCTTCTTTTGGCAACCTTTGACTGTGAAGATAACTGTCCTGGCTTCTCTTTTCTCAACCTTGTTCGTACCCTCTCTCTCCTTGTTATCTCCCCGTGGTGTCAGACAGCCTGCTGCAACAACAACACCTGACGCAGCACATAGCCTCTCTCCCACACACCCACACACACACACACACACACACACACACACACACACGCACACACCCCTCACAATACTGCTGTGTGTGTCCCATGTCTCTACACCCCCCCCCTCTCCTCCTGTGATGTGTGATGATGTTGGCAGTCAGAGGAGGAGGTGTGTATTGGTTTGGATGGTAGGGTAGTTGGTTGTTGTACCAGGCGGTGGGGGTAAGGGTTTGGATGGTAGCAGAGAAAGAGAGACAGAGAGAGAGAGAGAGACAGAGAGAAGAGAGAGAGAGAAGAGAGAGAGAGACAGAGAGAAGAAAGAGACACAGAGAGAGAGAGACGCAGAGAGAGAGAGCAGTATTGTGTAATGGTTCAGATGGTACCACAAAAGAACAGACATATCAGTGAAAATACAGAGAAAGAGAGTGTGTGAGTGTGTAAGAGAGAGAGAGAGAGAGAGAGAGAGAGAGAGAGAGAGAGAGAGAGAGAGAGAGAGAGAGAGAGATATGCTTTCTCATCTTATCAAATCTGTAGTTCTTTTTTTCTGTACTGTCGGTAGATAATCATGTTTGATAGCATTCCTCTTCCCATGCATTACAATGAGCCTGTCCTCCTGTTTCTCCCTCCACCAGCCTCCCCATAACACACACCCTGGCTGCTGGCCCTGAAAAAGATCTCCAGAGAAAGTACTGCACATGTGCTGCTGTACCGTTGAGCAGATGTTGAAACATGTTTATTACATTCACATTTTAGACATCTAGCAGACGCCTTTATTCAAAGCGACTTACAACAAATACATTTGTCTAAGTAGGTCAATCATCTATCCATCAGTCAGAGCAAGAAAAAGTAATTCTTAAAACAAAACAAAAGTAAAACGCTGTCAACTCACTAGCTCCTCTAACTCTAGCTAGACAGGTTAGCAGACTTCTGGATAAGAGTCTCAGTCTCTATCTCTCTCTCTCTCTCTCTCTCTCTCTCTCTCTCTCTCTCTCTCTCTCTCTCTCTCTCAGGAGGACAGGCTCATTGTAATGCATGGGATGAAAAAATTCAGTCTATAAGCTCTCTCTATTTCTCTCTCTCTCTCTCTCTCTCTCTCTCTCTCTCTCTCTCTCTCTCTCTCTCTCTCTCTCTCTCTCTCTCTCTCTCTCTCTCTCTCTCAGGGAAGGGAAGGGAAGGGTAGGGAAGGGCAGATCAAGAGACCTGGCCTCAGGCCTGCCCTGCCCTTCCCTTCCCTGCCCTGCCAGGGCAGGTCTCTCAAATCCCCCGATGCAAGTCAGGTCAGGGCAACAACCTAAGGCCCCCATTTCTCCCAAAGCAGGACAAGGAGGAGGAGGAGGAGGAGGAGGCGGAGGAGGAGGAGGAGGAGGAGGGAGTACAAAGTACTGTACTGTACCTCAGGAAGCACACTCGCATCCTGTTGTTTGTTTGATGAGCCACTCAAACTGTGCTGGAATATAAAAAATAAAAAAACGTTTTATGGACAAAGACCTCTCAAAGACCAGGCGAGGCTTCTCTCACTCACCGGGTTACCACATCAGGAGGAGGCAGAGGAAAAAACCAGAGAGGCTGCCTGCCTGCCTGCCTGCATTCGTAATTGGAGTGGGGAGCGTTACGCTGTAAGGCCTATAGAGGAGTATGAGTAACCCATGCATCTAGGCTACGTACGGCCCGTCACCGGCCTGCTTAATGGGTTGAGTAACATGAGGACCTGTGGGCCTTTCATTCATCAGCCACAAAGGAATCAAAGCCTGTGGCCTGCGTGTTCTAGGCTATATATATATATACACACACAGACAGAGTGCGTTCTGGAGCTGCGTTGGTAGCAGGATGAATTCAGAGGCTACGATTGAAGCTCGGCTACTGTGGTGTTTGTGTGGCCGTGTTGATCGTGTGTGGTTGAGTAGACGGTGTGGTAGAGTGGATGGTGTGGTAGAGTGGACAGTGTGGTAGAGTGGTGGTGTGGTAGAGTGGACAGTGTGGTAGAGTGGTGGTGTGGTAGAGTGGTGGTGTGGTAGAGTGGACAGTGTGGTAGAGTGGACAGTGTGGTAGAGTGGTGGTGTGGTAGAATGGTGGTGTGGTAGAGTGGACGGTGTGGTAGAGTGGTGGTGTGGTAGAGTGGTGGTGTGGTAGAGTGGACGGTGTGGTTGAGTGGACGGTGTGGTAGAGTGGATGGTGTGGTAGAGTGGATGGTGTGGAATTCAGAGGCTACGATTGAAGCTCGGCTACTGTGGTGTTTGTGTGGCCGTGTTGATCGTGTGTGGTTGAGTAGACGGTGTGGTAGAGTGGATGGTGTGGTAGAGTGGATGATGTGGTAGAGTGGATGGTGTGGTAGAGTGGATGGTGTGGTAGAGTGGATGGTGTGGTAGAGTGGATGGTGTGGTAGAGTGGATGGTGTGGTAGAGTGGATGATGTGGTAGAGTGGTGGTGTGGTAGAGTGGATGGTGTGGTAGAGTGGATGGTGTGGTAGAGTGGATGATGTGGTAGAGTGGATGGTGTGGTAGAGTGGATGGTGTGGTAGAGTGGATGGTGTGGTAGAGTGGATGATGTGGTAGAGTGGTGGTGTGGTAGGGTGGACAGTGTGGTAGAGTGGATGGTGTGGTAGAGTGGATGATGTGGTAGAGTGGATGGTGTGGTAGAGTGGATGGTGTGGTAGAGTGGATGGTGTGGTAGAGTGGATGATGTGGTAGAGTGGTGGTGTGGTAGGGTGGACAGTGTGGTAGAGTGGATGATGTGGTAGAGTGGATGATGTGGTAGAGTGGTGGTGTGGTAGGGTGGACAGTGTGGTAGAGTGGTAGAGTGGATGGTGTGGTAGAGTGGACGGTGTGGTAGAGTGGATGATGTGGTAGAGTGGATGGTGTGGTAGAGTGGATGGTGTGGTAGAGTGGATGATGTGGTAGAGTGGATGATGTGGTAGAGTGGTGGTGTGGTAGGGTGGACAGTGTGGTAGAGTGGTGGTGTGGTAGAGTGGACACCGGTGTGGTAGAGTGGATGATGTGGTAGAGTGGATGATGTGGTAGAGTGGATGGTGTGGTAGGGTGGACAGTGTGGTAGAGTGGACGCTGTGGTAGAGTGGACGCCGGTGTGGTAGAGTGGTGGTGTGGTAGAGTGGTGGTGTGGTAGAGTGGATGGTGTGGTAGAGCGGATGGAGTGGTAGAGTGGATGGTGTGGTAGAGTGGATGGAGTGGTAGAGTGGATGGTGTGGTAGAGTGGTGGTGTGGTAGAGTGGATGGTGTGGTAGAGTGGATGGTGTGGTAGAGTGGACGGTGTGGTAGAGTGGTGTTGTGGTAGAGTGGACGGTGTGGTAGAGTGGACGGTGTGGTAGAGTGGATGGTGTGGTAGAGTGGATGATGTGGTAGAGTGGACACCGGTGTGGTAGAGTGGTGGTGTGGTAGAGTGGATGATGTGGTAGAGTGGATGGTGTGGTAGAGTGGACAGTGTGGTAGAGTGGATGGTGTGGTAGAGTGGACAGTGTGGTAGAGTGGATGGTGTGGTAGAGTGGATGGTGTGGTAGAGTGTTCTATAAAGGTAGAGTGGGACAATGAAAGGGTGCTTTTTCTATTGGACGAACGGCGAACAGTTCCTTTACATTATTCCAATGGATTACGTTGCCGTTATTACTTAATTCAACATGACTCTTATCTCCTAGAAGGGAGATATTCCATATAACTGTGTGTGTGTGTGTGTGTGTGTGTGTGCGTGTGTGTGTGTGTGTGTCTGGCTCACAGTCTGTCTCTCCTTCCCTTCCCTCCTCCACTGCATCAACACGAACCTTCTGAAGCGTTTGATGGTGGCCAACAAGCCCGTCCCTGTGAAACCGACCTAACACGATTTGCGAGGTAACGAGCGACTGAAGGTAATTACACTCTGATTACCAGGGTAAGCGGCTCTGTTTGAACTCGATGGGTTCGTCGGCTACCTGCCACTCACAAGCCACCACCAGCCACCTACAAGCTGCCAGTCCTCAACCTGTTTACCAGAGGGGGTTCAGACAGGGGCAACAGAACCACCGCGGCGCTGCCGCCTGTGTGACGTGTCGACGTGTGAGCGGCGCTCCCGGGACTAGACGACCTCTGCTGTCCTAGGGTGGAGGAACCCGGCTGTCCTGGAGTGGTGGAACCCTGCTGTCCTGGGGTGGTGGAACCCTGCTGTCCTGGGGTGGAGGAACCCTGCTGTCCTGGGGTGGAGGAACCCTGCTGTCCTGGGGTGGTGGAACCATGCTGTCCTAGGGTGGAGGAACGTGAAGGAACCCTGCTGTCCTGGGGTGGTGGAACCCTGCTGTCCTGGGGTTGTGGAACCCTGCTGTCCTGGGGTGGAGGAACCCTTCTGTCCTGGGGTGGAGGAACATGGTGGAACCCTGCTGTCCTAGGGTGGAGGAACATGGTGGAACCCTGCTCTACTGGGGTGGTGGAACATGGTGGAACCCTGATGTGTTGGGGTGGAGGAACATGGTGTAACCCTGCTCTACTGGGGTGGAGGAACATGGTGGAACCCTGCTGTCCTGGGGTGGAGGAACGTGAAGGAACCCTGCTGTCCTGGGGTGGTGGAACATGGTGAAACCCTGCTCTACTAGGATGGAGGAACATGGTGGAACCCTGCTCTACTGGGGTGGAGGAACATGGTGGAACCCTGCTCTACTGGGGTGGAGGAACATGGTGGAACCCTGCTCTACTGGGGTGGTGGAACCCTGCTGTCCTGGGGTGGAGGAACATGGTGGAACCCTGCTGTCCTGGGGTGGAGGAACATGGTGTAATCCTGCTCTACTGGGGTGGAGGAACATGGTGGAAGCCTGCTCTACTGGGGTGGTGGAACCCTGCTGTCCTGGGGTGGTGGAACATGGTGGAACCCTGCTGTCCTGGGGTGGTGGAACATGGTGAAACCCTGCTCTACTAGGATGGAGGAACATGGTGGAACCCTGCTCTACTGGGGTGGAGGAACATGGTGGAACCCTGCTCTACTGGGGTGGAGGAACATGGTGGAACCCTGCTCTACTGGGGTGGTGGAACCCTGCTGTCCTGGGGTGGAGGAACATGGTGGAACCCTGCTGTCCTGGGGTGGAGGAACATGGTGTAATCCTGCTCTACTGGGGTGGAGGAACATGGTGGAAGCCTGCTCTACTGGGGTGGTGGAACCCTGCTGTCCTGGGGTGGTGGAACATGGTGGAACCCTGCTGTCCTGGGGTGGTGGAACCCTGCTGTCCTGGGGTGGTGGAACCCTGCTGTCCTGGGGTGGAGGAACATGGTGGAACCCTGCTGTCCTGGGGTGGAGGAACATGGTGGAACCCTGCTCTACTGGGGTGGTGGAACCCTGCTGTCCTGGGGTGGTGGAACATGGTGGAACCCTGCTGTCCTGGGGTGGTGGAACCCTGCTGTCCTGGGGTGGTGGAACCCTGCTGTCCTGGGGTGGTGGAACCCTTCTGTCCTGGGGTGGAGGAACATGGTGGAACCCTGCTGTCCTGGGGTGGAGGAACGTGAAGGAACCCTGCTCTACTGGGGTGGTGGAACCCTGCTGTCCTGGGGTGGTGGAACCCTGCTGTCCTGGGGTGGTGGAACATGGTGGAACCCTGCTGTCCTGGGGTGGAGGAACGTGAAGGAACCCTGCTCTACTGGGGTGGTGGAACCCTGTTGTCCTGGGGTGGAGGAACATGGTGTAATCCTGCTCTACTGGGGTGGTGGAACCCTGTTGTCCTGGGGTGGAGGAACGTGAAGGAACCCTGCTGTCCTGGGGTGGTGGAACCATGCTGTCCTAGGGTGGAGGAACGTGAAGGAACCCTGCTGTCCTGGGGTGGTGGAACCCTTCTGTCCTGGGGTGGAGGAACATGGTGGAACCCTGCTGTCCTGGGGTGGAGGAACGTGAAGGAACCCTGCTCTACTGGGGTGGTGGAACCCTGTTGTCCTGGGGTGGAGGAACATGGTGTAATCCTGCTCTACTGGGGTGGTGGAACCCTGTTGTCCTGGGGTGGAGGAACATGGTGGAACCCTGCTGTCCTGGGGTGGAGGAACGTGAAGGAACCCTGCTGTCCTGGGGTGGTGGAACCCTGCTGTCCTGGGGTGGTGGAACCCCGCTCTACTGGGGTGGTGGGAACGTGGTGGAACCCGTCACCAGTGTTGGGAGTATGACCAGTGTTGGGAGCATGACCAGTGTTGGGAACATGACCAGTGTTGGGAGCATGACCAGTGTTGGGAGCATGACCAGTGTTGGGAGCATGACCAGTGTTGGGAGCATGACCAGTGTTGGGAGCATGACCAGTGTTGGGAGCGCCATACTGGGAGTCAAGTGATACGGTATATATCTCCGGTATATATAAGGTATTTATCTCCAGCAGCATACCAGTGTCTACATAGGTGACAGTGATTTTCCATGCTGCTCAAAATGGGTGAAGTGTCCCTTTAACTGCTTCTCTTTTTCCGTTTTTTTTAAAATACTAAATTACATAGTCATGTATTCATCGTGAGTTCTACATTTACATTACATTTACATTACATTAACATTTTTCTCATTTAGCAGACGCCTTTATCCACAGCGACTTACAACAAATACATTTGTCTAAGAAAGTGAATTATCAATCCATCAGTCATAGCAAGAAATAGTAATCTATGCTCCAGTGGCGGCTGGTGATCACATTTTTGGGTGGGGCACAGGTTATGGGGGCATGCTCCACGGGGAAGAATATCAACTTTAAAATCAGGATTTACAGTCGATTTTAGCATGAGAATATATATATAACTTAATTATTTTTATATATAACTTATTAAAGGGCAAACTGCAAACACAATAAAAATATAATGCACAACAACTGACAAATCAACTGGAATAGTGTTTGTTAGCAGAGTAGACCTAATGTTAACAAAATGGACTTATACCCTTTGTCTATCTGTGCAGCGGTAAGGTGAATAATTCTAGCAGTACTGTCCAGACAGTTGTCTTGTTTAGCCATTCAACTAGGCATTATTTATTCAATGGAGAAAGACATGGAACACAATGCAATTGTGATAATAAATGTGTTCTTTGTTACTTCTTTAATTAAATTAAAGTGTACCTTTCTATTATCATACAATACGTCCTTGAACATGTAAACTCTATAATCATACAGTTGTCTTTCTATTAGTTGTCTCTGTCATACTGAACTGTTTGTTATCATCCTGAACTATCTCTGTTGCTCACCTCACCTCAGTTCTGTCTCTATTGCTCTCCTCTCCTGTTGTCTGTCTCTCTGTTGCTCTCCTCTCCTGTTGTCTGTCCGAATATCGGTTGTTAAGTCGCGACGTGTTTCCGGGTCCAAAGTTGGCTGAGGCGCTGTCTTCGAAATGCCGCAATAATAATAATAATTAATTATATTTATATAGCGCTTTTCCGAGGCTCAAATACCCTGACAATATGGGGAAAACGGGAAAGTGCTGCGTCCCTTGTTGTATGAATAGATCCGAGTCTAAAAAACGATTAAACTGTCATTCTACCGCTGCAGTACACTGGTATTCTGGTGCGGAGAATTTCTGGTTTGGACCCGGAAATTGCAAAACGTCACGTTTGACGTCAGACTTAACAACCGGATATTCAGGGCTCTCAAGTCTCACACATTTTTTTATTTTTACTACCCCTACTACCTACTACTACTAGTGGTAGTGGCCCTAGGCTGCAGCCTAGGTAAGCCTATAATCTGCGCATGCTCTGGGCGCATTTTTTGCGCCCCGACCGAGAAATAGGAGACAGCCAATTGGAGCGCTGCTACAGCTCACGTGTAAGCCAAAAGTATTTGGACTGCCATAGACTGCCATTCGGCCGGCGTCCCGGACTCCTCCCTTATGTATTTTCACAGTGAATTTTACACACACACAGATAAAATGTTTATTGTATTGGAGGATTTTTAATGAATGCTGATAGGCGCCGACAGAATATCAGCCGCATTTTATGAATAAACAATGTTTTTATACGCCCTCTATTGGCCAGCCGCCACTGCTATGCTCGCTCGGGGCCATTGGCAGTTACAATGCTAGAAGAAAGACTACTTACTGCCTTTAAAATATATATATATATATTTAGTAGAGAAACTGTACAGGGGAATAGAGTGATAAGATGTAAACATTGTGCCATACTGTTTGAGACTACAGAGTAATGGTTCTATGGTTCTAAACACACAGTGTGTGTGTGTGTGTGTGTGTGTGTGTGTGTGTGTGTGTGTGTGTGTGTGTGTGTGTGTGTGTGTGTGTGTGTGTGTGTGTGTGTGTCTCTAGGTGTGCAGCTGTTGTCTGGTAGGCTGCGGTGAGCAGCTTTATGATTGCACCACATACTGGACTTCCCTCTGTCATGTTTCCCATGTATAGTCTGTCATTCTTGTGTAATTCATGACACCTTTGGAAACTCCATATGGGTTATTTGTGTGTCTGTGTGTGTGTCTGTGTGTGTGTCTGTGTGTGTGTGTGTGTGTGTGTGTATGTGTGTGTGTGTGTGTGTGTGTGTGTATGTGTGTGTATGTGTGTGTGTGTGTGTGTGTGTGTGTGTGTGTGTGTGTGTGTGTGTGTGTGTGTGTATTGTGCAATGTGTGAATTGTGTGAATAGTGTCAATGGTGCAATCGTATCCATCACAGTACCCACAATGCATCACACTAGTAAATATTAAAACCATGGTACTGTTTGTTCCCTACCAACCTATCTTACTTCTTTGTTAGTTCATGACTACAGTGTATTACTGTAGAAGCCTGCTGTTTACATCTAGAAACATTGCAAACCATTTTTCTTTTCTTTTTTTAAAATCGTAAATCGTGATTGTATTCAGATGACATAACCAGGCCACCATTTTGAAACAGAGACAGAGAGGTCTGGAGGTGCTTTCCCTTGTATGAATAAAACATGAGTACAATAAATATCCCATCACAAAGATGAATACATAACTGTGTGATGGGGCGGTGAAGCAGCTCCGAGACCTTTGACTCAAGGTCTATGGAACTGTGGTCCTCTGTGGCTCAGTTGAGAGTAAGTAAGTAAGCCTTGAGAACCGATGATTCTCGAGCCTACCGGCCCTTAGGGGCAGGAGCCTGTTTGCGTAGTAGACACTGGTATGTTGCACGGTCCTACCCCCAATCCAACCCTTAACACCAGAACAGCGTTTTTACCTACTAAAATAACAATAATAATAATAATAATAATAATAATAATAATAATAACTTTATTTGTATAGCACTTTTCATGCAAATGTTGCAGCTCAAAGTGCTCCAATCATTATATAATCATAATTTTATTATTTAGTCATTTAAAGGCAATATTAAAAAGATGGGTTTTTAGTCTTGACTTGAACATATGTGCTGAGGTTGCATCCCCAATGTAAACTGGCAGTGCATTCCACAATCTGGGTGCATAAAATGAGAATGCAGCCTCACCAAATCTCTTCTTTTGTAGGCTACACATGTGATACACAGAGAAAACCAGCGTCAGAAGACCTTGAGAGCTCTTTCGGCTGATATGCTAGCAAAAGGTCTTTCAGATACTCTGGTGCTGTGCCAGTGAGAGCTTTATAAACAAGCAGAAAGATCTTGAAATCTATTCTGAACTTAACAGGAAAAAGAGCCGCCTGACCCCCTCACTAGAATGGTAATCTGCTATTAAACACACAACGACCACTAGTTGGCCGCTTGTAAATTACCCTGCTTCCTACACAGAAAAACTGCAAAACAGCTTTATATTAGCGTGTCCTGATGTGAAAATGTAAGGATACTGGGTGGTAGAACGCACATATCTAGGAAAAGTCATGAAAGCAGGGTCCTGAAATTTGACCGAGTGCAAAGATAAAAAAAATAAAAATACTCACAGGTCAAATGACCCCTAATGGCTGATTAAGTGTTAATGCTGAGTGCCAAGCAGGGAGGCATCGGGTACCATTTGTATAGCCTTTGGTATGACTCGGCAGGGGACTGCACTCAGGACCTCTCAATCTCAGGGCGGACACTCTAACCGCAAGGCCACCGAGCTGGTCAGTTGCTAGAGCATGGCGCTGACAAGGCTTAAGGTTGTGGGTTCGATTCCTGCTGGGACCATATAGAGACTGAAAGATGTATGTACTCACTGCAATGTAAGTCGCTTTGGATAAAAGCGTCAGTTAAAGGGCGTATATAAGGCGACACCATTAGAGCTCTACCGCGGTGCACCCTGGCTGTTCTCCGCACCACAACAAAAACAAGCCTGATCAGGAGATAAAGGCGTAGCAGTCCTTTAAACACCACAGCAGTCTGAGTTACCAGCCAGCCTCCCAAGGTCATCCACCATAAAACGCTTGGACACACATTGAGCAAAACTGAAGCAACAGAAGCACTTCTGACTGAAAAGGAGGCCTAAAGCTAATAGAACACACACACAGGTACAGACAGTATGTGTGTGTGTGTGTGTGTGTGTGTGTGTGTGTGTGTGTGTGTGTGTGTGTGTGTGCGCTCGCGCCTGGCTCAATGAAAGGAGTACTGAATCAAAGAACTGCAGTATTCACCTGGACACTTGATGCAGGACATTGAGTGATGATGGTGTGTCTGACTGTCTGTGTGTGTGTCTGTGTGTGTGTGTGTGTGTGTGTGTATCTAGGTATGTGTGTGTGTGTATGTCTCTAGGCGTGTGTGTGTGTGTGTCTCTAGGCGTGTGCGTGTGTGTGTGTGTCTAGGCGCGTGTGTGTGTGCATGTCTCTAGGAGTGTGTGTCTGTGTGTGTGTGTGTGTGTGTGTCTCTCTAGGCGTGTGCGTGTGTGTGTGTGTGTGTCTCTAGGCGTGTGTGTGTGTGTGTGTCTCTAGGCGTGTGTGTGTGTGTGTGTCTCTAGGTGTGTACGTGTCTGTGCTCCCAGAGGACTGGCAGGCACACTGTGTTCAGAGTCTCTACTGGCCGTATCACAGCCACTGAAAAACACATCCAGCTCTCCTCTCATGCAAACCCCAGTTCATGTCCCTCAGGAGCGGGTCGTGGCTCTGTGAATGCCAGGCTTTTTCTCAGAACAATCCTTTTCTTCACGCCAACACATCTCTGGCCACGAGGAGTTGGACGTTCTGGTTCCCTAATGGGACACCATCATTAGGAATAAGGAACACAGATCTGTCTGTCTGTCCTGCCTACCTGCCTCTGCCTGCCTGCCTGTCTGCCTGTCTGCCTGTCTGCCTGTCTGCCTGTCTGCCTGTCTGCCTGTCTGTCTGTCTGTCCTGCCTGCCTCTCTGCCTGCCTGCCTGACTGTCTGTCTGCCTGTCTGCCTGTCTGTCTGTCCTGCCTGTCTGCCTGTCTGTCTGTCTGTCTGTCTGTCTGTCTGTCTGCCTGTCTGTCTGTCTGTCTGTCCTGCCTGCCTCTCTGCCTGCCTGCCTGACTGTCTGTCTGCCTGTCTGCCTGTCTGTCTGTCCTGCCTGTCTGCCTGTCTGTCTGTCTGTCTGCCTGTCTGTCTGTCTGTCTGTCCCTGCCTGTCTGTCCTGCCTCTCTGTCCGTCAGCCTGTCTGCCTGTCCCAGCCTGTCTCAGCCTGCCTGCTTGTCTGTCTGTCTGATGTCACCATTCAAGACTCTGAGAGCAGTGTGTGTGTGTGTGTGTGTGTGTGTGTGTGTGTGTGTGTGTGTGTGTGTGTGTGTGTGTGTAAAGGCAGTGTGGAAAGACATCAGTCAGAAAGGGACATCTACCACTGCATTTGTCCTCAGGCTTGACCCACACTGCAGAACTGTTCTTTGTTCAGCAGCGGGCCACAGTGTTGTGTCTCTGCCTCTGCCCACAGCCTAACCTCCTCCCAGGGGGACACTTCTTAAAATGGAAATGGCATGGACGGCACTGAATGACCTTTTTACAGCTCAGAGGAGTCCCACCAGTCTAAGCAACATGAAGTTCAAGTTCACTTGAAGATGACCTCGGCTGTAAAAAGCATCATGACTGAATAATAGGCTATTAGTAGTGATGTCAACACGTTGCCTAACTGTGCAGTCCTTCTTCCAAGATCAACATTATGCTGGTTTCAGTGTCAACAAAAGCTCTGTTTTGAGAAGTAAACATACAGGAGGACAGTCTTGAAAAAACATTGACATGCATCATGTTATTGAGAAGAACTGTTAGGAACATATAGGGTAATAATAATTATAACGTCCTCTGCAAAGACCGTCGCTGTTTTATGAGTAGGTATGTTTATTTATGTGTTATGTTTATCTCGACATAACGTGTGCGAAACTGTGAAACAACAGTGTGTGTCTGCCTGCATCATCATGTCTCAGTGCGGCGGGGTAGTCAGAGATATTGCTGTCAATCTCGCCTTTAGCGTCATTTCAATTTGACAATATCAGAAATTGTACAACTAGTTCTCTCTCAGTTCAACAGACAGTGTGCCGTCCGACAAGTCCAAGACCAAAGCACGTTGTTGTCAATAATAAACAGACGGATTGTTTCCATACCTGGCCTTCTGTGACACCGGGGACGAAAGCAGAACCTCAGGTGTCCGAGGTCTGTCTCCTCTCCTCTCCAACAGAACCTCAGGTGTCCGAGGTCTGTCTCCTCTGCTCTCCAAAAGAACCTCAGGTGTCCGAGGTCTGTCTCCTCTCCTCTCCAACAGAACCTCAGGTGTCCGAGGTCTGTCTCCTCTCCTCTCCAACAGAACCTCAGGTGTCCGAGGTCTGTCTCCTCTGCTCTCCAGAAGAACCTCAGGTGTCCGAGGTCTGTCTCCTCTCCTCTCCAACAGAACCTCCGGTGTCCGAGGTCTGTCTCCTCTGCTCTCCAACAGAACCTCAGGTGTCCGAGGTCTGTCTCCTCTGCTCTCCAACAGAACCTCAGGTGTCCGAGGTCTGTCTCCTCTGCTCTCCTCTCCTCTCCTCTCCTCTCCTCGCCTCTCCAAAAGAACCTCAGGTGTCCGAGGTCTGTCTCCTCTCCTGTATTAGAACACGAAGAGGCTGGCTTGTCAGCTACCTATTGGAGTGGCAGTGGCACGCCGACAGGTTCCAGAGACATCGGTATGGGTGCTTGCTGACTGACATCCACGTTCATGACATGTATCCTTCCAGCGGACGGACGGAAACATGTGTCCATGCGCCAGTGCGTCTCCACCTAAACACAAGAAACCAGGAGGATGATCGTACCCGGAAAGCGAGAACGAAAGACGTGAATGACGGAACGAAATCGCACGAAACAACTACAGCTGACAGGCAGGCAGTCGACTGACAGCGATATACAGTCGGCTGGTCACGGAGGGAATCATGATTTACAACCCCTTTTTTAAAAAGCACTACGCACCACAAAGGATGCATTCAACAGCATTGTATTGTCCAATATCTCAATTAAAGGTGATGCTTTTCTTACCTTTAAAGGCACCGCAGCCCCTGCACAAGAGGAGAGAATCAGTACTGGAAAGACGCCATTCGTCTGCTCCGGGCTTCTGTGGAGTTTCTGTGCGCATTGAGGGAGAGAGACGGACCGCTTTGGGGTGCGTTCGTAAATTCGCTCTGGAATCTGATCGGCACTCAGTGGAATGCCTCTTGTCCAATCAAATTACTCGGTCTCTTTATGACGTCGGATCCAGTGGGCGCTCCGGCGCTCTCAGTGCGAGTTTACGAACGCAGCCGCTTTCTCGCTCTCGTATCCAGACGCGTCGTCGTCTATAGCGCCCCCCGCTGGCCACGACGAGACGTGTGTTATGTCGCATTACTGTAAATGGAGAGTGATGCTGATGGATGGACAGTGATGATGTCAACATCCTCTCTCCATGGTTTTTCCTTTAGGCTACTTGGCACAATCTTTCATATCAATTATATTATAATCTTTTATGATGTGTTTCATGTAACATTAGAAGAATCTATGGTTTTACTTACGATGCCTTTTAGTGTTGATTCACTTACTTAGACAGATGTTCTTATCGTAGGTTTTGAGAAAAAGCGTCTGTGAAATGACTTTTAGAATATTGACAGCAAAGACCTTCAAGCAGATATCGGTTTCTATTGAGTGGTGGACATACTAAGAGGCATCCAGATAAGCCAACTACACACAATTAGCATTAACAGTTATACAGCATCACACCTTTTGATAATAATATATTTATTTTCTGAAAACACTGTGACTTCTCTGTTTTCACAGTATGGTCATATAAGAGGAGGACAACAATAGCTTCTCCAAAATGTTTGGACAAAATAATCTATAGTGCAATAGAGTTTACAGCAGAATTAAGTTAAGTCAGGCTACATTGAAATAATAAAGTGTGCAGTATAACAAAATATATATTTTTCTTCTTAAAGTGACTTCATGACAAGCTTAGTTTTGGTCAATGACTAATGCTAACAAATCCACACTGATGTGCATATTACAACATAAAAAGCATACATGATTATACAGTACACATTGCTACTAAACTTGCTACCAATTCATGGCACTTTAAGAGACTATCATTTTAATTAAATGTACATAGAATGCCACACGGTAAGTAACAGATTCCTGAAAATACCATATTCAACAATAATACACATTATTTCTGTTCAAACAGCAATCCTTCGGGTGAAAAATGATTTCCAATACAAAAGTGCACCAGCAGCTGAGGCTCCATGTGGATCACCAGTCCAGACGCATGTCAGCTTTGCTCCAGAGATATTTCCCTCCTCTCTTCAGGAACATCTTCTCATCGAAGCCGCTGAACTTGATGGCCTCCTCCACCCCCACGTCCAGGATGGACTTGGATGGGTCCTTCCTTCCTGCTCGGCAGTCCAGGAAACGCATCTGTACAGAGGACCACAACGACAGGAGGCTTGACGGACATGTGACAGACTGATGGGTGACTGTCTTATGGTGACGGATTGGAGTTGATCACAGATTCGATTAGCGTTTGATTAGCCTTGTATACAACTATTAAGTGTGTGTGTGCGTGTGTATTTCTCTGTGTATGTGTGTGTGTGTGTGTGTGTGTGCGCGCGTGTGCGTGTGTATTTATCTGTGTGTATGTGTCTGTCAGTGTGTGTGTGTGTGTGTGTGTGTGTGTGTTTCCAATCCTCTGTTGATGTATTTCCCCCATATCTGAAAGCATACTCTAGCAGACCTGCAACACAAAGCTGAACACTCTCACTCCAGAACACGTATTGATTGGTTCTCCAAAGAGTTTCAAGGGCCTTGTCCTTCCAGCAGGGCTGGGAGATGACTCACGCCCCAAAGTGCAATCAGGATTTTCTTCTTAGCAAGATATTTGATCGATGTCCAAGTAAAGTACTGCATTCTTGGCAGAAGGAACAATGGCAACCTTATACAAAATAATGATAATCGCAATGTTTTGCGATGAAGAAAGAAATCCGATTTGGATTTGCAATAATCTGAGAATCATATAATTAATACAGTTTTATAACCCTGAGGCGACCTGTGTTATTGTTTAGGTCTACTATGTGGTCCTCTGTGGCTCAGTTAGTGGAGCATGGTGCTGACAATGCTTAGGTTGTGGGTTCGATTCCCACTGTGACCATATATACTTTGCAGTGCTTTGGATAAAAGCATCAGCTAAATGGCCTATATCAATATATATATATATATATATATATATATATATATATATCATGAATGAACAAGACTGCAGACACAGACTACTGTACACTCAGTCCTATAATGTGAGATGGCTGGCTTCACGTCTAGACGTCTCAATCAACCAGTGCGTTTAGACATACTGTACCTATTAGCTTTAATAGCTATGATGCATAAGCACTCTTTAACCTTTAACCAATTAGCAGACACCTTTATCGACTTACAATTAGAGAGACAATTTCCCTGGAGCAATTTAGGGCTAAGTGCCTTACTCAAGGGCACAGTGGTGGTGGTGGTGGTTGGTGGTGTTCCCAGGTGGGATTTGAACTCATGACCTTCTGATCATCAGTCCAACTCACTATCCACTAGACCACCACTAGGTGGTGGCCTCGGTGGAACAAGCAAACATGATATGTAAGGCATGTAAGGTTATCCCACAAAACAATCGAATTCTAAAAGGACTTACATATTCATCCAGGATGAGGTAGGAATCTCTCATCTGAAAAGATAGCAAAAACAACGATTCTGCCTTTAATATGGGGGCAATAGTTATAACTATAGCAGTCATTTTAAGTAGGTTCAATTATTATGGACTGAACTGAAACGAGGCTACTAAGATCAATTAGTTGAAGTGTAGAGTTTGCAATAACACAGTAAAGTCAATTATATGACGGTGTTCTCTTTAGAATGGCAAGTCAATAAGACAGCCGGCACTCTCCAATATTGACATAGACATAATCATGTAAAACAGATCAGCAGTCACCCTGGGTTATACAGCACCCAGAGACACACTAATCACAACTAAACTTTAGAGTTGAGCGCGCTGTTTCTTTATGTTTTGTCTTTAGAATGGTCCGCTACCTTCTTATTGGACTCTGGCACCAGACAGCTGATGCTGCGATGGCGATCCAGGAAGTCCTGAAACTGCTGCTCGCTGATGACGAACCTCTCTGCCTCCCGCAGACTGTCCTCCCCCGCGTTCTCCCCCTCGATCAGAAGACACTGGAACACCTGGATACAGCACACACGTACGCACGCACACACAGACAGACATACACAGACGCACACAAACACACAGACACACAGACACACACAGCAAACTTAACCATAATGCTTATTTAAAACTTTATATTGTAAGATAAGAAACCTTGATGCAAAACCACATAATACTGTAATACAATACAGACAACCACGCAGATAATTTGCCTACAGTCACCCGCTATCTAAACACCTTCATGCAGCACTTTGCAGTTTATTCACTCATAGCTTCCCCTGCACCCACTGCTTCACAGGTTTACTCATTAACCAACGACACAGAGGCACAGCTTACCAATATCTGATTCACCCTCATAAAAGGCTACTTTTACAACGTTTTAAACGTTTTACAACGTTTGCAGGAAAAGTGCTAACAACAGGACCACAGAGGCTCCGTGGGTCATACGGTACCTTCCAGCGTACGGGGTTGAGCTCAGCGATGTTATCTCTCATGTCCTCGTCCACGTTGAAGGTGTTGATCACAGAGTTGACTTTGAAGGCGACTTTGTACTCCCCGCACCAGGCGCGCACCTTGAACAGGTTGTCCAGGTGACTCTTCCTGCCCTGGGCCCGGCCGATCGTCTGGTTGGTGTCCTCGTCGAAGCTGTCGCAGGAAATGGCGAGGATGTCCAAGTACTCCCCTGCAAAGGCCAAGGCCAGAGCACTTTAAGGGCTTGGAGATGGTTGATAAATATTCTAGGATGAAGAAATATGCAGTACAGCCAGCAGGTGCAACTATTGTAAATATACCATACACATAATGTGTGTGTGTATATATGTGTGTGTGTGTGTGTGTGTGTGTGTGTGTGTGTGTGTGTGTGTGTGTGTGTGTGTGTGTGTGTGTGTGTGTGTGTGTGTGTGTGCAGATAGTATGTATATTTATCTTTATTTAACTTCCTAGCAATATTATATTGTATTCCATTAACCTATAAAAT
Source organism: Nansenia antarctica (assembly GCF_963989245.1). Classification (NCBI taxonomy): domain Eukaryota; kingdom Metazoa; phylum Chordata; class Actinopteri; order Argentiniformes; family Microstomatidae; genus Nansenia; species Nansenia antarctica. The sequence goes on along the minus strand of NC_137674.1, from coordinate 30,109,258 downwards.
AAAATTAAAAACGTCATCACAAAAACGTACATAAAAATTCATGCAGTACTGTACGGGCCTTATACTGACGTTAACAGTATTTGCTTGTTGAGCATCTGAGAAAAATAACATAGTGCTGCCACCTAGTGTCAGTATGGAGAACCTTCTCTATTACTACGCACGAGAACAATAATGGTGCTGATGATATTGGATATACTGTTCAATTAAGGTATAACCGGTATAAATGTGTAACAAATAATTTCAACATTTCTTATAATTTCTTATTCATATAAATAAATAAATGCATGCATGCAAAAATAATGTCTACATTTAATTAAATAAATAAAATATTTTTACCGTATTTCTGGAACCACTTTTCCTTGATCATGCTGCCGTTGCTGACTATACTGACGCTAGGGAGCTGGAGGTCCTGTTTGCAGAACTGGACCAACTTCCCCAAGAAGTCACCTCTGTCGTGTAGGAAGGGCTCTCCGCCAGAGAAGTTGATCTTCTCCAGTCCTACACATTGTCAACAAGCAGATTATGAGATATGGGCTTGTGAAATCCAACCATTATTAAAATAAACACATACTGCAATAACACTACATGGTGAATAATAATTCCATAACTATGTTATATCATATATCGAAATGTAAATCTAATGTTGCTGGCATGATGTGGCATCATATGATTCAAACTATTACCTGATTCCTTCAGAAGTGTCAACCCCTTCTTGGCCTCCTCGATGGGTAGGACAAACGACGTCTTTGCAGTGTGAAAACAGAAGCCGCATTTGTAGTTGCACTGTCGAGTGAAATGGTAGTTGACGCTGCTTGGGGTTGTTGCAAGTCGGGCTCTTTTCGTTTGGACCACCTTGCTTGGTTCACCTGTGGCTCTGATGACGCGCCCAGAGGATGCTCCCACCTGGGGGTCTCTGATGACGTGCCCAGAGGATGCTCCCCCCTGGGGGTCGCGCTGCACACCGACCCACGAGAGAAGAGTGGCAAGGACGAAGTGGAAGTTGCTGAAACAGACCTGCAGAAGCATCTTCACCAACACGAACTGAGAGGAGAACAACATGATCACTTGTGTGAGTCTTCACCTGCTTTGTTGAGAAGTCTGACGCGAGCGCAGCAAGTCCGTCTGCTTATAAAGGATGGGTGAGACAAGTCACGTGTCTATTAGGTTTGAAGTCAGTGGATGAATTATAGATTTAGTTTCTATTTACAAACAACGAAACAGACGATCCGACGTGCACAGAAGTATGGAAATCACCCTGTCAGCTGATTGATAAGCAACATGTGACTTATCAATCAGCTGCACACTCTGCGTGTTAACACATTGGTTGCGTTGGTAAATATGCTGTGGAAATCTGATCAGCACTCCTGGAATGTCTCTTGTCTTGTCCAACCAAATGACTTGGTCCTCCTCTCAGAGCGAATTTACGAACGCACCCATTGATTGTAGTGCAGGTTTGGATGAGTTGGGATACTGACAAATATATGCAACGCAGTTGTGATCAGAGCTGTTTATCAAAATATTCTCAAGGGTGTGTGTGTGTGTGTGTGTGTGTGTGTGTGTGTGTGTGTGTGTGTGTGTGTGTGTGTGTGTGTGTGTGTGTGCGTGCGTGCGCGTGTGTGAGGGGTGCAAAATTTAATTACTTTGATGTTTTTAATAGTATGATCAATGTTTTCAATATAGAGAAATGCATGCACATCATCTCTGCAATTAATAATAATAATAATAATAATAATAATAATAATAATTCATTTTATTTGTATTGCACTTTTCCTTCACAAGAAGCTCAGAGTGCTAATTGCGTAATCCAGGAGTGACGAGCATCATCTGGCAGCAATATATACGGGCGGAATGTAAAGTGTCTCTTTTCTCTCGGACCACTTTCCATGAGTTTCGTTTCGGAACATTTTCCAACTCTTTCGGAACATTTTCACTTTCGGTTTCCTTGTCCAGCGCGCCATGAGTTTCGTTTTACTCCTTCGTGCGTTTGGAAAGGGAAAGGGTGCGTGCGTTCGGACTCTGCACTAAACGGTGAGCTCCAGTATCTATCTAGTATCTTAACTCGGTGTTGGTTTCGAGATGACCAGACGCGTGATGATGTCCACCCTAGGTCGGTGGTCCACCCGTGTGTTTGCGGTGGAGTTCGACGCGCCATCGCCCCCCGTCTACTTCGCTCTAAGCGACAGCCACAGCCATGATCGCGACGCGCTGCAGCTTTTCCAAGGTTTTCGGCTTGAGCAGCGATGCTACTCGCTTCACGTCTACAGCAGGGACAGAATCCTCAGAGCGAAGTATTATGCGGGTCTTAAAAACAAACTTTCCAAAGCGTTACCTCCAGAATGCGAGATTTTGGGGATGTTCTCGTTTCAGCCCGATGTGAAAGACTCCCTCGTCAAAGGATATTTCATCGTGTTAAAAGACCCGTCCAAATGCGGTGTGACGCAGCAGGTGTTGGGCGAGATGATGCGCGATGACCCGGTCCACGTGTGCACGTACTCTCCCGGTGACCGCGCCAGGCAGTGGCTGCAGTACCTGTGGTCCCATGAAGATGACGGACAGATGGAGATGACGGACAGAACCTGCTTGGTGCCCCGCGGGCCGCCGTCGGTAGACAGAAACTGCATGGTACCGGCCGACCCGCCAGAGTGTCACCCTTCAACCCTCAACATCATCAACTCTGATGTGTTCTACAGTTTCGAAGAGGCCTACAAAGTTCTACAAGAGGTTCGTCCGCTGAACAGTCACATTACATTACTAGTCACTTGTCATCTTGAATTACAATGTGAATAAACAGTAAATGTTTATATGAATACAGTCTAAAACACCAAACACTCTCCTAGCAATTTCTGATCGGCAGTGATTGACATGACAAGTTATAGCAACTATTCATCATTATAAAGCCCAATTTTGGATGATAGCCTGTAGGGAAATGTCCCCCTCTAGTGGCGGAGAGAGGAACAACACGATTAATTTCCGCCATACAGAACAACAACAACAACAACAACAACAACAACACATCACCAGGAATGATTTTGTATCGCATAATGATTCGTCCTAATGTTGTCAGTGCAATGTTCTCCTCTCATATCTCCACAGTAAACATCCTTAACACTGAGCCATCGTTGAATATGGGTCTGGGTCTCATCTGTCTCTGTCTGTGTGTGTGTGTGTGTGTGTGTGTGTGTGTGTGTGTGTGTGTGTGTGTGTGTTGCCTCTGCAGTGTGGTGACATCATCCATGAGTCGAGGGCAGTGCTGGAGCTGGTGGACCAGAGGCTGTCGTCCGTGGGGGAAGCAGCCGGCCCTGTGATTGTCATTGAGGGACTGGATGCTACAGGTCTAACAGCATTACACCCCCCAATGAACCTCGGCCAAGGCCGTTGCTATGTACATCAGTGATTGAGTTACCTCAGGAAAAAGTCCAGTTACCGTAAACAGGCTGTACCTTATTGAATAAGGTTGTTGACGTTATTGAGTAGCATACTTTTTTAAGGTAATAATGAATACCTGGATACTTCGTAGCTGTACCTGGCACTTAAGTTTTCAATAAAGTATTCAGGTATTCGTCACCTAAAAAGTCAACTAAACTAAAAGTAAACTTCTGCTCTCACTCACTCTCTCTCTCTCTCTCTCTCTCTCTCTCTCTCTCTCTCTCTCTCTCTCTCTCTCTCTCTCTCTCTCTCTCTTTCTCTCTCTCCCCCTCCCTTGTTCTTGCATCCCCGTCCCTCCCCAGGTAAGACCACTCTGACCGAGTCCCTAAAGGAGGCCCTGGGGGCCAGTCTGCTGCGGTCCCCCCCCCAGTGTCTGTCCCCCTGGAGGGCGCTGTTCGACGCGGAGCCTCCCCTGATCCGCCGGGCCTTCTACGCCCTGGGGAACTACATCACGGCGGGACAGATACGCCAGGCGGCCTCACAGACTCCTGTGGTCGTGGACAGGTATGGTGGTGTGTGTGTGTGTGTGAAACAGACGTCAAGTTGTTGTTGCGTACAGTCCCCCGCCATTCGGCTCTGGCATGCCCCCACAAACGTGACCCCTGTCTCTTTAAAGTCTGTTCACCCGCTACGTTATCGAAAAGTTGTGAGCAGTTGGACTATCACTTATCGCTTTAATCTGCCTCAAAATGTTGACATCATGGACGCCGCTTAGTTGACAGCGTGGCGCAGCGCAGCTCTCCTATTGGCCAAGTCTGAAACAGCGTTCATTTCGGCATGCTATTTTACATTTAGTCTTAGTCTTTAGACAAAGACGCACATTCGTTTTAGTCACATTTAGTCATTTTGATCCTTCTTAGTCTTGGTCTAGTTTTAGTTACACATAGCCTCTATTTATGTAAACCAGCTCCTTCCCTTCTTGTGATTTTTTTAAAAGTGTTTTTTTTTTTCCCTTTCCTAACACCAGGGGAGCCACCCCTCCTAAATGTCGTTGTTTGGTACCTGTACTGTAGCAATGACAATAAAGTCCATTCATTCATTCATTCAGTTGACGAAAAAACGGAAACATTTTTTTTTAAACATTTTTAAACTTTCGTTGACGACGACATCTTCGTCTAAAAGACCAAAACTAAATGTAAAACAGCCTGCCAATATTAGCACTGAGATATACTGTATATATATATTTTTTTGCCTTTATTTAACCAGGTCGGTCCCATTGAGACACAATGATCTCTTTCCCGAGGGAAGCCTGGCCAAGACAGCAGCTTAAAACATCGAGTTTCGACAGTTAGAACAGACAATGCAGAATTACACAATAAAACAACACCAAATCAACAACAACAAAATAGACAAAATACAATCTGGTCAGAGCAATAGAGTGAAATAATGGCACTTTCATGTAAAGCAGGAGCAAGCACGATACGAGGCTGATTTTAAGTAACTCACAAGGTTTTTAAATGTTCCAAGAGAAACTAGTTCCTTTAGGTTCAGGTTGTAATGAATTCCAGGCCGCGGGTGCAAAGTGCATGAAGGAGTGCTTGCCGAATTCAGGGCATACTTTGGGGACATTTAGCAGATAACAGTCGTTGGAACGTAAGGAGTAAGTACTCTGGGTTCATGAAATATAACCACATAAATATTGGGGGAGTAGGCCTAAAATAGCTTTATATAGAAAGGTGTGCCAGTGTGAGAGGCGACGACGTGCAGCCAATGAGGTGACCTGGTCGTCTCTCTCTCTCTCTCCTCGTCTCCCAGGTACTGGCACAGCACGGCGGCCTACGCCATTGCCACAGCAACAGGCGGTCAGGTGGGTCACCTGCCGGGGGCGGGGTCTGAGGTGTACCGCTGGCCCGCGGACCTGCCCCGGCCCAGCCTGGTGGTGGTGCTCACCCTCAGCCCGGAGGAGAGGCAGCACAGGCTCAGGGTCAGAGGTCAGGAGAAGACCCAGGAGGAGGAGCAGCTGGAGGCCGACGCCCTGTTCAGGCAGAAGTAAGAGAAACTTAAGAGAACGTATATACACACACACACACACACACACACACACAACCATGTTTACTGTGTGTTCCACTGCAGTTTACGTCATAGCTTCATGCCAGCTATGGAATTGCAGTGAACTGTAGAGACACTTGGTGTACACACACACACACACACACACACACACACACACACACACTAAACTGAAGTATATTAACAGGCACTAGGTTGACTCAAGTGCACAGAGCTCACTCACTCACTCACTGACTTACTCTTACACACGCACACACACACACACACACATGCATGTGCACACACTCACTTACTCTCTCTCTCCCTTTTCCTCGGTCTCTGTCTCTCTTTCTCTCTTTCTCCCTCACTCTCACTCTGTCTCTCTCTCCCCCCCCTCTCTCTCTACTGTACCTCATTGAGTGAGATCAGCTCTGTCTTAGTCTGACCCATCAAACACTTAACAATCAATTACGGTCCCGGGGGGGGTGGGGGGGAACCAGCCGAGGAAGAAGAACTAGTGATTAGTAGCTTCCCTCCGTCCGTCTGGTCCATTAAGCCTACAGTCCCTGGTCGTAGTCCGACTGGTCGATGGCACCTTGCATTTATCCTGTGTACGGCTGACATAATGGACTCTCCAGCGGGTCAGCCAGATGTTCCTCTCGTCGCTGTCACCCTGAGGAACCTCAGGATGGAGGGGGTGGTGGAGGAGGGGAGGCCGTGAACCCTCCCCCTGACCCTGACACACCTCGGGTCCGCTTTCACAGACCAGGCTTAAGCCTAATCCTAGACTAAAAGGCGTCGTCTTCGATGGGAGAATCCCCCATTGAAAGTGTGATTTAGTCCAGGACCTAGACTTAAAGTCTTTGTCTGTGAAACCGGCACCTCTGGATACCTCTTAGCTCTTGATTTCTACCTCCACCAGAAACCTCCGCTTGAAACAAAAGCCAGCAGTCCAGTGATAATGCAGTTAGGTGAGGTGATGGTGTCGGACGTTCTGTACACCGTTTTGAATGCTTTATTGTTTACCGTGTGTCTGAATACAACTTTATTGTTTACTGTATCTCTGAATACAACTTCATTGTTTACTGTGTGTCTGAATACAACTTTATTGTTTACTGTGTGTCTGAATAAAACTTGATTGTTTACTGTATGTCTGAATAAAACTTTATTGTTTTCTGTATCTCTGAATACAGCTTTATTGAATTAATCTTTCTGTTGCAGGCAGAACGTTTTTATTTTTATTAGTAGGGCCTACTTAGTGAGCAGGGGAGGCTGGTGGAGGTAGAAATCGGAGGACCCTAACACTAACCCATTTTTGTGGCGTAGTTGCATTGCTATTGCAATGATTTGATCCCCTAAATCAATATATTACTTTTTTAATAAACTTGGTGTTGTTTGTTGTTCTTTGTCTTCCATGTGTTGCTCTGTTGTTGTTGTTGTTGTTGTTGTTGTTGTTTGGCGTTGTTAATGTGTCGGCCATCTTGTCTTCTTCTCTCGTCCGCAGAGTGGAGGAGGCTTACCGGAGGGTGGAGGGCCCGGCCTGTGTCTCCGTGGATGCCAGTTCTCCTCCAGACCGAGTGCTTCATGAAGTGCTGCTTTTAATTAGGGACAAATGCCACTTGTCAGCAGCTCCGCTGGCACCCTGGTCTTCCTCCCCGTGCCACTAGATGGCAGTAGAGCTTTATGGATTCGATGCGGACGGGTGAGATAGAGGCGCTATTCACAATGGATAAGCCATGTGGGGAAGGGCCGGCACCACACACATACACACACACACACACGCACAGGCACAGGCATGCACAGACATAGCAATAGCCTGACCAGGAGCATGTCATAACATGTCCCGTTCTGTCTGAACGGCATCAGGGAGGAGATGGAGAAGGACGGTTATGATGAACGCTGTCGTGATCCGTCAGGAGTCAGAACCCGGACATCCAGTCTCGCTGCTCACAATGACAGCCTTTTTTTTTTTTTTTTTTTTTTTTACTATACTAGGCCTGAAATCCAGGAAATGAAAGGGAGGGCTTGTATATTCATCAATCCCTCGAATTTAGATTCCAACATACGGGCCCCGCCTCTCTCTCTCTGTTGTCCTCTTTGATGTAGCAATACGGGACCACTGGAATTAAAACGCACAGAAAGGAAACCACATTATCCGCTCCGCGTCGGAAACAATAACACTGCTTCATGTGCTGGAAAATATATCGCTTTCGAAATAAAGGAAACATGAAATATACCCAAACGTGTGTGGAATGTGCTTTGACTGAATATCTCATCTGGGGGCATGAATAGTGTTATGTAGGCCTATGGTTCCAGAACATTCTTGCAGAGCTGACAGGGGGGGTGGGGGGGTGGCTGTAGACAAGCAGCACAGGTACGGAGGTCCTCTGGTGTTGGATCTCTGGGTGGGGACAAGCAGCAGCACAGGTACTGAGGTGTTTTGATGCCGGTAGTTGTCAAACTCCAGCTGTCTCTACTGTATATGAGTGGGCGGGGGTGTACAGTACACACACACACACACACACACAAACGTACACTTGTGACTGAGCTGTGGTACAGAGTACACACACACACACACACATAGGTGCGCGTGTGTACACACTTACACACACAAACTTACACTTGTGACTGAGCTGTGGTACAGAGTACACACACGTGTGCATACACACACACACACTTCCACGTATTGACGGAGCTGTGATTCAGAGCCCACCTCTTCCTCGGGGCTGATGCCCTGTGAGTGAAAGGCACTGCCGGTTCCAGTGAAAGCACAGGATGTTCTAGTCAAAACATCTACCCACATGTGTGTGCATGTGCACACACACACACACACTCTCTGTCCCACACTCACAATTACACTTACCATAAATATATACGCTGTAACTCACGTGTATAGTGTACTGTACATGTGGCCTGTGGTGAGAAGATTAATTCTGTGTTTAGGCCTGTGGGTGGGGGGGGGGCAGAGTATGTGTGGGGTGGCGGGGGGGGGGGGGGGGGAGTCTGGGGGCTGAGAGAGGCTGGGGGGGAGGTTGGGGGGAGGCTGGGGGGAGACAGAGGGTGGTGGGGACACAGAGACTGGGGGGAGACAGGCTGGGGGGAGACAGAGGGTGGTGGGGAGACAGAGGCTGGTGGAGGAGACAGAGGGTGGGGGGGAGACAGGCTGGGGGGGAGACAGAAGGTGGGGGGGAGACAGAGGCTGGTGGAGGAGACAGAGGGTGGGAGGGAGACAGGCTGGGGGGGAGACAGAGGGTGGGGGGGAGACAGAGGCTGGTGGAGGAGACAGAGGGTGGGGGGGAGACAGAGGCTGGGGGGGAGACAGAGGGTGGGGGGGAGACAGAGGGTGGGGGGGAGACAGAGGCTGGGGGGAGACAGGCTGGGGGGGAGACAGAGGGTGGGGGGGAGGCAGGCTGGGGGGGAGACAGAGGCTGGGGGGGAGACAGAGGCTGGGGGGAGGCAGGCTGGGGGGGAGACAGAGGCTGGGGGGAGGCAGGCTGGGGGGGAGACAGAGGCTGGTGGAGGAGACAGAGGCTGGTGGAGGAGACAGAGGGTGGGGGGGAGACAGGCTGGGGGGGAGACAGAGGCTGGGGGGAGGCAGGCTGGGGGGGAGACAGAGGCTGGTGGAGGAGACAGAGGGTGGGGGGAGGCAGGCTGGGGGGGAGACAGAGGCTGGTGGAGGAGACAGAGGGTGGGGGGAGGCAGGCTGGGGGGGAGACAGAGGCTGGTGGAGGAGACAGAGGCTGGGGGGAGACAGAGGCTGGGGGGGAGACAGAGGGTGGGGGGGAGACAGGCTGGGGGGGAGACAGAGGCTGGGGGAGGCAGGCTGGGGGGGAGACAGAGGCTGGTGGAGGAGACAGAGGCTGGGGGGAGACAGAGGCTGGGGGGGAGACAGAGGGTGGGGGGGAGACAGGCTGGGGGGGAGGCAGAGGCTGAAGGGAGACAGAGGCTGGGGGGAGATAGAGGCTGGTGGAGGAGACAGAGGGTGGGGGGGAGACAGAGGGTGGGGGGGAGACAGAGGCTGGGGGGAGACAGGCTGGGGGGGAGACAGAGGCTGGGGGGAGACAGGATGGGGGGGAGACAGAGGGTGGGGGGGAGACAGGCTGGGGGGAGACAGAGGGTGGGGGGGAGACAGAGGGTGGGGGGGAGACAGGCTGGGGGGGAGACAGAGCGACCTGTCCCTTTAACTGATGCATCAGCAGAGACCTTAACTCATCCGGCAATTAATGGAGCGCTGTATATCAATGTCATTCCACCACCACCGCTCTCCCCTCTCTCTCTCTCTCCCTCTCTCTCTCCCTCCCTCCCTCCTTCTCTCCCTCCCTCCCTCCCTCTCCCTCTCTGTCTCCTTCTCTCCCTCCCTCTCTCTCTCCTTCCCTCCCTCCCACGCAAGCATAAGCACATTGGCTATTCCACTCATTATGAGTGGACATGTCTGTGTTTTATTTTATTTGTTATTATTATTATTATTATTATTATTATTATTATTATTATTATTATTATTAACATTATTATTCCAGAGAGGTACAGTATGTCCTGAGTTATGTCAGGAAGGGATGAGGTACTGGTTTCACTTTTACAGCAGAAAGTCGTAACACTGTTAGGATGAAATACAGTATGAAACAGTCCTCTGTGGCGCTAACAACGCTTAGGTTGTGGGCTTGATTCCCGCTGGGCCATATATACAAATGAAGAATGTATGCACTCAATGCAATGTAAGTCGCTTTGGATAAAATTGTCAGCTAAATGGCATATATTATATTATTATAACAAGGCAGAAGTCCAGTAATAATGCAATTAGGTGAGGTGATGGTGTTGGAAGTTCTGACACAGTTTTGAATGCTTTTGTATAGAACTCTGTGTGTAAATGTCACCATGGAGTTGGGCTATGAAGTCAGCTGAAGTGGTGTTGTGTTGGGTGTGGAGGAGGGGAATTGCATCAACACATTTAGAATGTCAGCGGGGTGCTGGCAGGAGAGGCAGGGGACCACACCCAACTGTTTACTCTATCTCTGAATAAAACTTTATTGAATTTAACCTTCTGTTGCAGACAGCCACTAAAGGCACCGTTCAAGTTTATAGACGTTCTGTTTAGGTGTAGAATTGAGTAACACAGTAGCGTGTGTCTCTAGAGAACTCCATGTTTATGAAGTGAGAAAGCAATGTGCCTGGAGCCAGTAGCGGCAGTGGCCAGTCTGGGCCTTGGCATGATGTTAGGCTGGCTAGGGGCGGGGTTTAGAGTCACGTGGCTGTAGCACGATGCCAAACATACATTATTTCTTCCACAGGTGTGGTAATGTAATGTAATTTTTTCTTGGCAACAACAAATTCAATGTGATTTAATGCAGCCTAACACTCAGAATACCTCAGAATTTAGTCATACTGACACATACACACACACACACACACACACACACACACACACACACACACACGTTCACATGCACACACACATACGGACACACACACAGACACACACACACACACACACACACACACACACACAAACACACACACACACACACACACGTATAATGAAGGGTGTATTTAGATGGTTAGGCCAAGTTTATTGCTGTTATATATTTTGTTTATGAATATTTTAGATGCATAGCTAAACCAACGATGAGCACCTTTCCAGCCCAGTAGAGAGGAGACATCCATAGCTCTCCATTATAAGACCCATCAATTATTCTCGGAGAGCCCAGACTTGGAGATTTCTATGACACTTTGTCAGAAATTTTTATTTTTCCTTTTCCAAATGGGTCAAACCTATTCGCCCGGTTTTCACCTGGCAAGCTGACATACAGTAAGTGAATGAAATATCGTGCAGGGGCACAGCTACGACTGATAACGTAATAACATAATGTAATATATAATGTTATAATGTAAGAACGTTTGCCATTAGAATGTAATAAAACCGGATAATATAATAACTTATTCAGCTTTAAGGCCATGGTTATATTTGGATATGGGGCTAGGGCTGGAGCTAGTGTTAGGGCTGGAGCTAGGGTTAGGGCTGGAGCTAGTCTTAGGGCTGGAGCTAGTCTTAGGCTTTTGAGCTAATCTTAGGGCTTAAGCTACAGTCTCCATCCTCCGTCTATGAACATCCAGTGGTACTACAGGCGTGGGATACGTCTAGGACCCACAGCCTGGTCAAAGATGTCCAGATCCCTCTGTAGGCCAGGCCAGGGAGCAGCTCTGAAGGACAGGGCAGGGAGCTGCTCTGAAGGCCATGGAGCTGCTCTGAAGGTCAGGGAGCAGCTCTGAAGGACAGGGCAGGGAGCTGCTCTGAAGGCCTGTGAGCAGCTCTGAAGGACAGGGAGCAGCTCTGAAGGACAGGGAGCAGCTCTGAAGGACAGGGAGTAGCTCTGAAGGCCAGGGAGCAGCTCTGAAGGACAGGGAGCAGCTCTGAAGGACAGGGAGCAGCTCTGAAGGACAGGGAGCAGCTCTGAAGGCCAGGGAGCAGCTCTGAAGGACAGGGAGCAGCTCTGTAGGCCAGGTCAGGGAGCAGCTCTGTAGGCCAGGGAGCAGCTCTGAAGGCCAGGGAGCAGCTCTGAAGGCCAGGGAGCTGCTCTGAAGGCCAGGGAGCAGCTCTGAAGGCCAGGGAACAGCTCTGAAGGACAGGGAGCAGCTCTGAAGGACAGGGAGCAGCTCTGAAGGACAGGGCAGGGAGCAGCTCTGAAGGACAGGGAGCAGCTCTGAAGGACAGGGCAGGGAGCAGCTCTGTAGGCCAGGGAGCAGCTCTGAAGGACAGGGAGCAGCTCTGAAGGACAGGGAGCAGCTCTGAAGGACAGGGCAGGGAGCTGCTCTGAAGGCCAGGGAGCAGCTCTGAAGGCCTGTGAGCAGCTCTGTAGGACAGGGAGCAGCTCTGAAGGCCAGGGAGCAGCTCTGAAGGCCAGGGAGCAGCTCTGAAGGACAGGGAGCAGCTCTGAAGGACAGGGAGCAGCTCTGAAGGACAGGGAGCAGCTCTGAAGGCCAGGGAGCAGCTCTGAAGGCCAGGGAGCAGCTCTGAAGCAGTACTGACCTCTACCTGACCTTGACGGAGGTCCTGAACACTGCTGATCACCTGAATATTTCATCTGGACAACATATAAGAGAGAGAGAGAAGGGGGGGAGAGAGAGAGAGGGAAAGAGGGAGAAGGAGAGGGAGTGAGGGAGAGAGAGGGAGAAAGAGAGAGAGAGGGAGAGAGGTGGAGGGGGGGAGAGAGAGAGAGAGAGGAGAGATATGAAATAATGACAGACCAGCAGGGATGGATGCAGCGGCACATCCTAAGTAATAGATCAAATAAAAGCTGTCCCTCAGATCATTAATAATGAGTGTTGTAGACAGGGGAGTCTGGTGCCCTCGCCTGCGCCGCTCCACAGGGTCTGACTTGGCAGGCAGATGAAGCAGTTTGAAGAGTGAGGACTGACTGGTTGCCTGCCTACACACACACACACACACACACACACACACACACACACACACAGCGTGTGATCGTATGGTTAGAGAAGAGCAGCTCTGAACTACCCGACCAAGCCCATCGTAAAAGTTTGTCTGTTCGTTACATGGGGAGGGGGGATGCTGGTGGGGGGGGGGGGGGGATTGTGCGGGGGGCAGGGGGGGGGTTGTGGTGTGGGCGGGGAGAGGGGGGGGGGGTCTGTCACCTTGTCAAACCAGCAGGGTTCATTATGCAGAGAAAGAGGTTAATGGGATCAAACGTGGTTTAGTTTGATGTGAGTCATCACATTAGATCAGACCACCAGTACAGTAGTATAGTATCCCTGTTGGTGATTGGATGAAACCGCCCCAGCAGTATCCCTGTTGGTGATTGGATGAAACCGCCCCAGCAGTATCCCTGTTGGTGATTGGATGAAACCGCCCCAGCAGTATCCCTGTTGGTGATTGGATGAAACCACCCCAGCAGTATCCCTGATGGTGATTGGATGAAAGCCCACCAGCAGTACAGTGTCCCTGTTGGCTGTTGGGGAGGCTACTGTACACCAGGAACTGTTCAATATTTAAACACGCTGTGAGATCTCATTAAAAGCTGCACATCAGCCCACTGTAGGACACACAACCACACACACACACACACACACACACACACACATACACGCACACACACGCACGGATGCACACACACACACACACACACACACTAACACACACACACACACACACACACACACACACACACACACACACACACACACACACACACACACACATACAAACACTCATGAAATCCAGTTAGGACTCAGTGGAGAGTGACGAAACACTGATTGTCTATTGTTGCCCTCGAAAACTCATGATAAATCATAATTCCATGGCAGACTGCGGTTTTGTAGTCATCTTTTCTGGGAATGATTGAGATTCTGCTGGCTTCTGACAGCGTCAGACAAGCAGGAAAACACACAAATACAAACATGACAGCCAGACTAGACTAATATTTCCATAACACAGACACAAAAACAAGAGGGGAGAACAAACTTTGGCTCTCTGGAGAGTCTTCCTCTACCATCTCTTCACAAAGTAGGGCCAATTAATTCAGCATATTGTTAGGGGCTCTGTATTTTTAGCCCAGCTGCCCTCTCAAATAAATTGATTTCCTGTGGTGAGCTTGGAATGTTCCTTGTGCGCTTGCTTGTGATTTTATTTTGCTTTTTAAACACAAACACACACACGCAAGCACGCACGCACGCACACACACACACACACACACACACACACACACACACACACACACACACCGTCCTGTTTTCCCCAGAGATGTATATCAAAGCCAACGCTGCCGAGTCAGTTCTCTGCAGCTGTGTGTGTGTTTGTGTGTGTGTGTGTGTGTGTGTGTGTGTGTGTCTGTGTGTATTTGTGTCTCTCTTCATACTTGAAAATGTTTTATTTTCGTTTCAGTTCCATTAAAGCCTCGACATGTCTCCAGAATCATCAGTGTCAACCGTCACCAGAAAGCAGAGAAGCTTCTTCTTTGGAGGCTGACTTGTTGTTTTTTCTCTTATCCCCCTCCATCCCCCCCACCTCCTCTCTCTCTCCATTTCTCTTTTCAGAGAGCGAGAGCTTTCTTAAGTTGTGATATGTGCTGTTTTTTTTCCAGGTCCTGTCAAGGAACTGATGGCAAGGTCACAACAAACTAAGCACTCAGAGACAGTATTTAAACATCCATCCAGCTGCACTGGAGGAAAAGTAGAGCAACTTGATCCTAGACGCTTGTAACTGTGTCAGGGGAGGAGCTCATCTTTGATGAATGCTGCTGAAGAGAGATGCGCACTGTGGAGACGGAGGAGGTGAGGAGGTGTCAGCCTGCTGGCAGGGAGTATGAAGGCGTCAGAACACACCAGAAAGTCTGACAAAGAGCTCGGAAGAGAAAAACACTGACTGCAGAGTGTGAATCATTAAGGAGAGCAAATGTTGGTTCAACT
>NC_137674.1:30086932-30089432 GCF_963989245.1 Nansenia antarctica | reverse complement strand
GTGTGTGTGGTGGCACATTTCTCATGTAGCAACCACAAGTTCTATGCTGCCATGTCACTGTACACGCCTGCGTCTCCAGCGAGTCTGCATCGCCCCGCTCAGGGTAACCAGATCAGTTAATGGAGCAGGGAGGGCTAGGGGAGGTGCCTTGGTCTCACAGGGTGGGGGGGTGTCAGGGAGGGCTAGGGGAGGTGCCGTGGTCTCACAGGGTGAAGGGGGGTGGGCGGGGGGGTGGTGGCAGAGAGCGGTAGGAGAGGTGCCATGGTCTCACAGGGTAGGGGGGGGGTGGGGGGTGGGGTGGCAGGGAGGGGTAGAGGAGGCACAGGGTCGAGGAGGCACCCCTCTCATGGTGGGGGGGGTAGAAAGGGATGGGAAGGGTGGAGGGAGGGAGGGGTTTCAAGTTTCAAGATTGTTACATCACATTAAACAAGTGCAAGAGAGTACAATTCTTAGGCTTCGGTTCCTGACATTGGAACACAAGACAATAAGGCAATAGGCATAACTCAAGATAAAAAACTGACAATAGTACAGGACATAAGTGACAAATAAGACAGGATACAATTTGCAGTACAAGTAGTAATAAAATAGATAGTTCAAGTAGTGAAGTGTCTGAGAGCTTAAGGTCCGTATGCATGGGGTGTGCTTGGGGATCATAGTCAATTGTCAACAGTGGGCTTGTTCACGAGCCTGATCACCTGGGGGAAGTAGCTGTTGGTTAGCCTCTGAGTTTTGGCCCTGAGGCTCCGGAAGAGGCCTCGCCTTTTGGATGGCATCGGTTCAAACAGACTGTGGTTGGGGTGGCTGGGTGGAGGTAGGGAGGTAGGGAGGGCTGGAAAGGTTGGAGCGAGGAGTGGAAGGGGAGTGAAAGAAAGGAGAGAGGGATGGATGGGTGGAAGTAGAGAGGGATGGAGGAAGGAAGAGAAAAAGAGAGGAGTGGACGTCGATGGGAGAGAAACCCCCCCCCCACTGAGATTTATTTCTGAGATGGAGAGCTGCTGGAATGGAGGGATGTGGCGTAAGAGAGGGATGAGAGGGGTGGGGGATGAGTGTACATACAGTACTGCGTGTATGCACCACCCTGACCTCTGACCCTGTGTGGTGATCCCTCACTGCAGCGGGGGCCTCGCTGGGGGTGGTGTGATCCAGGGAGAGGGTTAGGAGGAGGAGGATGTTTACAGAAGTGCCCAGACAGCAGTCCATCAGCCAGGGGTGCATTCTGGGAGCTGTTTAATTGGCTGGGAGGTGGGTCTGACTGGAGGTTCACCCAGAGGCTAGCGGGCGGTCTCTGGCATCTCCCTGCCTCATATTTCACCGCCGCCGTCCGTCAGTCCGCTGAGGGGGGGGTCAGGCTGCCCGCCTGGCGAACGCTCTTAGACACACACACACACACACACACACACACACAGATACACACACGTACACACACATGCATATATACACATCGGCACACACACTTTCACTTGAACACACACACTCTCATATGCATGAACACGCGCACACACACACACACACACACACACACACACATACACAGATACACACACGTACACACACATGCATATATACACATCGGCACACTCACTTTCACTTGAACACACACACCCTCATATGCATGCACACACGTGCACACACACACACACACACACACACACACAGATACACACACGTACACACACATGCATATATACACCCACACTCACACACCCACACTCTCCAGTGTTTTTCCAGGGCATTGCCTTTTTAGTGGCCAAATGTTTGTGCTGTGCTTTACTGCTTTAGGAAGATAGCCCAGTCCATGTTGTCATGTTTCACTGTCTAATTACTGTGTTGTTGTTATGCGACACACCACACACACAAACACACACACACACACACACACACACACACACACACACAAACACACGTGTCTAACGTCAGTGTTTCACTGCTGTGCCTCTGCCCCATTGGCGAAGCTACTGAGGAAAACGCTGATACTTAGAGTTCTGCATAAAGCAGTTTACTGGAAATACGTGACGTTTATTTGAAGATGAGAAAGAAAATGAATAAGTGTGAGTCATACACACACCACACGCGTTCACACACATACACACACATACACACTTCCACCCCCCCCCCCCCGCCCCACACACACACACACACACACACACAGCCACTCCCCACCTCTGCTACTAGATCAGGCTATGATCTCTGTGCGGTGCCTGTCATCAGCTCTGTGATGGAGCTCGACCAGAGGGATGGAGCTCTGTGATGGAGCTCGACCAGAGGGATCGAGCTCTGTGATGGAGCTCGCCTGGTTCCAGGAGCGGAGCAGAGGAGCAGATGTTCTCATTAAAAATGCAGCACCACCGCAGAGACCCGTCCCAGATCCAGCCCAGAACCTGGCCTGCAGTTTAAAGCCTTCCCTCCTCCCTCAGAAGAGACCCCCACCCCCCCACCCCGAGCTAACTTGCTAGCGTCGACGCTAACTGCGCTCCTTGCTGTGGCGGACGTCGGAAGGAAC
>NC_137674.1:30074432-30079432 GCF_963989245.1 Nansenia antarctica | reverse complement strand
CTCCTCTCTCTCTCTGTCTCTCACCCCTCTCTCTCTCTCTCTCTCTCTCTCTCTCTCTCTCTCTCTCTCTCACACAGACACAGACACACACACACACACACACACACAGACATACACACAAACCCACACATACTGTACATATGGCAGAGGGAGAAAGAGAGAGGCATTCGGGGGGCAGCTGGCCGGTATTAAATTGGATCCCCCCCCACCAACCCCCCCACTCCACCCCCCCGTACCCTGCGGTTCACTGGGACCAGCAGCCGTATGAAAGGCCTCTGCTGCAGGCTGCAGCCCACAACAGTTGGGGAGTGTGGGGGAGGCTGGAGGGTGAGGGAGAGGAGGGTGGAGGAGAGGAGGGGTGGGGGAGGAGGGGAGGAGGGTAGAGGAGAGGAGGGTGGAGGAGAGGAGGGTAGGGGAGAGGAAGGTGAGGAGAGGAGGGTGAGGGAGAGGAGGCTGGAGGAGAGGAGATGAGGGTGAAGAAGAGGAGGGTGGAGGAGAGGAAGGTGAGGAGAGGCGGGTGAGGGAGAGGAGGCTGGAGGAGAGAGGGGTGGAGGAGAGGGTGGTGAGGAAGAGGAGGAGAGGAGATGAGGGTGGAGGAGAGGAGGGTGGAGGAGAGGAGGGTGAGGGAGAGGAGGGTGGAGGAGAGGAGGGTGGAGGAGAGGAGGCTGGAGGACAGAGGGGTGGAGGAGAGGGGGGTGAGGGAGAGGAGGAGAGGAGGGTGGAGGAGAGGAGGGTGGGGAAGCATGGAGGAGGGCCAAGGAAAGTAGCCCAGTGCCAGCCACACCCCAGAGGCCACGCCCCCTGGAGGCCATGCCCCCTGGAGGCCACGCCCCCTCCTCCACCACAGCATCTTTACGGTCATAATCAACCGTGACATGTTATGCCATATACGGCTCTGTACACACACACTCACACACACACACACACACACACACACACACACATACACACACACACACACGCACACACACACACACACAGATACACACACACACACACACACAACGCTTTTATGCCACTCAGCATGACATATACGGCCCCATACACCCATCGCTGGGGTTACGAGCCTCTTCCCACCCAGAACATTATGGCGCGGAGTTCTGGTCCAGCTCGCCGCTGTCATTAAAGTTAACTAAGTACATCTCTGATGACATGGATCACGGGTCTGTGCGGCTCAGTTCTACAGAGAGCCATGTGTTGAGTTATGGGTCTACAGATAGAAGTTACTGCTGAGTTGTTTGCTTAGATTTGATTCCAAATTGGAGATTTCCTCCCATCTCTTTGTATTTATGCCAAGCATTAGTCCAGTAGGGGAAGGAGGGCGCCTGTGTGTGTGTGTGTGTGTGTGTGTGTGTGTGTGTGTGTGTGTGTGTGTGCGTGTGCATGTGTGTGTGTGTGTGTGCGTGTGTGTGTGTGTGTGTGTGTGTGTGTGTGCGTGTGTGTGTGTGTGTGTGTGTGTGTGTGTGTGTGCGTGTGTGCGTGTGTGTGTGAACTGGCCTCCCAGTGTGGGGCAGACTGCGTGGGCAGATGCTGTGCAATGTGCCAAACTCTTTTTTTTTTTCTCTTCCTGTACTTCCTCCAATGACATAAAGCCATTGGACCAGTCAAGCCTGGAGAGAGAGGGAGGAGGAGGGGGGAGAGGGGGGAGGGGAGGGGCGGGGGAGGATGTTAGTACACTCATTTCTCCACATCTACCACATCAAAGAACTATGGTATTGGTTTCTGCCAAAAACAAATATTGCTGCCACACATTTCGGAGAGGGAGAAAGAGAGAGAGAGAGAGAGAGAGAGAGAGAGAGAGAGAGAGAGAGAGAGAGAGAGAGAGAGAGAGAGAGAGAGAGAGAGAGAGAGAGTGCGGCCCAATCCCGTTTTTTTTCCTCCAACCTCTCGTTTTGGAGTGCCACTCACTTTTCGGCTTGCCCCTCGGAGTTACAAGGGGTAGTGGTTGAAAATATTCCCTTATAAAATGGGATAACCCTTCAAGATGCACCTGCTAGGTAGCCCTACTACTTGGATAAAATGTAGGGCCAAGGGGTAAATTGGGATTGGGCCCCAGAGAGAAAGAGAGAGAGAGAGAGTATCAGAGAGAGAGAGAGAGAGAGAGAGAGAGAGAGAGAGAGAGAGACAGAGAGAGAGATTATCAGAGACAGACAGAGAGAGAGTGAGAGAGAGAGGGGGAGGGAGAGAGAGAGAGAGAGACAGAGAGAAAGAGAGAGAGACAGAGAGAGAGGGGGAGATTATCAGAGACAGACAGAGAGAGAGGGGGTGGGAGAGAGAGAGACACAGAGAGAGAGAGAGAGAGTGTCAGACAGAAAGAGAGAGAGACAGAGAGAGTATAAGAGATAGAGAAAGGGAGAGAGACATACAGAGAGAGAGACACAGAGACAGACAGACAGAGGGAGAGAGGGAGAGAGAGAGAGAGAGAGAGAGAGAGTGAGAGAGACAAACAGAGAGGAGAGGAGGTATGACGTACTGTATGCTGTAGGAAGGAGTTCTTCCAGCCTCACCTCCACAGAGCCCAGGAGAGCAGACGGGTCCAATAACAAAGTCCAATAACTTTGTTTGCCTTGTTAGTCTGATTGTTTCCTCACAAAGCTAATTAACTATCCTAGCCTTAGGGACCCTCCTCATTTCCCCGCCCGCTGCCCCCCTCCACCCCCCCTCCCTTCAACCATCCCTCCATCCATCCCTCTCTTCCCTACCACCGGCTCTCTCCTTCCTGTCATGTGGAAATTGATGGAAGGCCTAGTGATTGTGTGCTTGGTCCCAAGGTGCCCTTCCTCACCACACAGACAGCCCCCCCCCCCACCTCCCACCCCCCCATCCCTGCTGGTCGCTCGTTGATTAGGATAAATCAATTGCGCGGGGGGGGGAGGTCAAACACCTGGACTCGGGGCCGCTGTCATCTCTGCCGGCTTCGGTAAGCGAGTCGTGAGACAGTGGGTGGGGAGTGGTGGGGGTGGGGCCGTTCCCGCGACCCCTGTGACCCCCCCCCTTGACCACTTTTGTTTCCGCAGGGAGACCTTCATTAAGACGCCGAATCTTCAGCTCTACCTGTCAAAGTGGGAACAGAGGGGGCTGGTAGCTTCATGTCTCCCCAGTCCTCGCAGTCTCTCCTCTGTCCCCCCCCCCAGTCCTCCCCAGTCTCCCCAGTCTCCCCAGTCTCCCCCAGTCTCCCCCAATCTCCCCAGACTCCCCAGTCTCCCCCAGTCTCTCCAGTCTCCCCCAGTCTCCCCCAGTCTCTCCTCTGCCCACCCCCAGTCCTCCCCAGACTCCCCAGTCTCTCCAGTCTCCCCAAGTCTCCCCCAGTCCTCCCTAGTCTCCCCAGTCTCTCCTCTGTCCCCCCCCCCCAGTCCTCCCTAGTCTCCCCAGTCCTCACCAGTCCCCCCCCAGACTCCCCAGTCCTCGCAGTCTCTCCTCTGTCCCCCCAGTCCTCCCCAGTCCTCCCCAGTCCTCCCCAGTCCTCCCCAGTCCTTCCCAGTCCTCCCCAGACTCCCCAGTCCTCGCAGTCTCTCCTCTGTCCCCCCCAGTCCTCCCCAGTCCTCCCCAGTCCTCCCCAGTCCTCCCCAGTCCTCCCCAGTCCTTCCCCAGTCCTCCCCAGTCCTCCCCAGTCCTTCCCAGTCCTCCCCAGTCCTCCCCAGACTCCCCAGTCCTCGCAGTCTCTCCGCTGTCCCCCCCCTGTCCTCTCCAGTCTCTCCTCTGTCCCCCCCCTGTCCTCTCCAGTCTCTCCTCTGTCCCCCCCTGTCTCCCCAGTACCTCCCCCAGTCATCCCCAGTCCTCCCCAGTCTTCCCCAGTCCTCCCCAGAGCCCCCCAGTCCTCCCCAGTACTCCCCAGTCCTCCCCAGTACCTCCCCCAGTCTCCCCCAGTCTCCCCCAGTCTCCTCCAGTCCTCCCCCAGTCTCCCCTAGTCTCCCCCAGTCTCCCCAATCTCCCCAATCCTCCCCCACTCTCACACAGTCTTGCCACAGTCTCTCCTTACTCCTCCCCCAGTCTCACCCAGTCTCCCTAGTCTCTCCAGTCCTCCCCCAGTCTCCCCAGTCCTCCACCAGTCCTCCCCCAGTCTCTCCCAGTCTCTCCCCAGCAACAATAACAACAGCAACAACAACAGATAGACAGGCGATGAGCACAGCAACAGAAGCACACCGCAAATAATGTCCAGAACCCAACGACCTGTACAGGAGATAATGCTGCAGGTTTTAATCAAAGGCCAGAGGGAACGCTGGGCTCAATCGATAGCTGCCCTACAGTCGCCTGTTTGTGCTCCCGTGCTGAGAAGGTGAATCCTGGGGTCCAGCTCACATCAACTGGACTAATTGAAGAGCAAGCTCGGGAACAAGCCCTTAAAAAGTGCGTCCGTGTCAGCTTGACATCTGGTATGTTGAAATTAATAATCAACAACAACGACAACAGCAGCGACAGCAGAGGTGGCTAGTAGGTTGCCTTCTCTGTGTAACCGTAGCGATAAATGGGTGGCGGCATATCCTGTCATATTCGTCTGGTCGTGGACTAGCGAGTGTGTCATTGACTTTGAACAACGCTGACGTTTATATAAATTTTTCAGAATAAATGTCAGAACATTTTGTTGGACTTGTTCCCCCTTTCACCAGCTGCCGTCACATATCACACTGGCTCACTCGATATCTCTGCATTCCTACTGTATCTGTGTGTCGGTACTGTATCGCTGTATGACTGTAGATCCTCCTCAACATCAACACGACTGTAACAACATCACCATACATAGTATACATACTTGGGACTGAAAGCTGTGATTGTACACGTTTTTAATAGAGCTACTTACCGCCCGCGCTGAAAGCGCCTGTCCACGGAGACAGTGACTAGTCTCATTAGCGCTGAGACAAATGAACAGAAGAGAGAGGGAGGAGAGGAGAGAGAAGAGAGAGAGAGAAAGCCCCCCCAGAGGACTCGTGGTGTTAGTCTTCCAGGCAGGCCTTAATTAATAAGTTTTGTACGAACGTCCAGGACAACAGTAGGGTGTTAAC
>NC_137674.1:30049763-30059763 GCF_963989245.1 Nansenia antarctica | reverse complement strand
CTCTCTCTTTCTCTCTCCCTCTCTCTTCTGAAGCGGTGGAGCCATCAAATAGCCATCAAATAGCCTGTGATTTTATGTAGATGAAGGTAAATCAGCCCTTTTCCCGCTCTTTTCTGTGCCTCCGCCACGCTCGATCGGTCTAGCCACGGGAAGCGGCCTCTCTCACTATAAAGAGACTCATTTCACACCGCTCCACTCCGAGACAGACACATGACGCGCACACACACACGCACACACGCACACACACACACACACACACACACACACACACACACACACACACAGACACACACACACACACTCGCAGGTGAAACGTTAGTCACGCTTTTGCTTGAGATTAGCAGCTGTCAGGAGGCATTCAGAATGACAGAATAGATTCTCCTCTCATCTCTCTCGCTCTCTCTCTCTCTCTCTCTGTCTCTCTCTCTCTCTCGCACTCTCTCTCTCTCTCTCTGTCTCACTCTCACACACACACACACACACACACACACCTACATACACAGGCTCACCAGAGCTTTCAGGCTTCCTTTCTGCCTCTGTATACTGTATCTGCAATTCAAAGCGCTGTGAGCTCTGCTTCTCTGCCAAATGACAAGCTCCATTTGCCAGGCTAATGAATGGTTCAGAACACTCCCTTCAGTTTATCACCGTGGCCTCGCCCGGTGCCAAACCAAACAGGATAGACCTCACAGATAACCATAAACTTGTAACTTGGCCGGGGAACCTGACACCTCGAAAAACAAACCTGTTACAGGGAGTCTGTTTATAGACTGTACTCTCCTCTCCTCTCCTCTCCTCTCCTCTCCTCTCCTCTCCTCTCCTCTCCTCTCCTCTCCTGCCTTCTCTCTCCTCTGTCCTTAACTCGCTCCGCTCCTCTCCTCTCCTATCACAGTTTTTCTCTCTCTCCTGCAATCTCTCTCTCTCTCTCTCTCTCTCTCTCTGTCTTGCCCCCCACGCTCCACTGTGTCAGTTGACATTTAGTTGACTGTTTCCCAACACTCTCCCTAGCGATGGTTGTTAAGGGGGGAAAAGGCAGGATGTAAGAGCACAAGCTGTCTTGTTTGTCAGCGGGAGTCCTTGTGCTCAATACGGTTTGGATACACAGTTAAAAAAACTGTTAGAAAACAGTTAACAAACGTGAAAGGTGAAACTAGGACAGGGCAGGAATTTCGACCTCAATCAATAAAACAGCATTTAATCACATTGACACCGTCCTCCTCATGACAAGTCTGTATATGATCGAACGCAAAACAGCTTGAACATAAACTGAAAACAACTACAGTGTAACGTCTTAAACTGCTTCTCTCTGACTCAAAAGAACAAAGGAACAAGAGAGAGAGCATAGACAGAGAGAGAGAGAGAGTTAGGGGGGGAGAGTTAGAGAGAGAGAGTGAGAGAGATAGAGATAGAGAGAGAGAGAGAGAGAGAGAGAGATAGAGAGAGAGAGAGAATAGACAGAGAGAGAGAGAGAGAGAGAGTTAGGGGGGGAGAGTTAGAGAGAGAGAGTGAGAGAGAGATAGAGAGAGAGAGAGAGAGAGAAGCTGATACGGGTCTTGCACACAGAAGAAAAAAAAGGAGAAGAATTTTGCAGTAGCAGTCTTGTAGTCTGACACCAGTAATCAGCTTCCTCTTTGGGGAGCTGCAGGGGAGGCTGGCCGAGGCAGAAATCGGAGGACGGACGGCCTCATTATAATCACCAATCCTCATTCCATCCCATGCATCACAATGAGCCCGTCCTCCCATTTCTACCTCCACCAGCCTCCACCATCAGCCAGTTCCCCCTCTTCGTGTGAGAGAGTGTGACTTATCCACTGACTCTCTCCTCCCCGGGAGAGACAGACAGACACAGTCTGCCCGGCAACCGATCATCAGACAGCAGCAGGTTCCGATCCAGGAAGCACCAATTGCCTGCTTCCCAGGACAGGCTGTTGCTGTCCCCCATGAGCTCCCTGCCGTGGTGGAGATGCTGACAGTCGTCCTCGTCTCTCTGGAGATCCGGACGCTCTCATCAACGTCTTGTTGCATCATGTTTTGTTCCAGACCTCCTCTTCTACTCCACTGGCTGGTGTCCTCGCTGCGCTGTCTGTCTCTGTCTAATACGTTACTGTGTAAAATAACAGGTCTAGATAGATAGATAGATAGACAGACAGATAGATAGTTAGACAGACAGACAGACAGATATATAGTTAGATAGATAGTTAGATAGATAGTTAGATTGAGATTGAGATTGAGATTTGAGATTGAGATTGAGATAACGTTTATTGCCACTATGCATTACACATATAGGAATTTGCTTCGTCACCACAGCAAGTGCGTTTATACTTTTTTCACATATCAAAAAACAGGACAACACAACAACAACACAGGACAGACAACAGTGCATTGGATAGTGCGGTATAAAGTAAAGTGCAGTGCAGAGTTTTTTACAGTGAGTCCAGTTCAGTCCTGGGCAGACTTGGGGGCGGGGGGGGGGGGGAAGCCAGAGTCATTTAACAGCCTGGCGGCTGAGGGGTAGAAGCTGAGCCTGTGGCGGGCCTTAAGTGCCTTAGGCAGCCGCAACCTTCTTCCAGAGGGAAGCAGGGTGAGGAGGCCGTGGCCGGGGTGGAAGGGGTCAGCCATGATCTTCCTTGCCCTCCTCAGAGCCCTGGTGTCATGCAGGGAGTTGAGGGAGGGCAAGGGACAGCCGATCACCCTCTCTGCTGAACGTCGCACCCGCTGCAACTTGGCCTTGTCCTTGGTCGTTGCAGCAGGGAACCAGGTGATGATGGAGTGGGTGAGGATGGATTCTATGATGGCCGTGTAGAACTGGACCATCATGGACCTCGGCAGCCTGAGTTTCCTCAGCTGCCGGAGGAAGAACATCCTCTTCTGGGCCTTCTTTGTGAGGACCTCGGTGTTCTGCTCCCACTTTAGGTCCCGGGAGATGGTCATGCCTAGAAAGCGGCATGACTCCACGGAGGCCACCGGGGTACCTCCCAGCGTGATGGGAGGGGGCTGGGCTGCTTTCCTTCGGAAGTCCACCACCATCTCCACTGTTTTTAGAGCATTTAGCTCCAGATTGTTTAAACTGCACCATCTCTGCAGCCCCTCGATCTCACCCCTGTAGGCAGATTCGTCCCCCCCGGAGATGAGGCCCACCAGGGTGGTGTCGTCTGCAAACTTCAGGAGCTTGACCGAGGGGTGGCGGGAGACACAGCTGTTGGTGTAGAGGGAGAATAGTGCTGGAGACAGGACGCAGCCCTGCGGGGAGCCCGTGCTGGTGGTCCTGGAGCTGGAAATGCTCTTCCCCAGCTTCACCCGCTGAGACCTGTCAGTCAGGAAGTCCGTGATCCACCTGCAGGTGGAGACCGGCACCTGCAGCAGGGATAGCTGGTGCTCCAGGATGTGTGGGAGGATCGTGTTGAAGGCCGAGCTGAAGTCCACGAACAGGATCCTGGCGTAGTTGCCTGCAGTGTCTAGGTGTTCTAGTACGTAGTGCAGAGCCATGTTCACGGCATCCTCCGTGGATCTATTGGCTCTGTACGCGAACTGCAGGGGGTCCAGCACAGGATCCGTGATGAGCTTCAGGTAGGCCAGGACAAGGCGCTCCAGGACCTTCATGACGACGGAGGTCAGAGCGACGGGTCTGTAGTCGTTGAGGCCTGTGACCTTGGCCTTCTTGGGGACGGGGATGATGGTTGATGCCTTGAAGCACGCTGGGACGTGACACAGCTCCAGCGAGGCGTTGAAGATGTTGGTGAACACCGGGGCCAGCTGGTCGGCGCAGTGCTTCAAGACAGAGGGAGAGACGGAATCCGGACCAGCTGCCTTCCGGGGATTCTGCCTCTTAAACAGTCTGTTTACCTCTCGCACTGTGACAGAGAGAGGGGGTGGGGAAAGGGGGGTGGGGGTGGGCGGGGCGGGTGAGGAGGGGGGAGGGAGGGGGGGGGGAGCGGGGAGGGTGGGGGTAGCAGGAGGGACATTGGCCCCCCTGGGGGACGGGGGTGGTGGTTGTAGCCGGGGGGTGTGGAGGGAGAGGGCGGGGGTGGGCGGGAACCTCTCTTTCTCAAACCTACAATAGAACTCGTTCAGCTCGTTAGCGAGGGGGAGGTTGTCGGACATCAGCGGGGACCTGGGTTTGTAGTTGGTGATGGTCTTTAGGCCTTTCCAGACGGAGGCGGAATCCCCCTCAGAGAGCTGTTTCTGCAGCTTCTCCGAAAAGCGATGCTTCGCCTCCTTCACCGCTTTGGCGAACCTGTACTTGGCCTGCTTGACCCGGTCCACGTCCCCACTGCGCCTAGCCACCTCCTTCTCTGACCTCAGACGCCTGAGTTGGGATGAAAACCAGGGCTTGTCGTTGTTGAAGGACTTCCTGGAGCGGAGGGGGACACACACCTCCTCGCCAAGGCTGATAAATGATGTAACAGTGTCTGTGTATACATCCAGATTGTTACCAGCCTCTGGCCCCGCCCACTCCACCAAGTCCTGGTCACAGCCTGCACTCTCCAACCAGGCGCAGAGTCGCTCACATGCCTCACTGGACCACACCCTGAATCGCCGTACAACAGGTTTAGACAGTTTTAACCTCTGCCTGTAGCGAGGGATCAGGTGTATGAGGATGTGGTCACTGTAGCCCAGTGCAGCACGGGGGACAGAATGGTAGGCTTGACGAGCTGTACAGTAGCAATGGTCCAGAGTGTTCGCCCCCCTGGTGGGACACGTGACTTGCTGCCTGTATTTGGGGAGCGCCCGGCTAAGATTAGCCTGGTTAAAATCCCCCAAAACAACAACAAAACTGTCCGGGTAATTACGTTCCACACTCATCAATTGCTCTGCCAGTGTGTCTACTGCTGCGGTGACGTCCGCATCAGGTGGAATGTAGACACACGCGAGAATGAATGAGCTGAACTCACGGGGGGAATAAAAAGGACGGCAGAGGATGAATAGGGATTCGATAGCCGTGGAACAGTGTTTGTGGAGCACTGTCACCTCGGAACTCCAGCGCACGTTAACAAAGAACATTAACCCCCCACCGCTAGACTTGCTCACCGCCTCGAAGTCTCTGTCAGCCCGAAACGCGGAGAATCCCTCTAGCTCCACCGCCTCGTCGGGGACAGATGGAGATAGGTGCGTCTCCGTGAACGCGAAGACAGCCGAGGAGTGGAAGTCGCTGTTCCTTGCAACGAGACACCGGAGTTCATCCATTTTATTGTAGAGGGAGTTCACGTTGCTCAGGAATATGCCCGGGAGTGGTGGTCGCGTTCCTCTCCGCCGAAGGCGAATCAAACAGCCAGCTCTCCGACCTCGCTGCCTTCTGATCCACCTCACAGCTCTGGCGAAAAACGCGGTCCCCCTCACAAGCATATCCAGAATGTCCGTGGAACGGGTGAGTAGTTTGGGGAAGATGTCCGGTGGGGTTAAACCCCTCATGTGCTGTAGAACGTCGCTTGTGTACGACGTTAGGCAGGACACAGAGACACAGAACAGACAGAACACAACAAGCTGTAGCAACATAGCAGCCATGGTCGGCGCCATCTTTGATTACGTCAGCACGTCAGCAGAGAAGTCAAACAGACTAGATAGATAGATAGATAGATACTTTAGTCTACTTTATTTATCCCTGAGGGAAGATTTAGGCGTTACAGCAACTTAGACTATAAACAACAACAACAACAAAATAAAGTGACAATTGAAAAGTAGAATAAAATACAAAATAAAATACAAAATAAAACAAAGACAGACCTAATAGACATGTGAAAACCTTATATACAGTAGGATTTAACACCCCCCAGCCTGACTCTGGAGGAGGAGTCTAGGAGAGTGATGTACTGTACCGTTTGTTTTGCTTGGTGTATCGTACAGTACCGAACATTATCGTACAGCAGACATCGGAAATAGACGGATAGATAAACAATATCTGCCTGATTCATCTGGATTCATTGAGATTGATTGTAGCCAAAAATATGCCGTTGGTTGGTATGGTTCTTCATTTCTCAGATGTGAACATGAACCATGCCTCTTCTCTGGCGTCTGCTGACCCCAAGAACGACCTGTCTTCCTCTTAAATAGAGGTATTAGATAAATCCCTTTTAGATGGATAGCAGCTACACCTCAGCTTTGAGCGAATCCATAGGTGTTTCAATCCCACAATCCCTCTAAATTGTCTCCTTTGTCATCGCCGCAGTTCGGTCATTGGACCTTCCAGACAGCCCTTTGGACCTGTAGGATTAATTTATAGATTTTTCTCAAGGGTCCCCAAACTGTGTAGAAACATTTGTTTGTTGTTGTTGTTGTTGTTGTTGTGTAAAGTAGAAGAGAGTGTGTCTGAATGGAATTGGAATGTTGCTGTATTCCGTGGAGGTGACCAGATTCTAATTGCACGGTTGTTTACAGACAAAGTTGGACATGGAAGAAAGAAGCAATCATTGAAGCTAGCATTGTGACTGCCAATGGCCCCTGGTCCTAGCATAGATTTATTTTTCTTATGATGACTGATGGACAGATGATTCACTTACGTAGACAAATGTAGCTGTTGTTAATCGCTTTGGATAAAGGCGTCTGCTAAATGCCAAAAAAGCACATGTAAATGTATAGAGAGAAGAAGCCAAGAGATCATGATTGTCTGTGATTTCCCAGACACCCTCTCTAGATGGATTGCCAGAGAGTTGCACCACATGCACAGCCCCCCCCCCCCCCTACTCCCCCCCCCCTCATCCCCCCTCACCCCCACCCCTCAAGATATGACGGGTACCTTAAGTCAGAAAGAAAATAAAGAAAAAGAAAAAGAGAAAGAGAGAGAGAGAGAAGAGGAGAAGAAGAAGAAGAAGAAGATAAAAAAATCAAACAGAAAAAAGCGTTTCATGTTCTCAGACTTGTGTTGGGGAATCCTTGGGTTTCACTTCTCGTGGGAAAGGCTTTTGTTGTAGGTAGAATCAGTGTATCAATCAAAGAGCAGTCTAAATGAGACACAGAGGAATGCCACTGAAGCTGTGTTTCTAATTGATCAATGGCTTGTTCGAGGAATTAAAGGGGAGAAGTTCGCTTCATTAGCACAAATGTTCCAAATCTTTGACTCCGACTCCGACTCCCTCTTGGAGGGAAAATCGCCAAAGGGCACATTTCCCCCTCCTCCTCCTCCTCCTTCTCCTCCTCCTCCTCCACCCACCCACCCCCCCCCCAAAAAAAACAGCCGTGGAATTGAAATTATTCAAGGCTTTAGTAGCAAATTTATACAGGGCCGGGCAGTCATCTCTTCAAAGCGCAGCCGGCCTCCGATGGATCTTGTTTCGTGGTTTACTGGAGCCGACGCTGTGTTCAAAGCAGGAAGCAACCCCCCCCCCCCCCCGCCCCCCCATCCCCTTTTCCTCTTCCCCAACAATGGCCGACTTCTCCTGGACTTAGTACGAGACTGATCCTTTAACACCACTTGATATGATACAATTGCACTGCATGGAAAAACAACAAAAATAACAGGCCATTAGCGCAGAGAGAGAAACAGGAACAGGATTTAGCTTGTCAGGCGGCTTCAAAGACCAGCCCACTGCTGTGTGGCTCTCACTCGGAAGGAAGGAAGGAAGGAAGGAAGGCAGGCAGGAAGCAAGCCCCCTCTCTCCCCCGGCAGATAGAGAAGTATCGATTGTGTGTTCAGATATCTTGAGGCGCTGGTGTGTAACATTGGGGTTTAGATTCAGCCCCTAATGCGCAGGACATGCATAATTAATGTGGTTCCCATCAAGAGGTGCTGCAGAGGCAGGGTATAGAGATATTGCCACAAAGGGGTCTTCTCTGGATCTTCTGTGGAGAAGTTTTCACCCATCAACAACAAGTCATGTTGGATATGAATGTGCGGAGGCGGATCAATGGGGATGTAAAGTCGGGATGAGAGGGTCCAATCATAGACGGAGCAGAGGCGCTGGAGGCTGGAGGGTGTCGGTTGATGTATGTGAGAAATATACATACACACGCAGTGCACGCTTGAATGTAGGAATGCACACACGCGCACACACACACACACACACACGTATATGAGACAAATATATCGATATATATACACACACATGTACGCACACACACGTGTACGCACACACGCGCACACACACACACACACAAACACGCATGCACACACACACACACACAAACACACACACGCACGCACTATTAAGTTAAAAACTGAATATGTTTGGTTAATCAAACGATTGATATCACACCTATACCATGAGACACGAGGTGCAAACGACAGGTCGAAGGTCATGTTATTATGATGTTGTCTTCCTTCCTTCCCAAGCCGTCGGTATGGAATTCATGTACGTGTTGCCATGACGAACTGACCACTCCGATATCGATCTGTCTGCCTGTATTGACCAGCGGTGCGTCTGGCCGCGGCTCTTCATTATGGCCGAGGGGTTTATGGCACATCTGTCTGTGATGACAAAAAACAACCGAGATCGACGTCCTGTTTATGTTCCCATAAACATCATGGAATGTGTTGACGCTGTAGATACAATTTTTTTAAGCACCATAAATAAAAGTAATTTTATTCGTTTCATGTAATGATATTAGGGGTGGTCCTGGAGGGGCTATCCACTGCATTGACAACAGCAGAGGGAGGCTGGTGGAGGTAGGAATTGGAGGACGGGCACATTGTAATGCATTGCATGGAATGTGTTACAAAGAGTCCGGAATGGTATCAGACACACTGTGTGTGGATTACAATGAGCCCATCCTCTGATCTCTGCCTCCACCAGCCTCCACCAGCCTCCGACAACCTCCATCAGCCTCCACTAGCCTCCATCAACCTCCATCAGCCTCCACCAGCCTCCATCAACCTCCATCAGCGTCCACCAGCCTCCGTCAACCTCCATCCGCCTCCACCAGCCTCCATCTACCTCCACCAGCCTCCACCAGCCTCCATCAACCTCCATCAGCCTCCACCAGCCTCCATCAGCCTCCATCAGCCTCTACCAGCCTCCAGTACATTACCCACAAGAATGCTGAAGATAAACGGTTATGTGACTGTTCACACTACAGAGCCACTTGACATCTCCGATGAACCTCGTTGAATACATTCCTCAACGCACACTTGCATAATGGACACTTAGACGTGAGTGTACTTAAATAAAGGTACACTACACTTCATTAAGTCACCCCCAGAAGCTTAAAGTGAGTGTACAATACACTTAATTAACGGCGCATTCGACAGCTGTGGGGAAACTCGTGAGATCTCAGTTCCCGAGTGGAACGTAACCGCTAGGACGCCCACCTAGGTCGGAGTTCCAAGTGGGACACTGGGACCAGTAAGATGCGTGATGATGATACCCCAGTTTATGAGTGGTGACGCACCGGCCGTAACCTTTGACCTTCCCGTCAGAAACGGGAACAACTGCTGATTTCAAGAGTAAACAGGTCAAAATGACAACAGTATTCATCTTTCAACATGATGTAACTGATAACAATCACATGCATCATGTGCATCATAACAATGCAGTTTGGGGTGAGGGGGTGTGGACAGCCGAGCGCAACAGTGAATGTGAGCTTCCCTCCATCCAGGATACATACAACAAATGTTGTGTCACCCCAACCACAGACGAGGCCACTTCCGGAGCCTCAGGGCCAAAACTCAGAGGCTAACCGACAGCGACTTCCCCCAGACGATCAGGTTTATGAACAATGCCCACTGTAGACAATTGACTTAGCATTCCCAAGCACACCCAACGCATGCATACGGACTACCTAAACCTTAAGTTCACATGCAGCCACTTTACTCCTTGAACTATCTATTTTATTTCTAGTTGTACAGCAAATTGTATCTTGTCACTTATTTTTTGTATATATAGTTATTTTAAATCTTGTCGTATTATACTGTTATTTATTGTTTTTGTTTGCTATGCACCATGGATGAGAGGGAAACACAATTTCAGCCCTCTGTACATATATTGGATTGACAATAAAGCTGACTTTGACTTTGAAGAACCAAAGATGTTACTCTCTTACACTCTGTGTAATGTGACGTAACAATAAAACT